>NC_090832.1:77048056-77358238 GCF_028021215.1 Eschrichtius robustus
GTGAGGTGGTGTGATGCATAAAACAAGGGTTTCAAATTAGCTCAGATACCGTTCCATACACCCAATATGTAATAGACAAGACCTACTCCTTGCTCAGTGAACTGGACACAACACCCCCTATTCACCGCACAAGTATATATCTGACTAGTAAGAATCTTAAAACCTATGTATTGATATCTCTCTGGAAGTGTGTCAAGTGGGTGTAAAGCCGCATAAACACAGCCGTGAAAAGCAGCTAAACCCCATTATAAAAATAAATTACTTGTAAAAACCCGTAAAACAAAGACAGTGAAAGAGAGAGAAATTCTTACACAATTCGTTCAGGGGCTGTGATGCAACCTGGATTGAACATATCTAGACCCACAGCTGGATGAGACCTAAGGGTGGACACTCTTGGGGCTGAGAGGTTGGGTGAGGTTGGGTGAGCCAACGCAGACCCTTTAAAGTAATACTGCGTGGTACCCATCCCATGGGTCCCAAATCTCCAGGTTCAAGGCCAACTTCCTACATCGAAAACATGCATGAGAAACCCAGAAAATGGTACACCGTGTGATTTTGAAAGGTTTCTAAAACGCACCTCATTTCTCATCTCCTTGTGCTCAGGTTCGCGATTCCAGCTACTTTCCTAGCAATCTCCCTACTTGGAGAATCAGCACCTTTAACCTCCTGTTCCGTACAGGTTGCAATTTGTTCTGAGGATGAACGGGAAGAGGGGCAACCAATGAGAGACTAGATCTAGGTGTTGGGACAGGCACATGTCACTCTAATTTCCCATCAGGAAGAAGAAAATACCACAGGCTCAGCCTGCCACCCGGAACCAGAATAGGGCCTGAGGCAATCCCGCGCTTTTGCGGCCAGATCCCAAAAAAGCGAGTTGAAAAATTGACCTCAGGGACACTGCAATTCACAAACCTGCAGACTTATAAATGATAATTCTCGTCCACAAATATATTGAGGGAAAGCAACGAAGAGGATTTGAAAGCAAGGCAGAACTGCAGGAAACAGATTTCAGGAGGTAGATTCGAATCGCCTTTAAAGCACATGAAAAGCGGCAAAACGTTGACAATGATGACCTTGGCCAAAAAGGGCGTATGCGTTTTTTCCTGAATATATTCAGGAAAAAACGCATACGCCCTTTTTGGCCAACCTAGCAACCTGGAAAGGCAAATCAGCGCTACAAAGAAGTCTCGCTTCCCATCCGTCAAAAGGGCCATGCTGATAAAAGTGTCAAAACCACAAATGCAGGACAGGCCATGGAGAAATTGGAACCTTGCTACGCTGATGGGCGGGATGTAAACTGCCAACAGCCACTCTGGAGAAGTGTACGGTGAGGCCTGAAACTTCGAAAAAACACGGCTTAGGGAGCATAGGGCACTTCCACTCATGGGCGTATAAATTTTGAAAACTAAAAATCAGCAAGACACAGGCACCCCAAAGTTTAGGGCTGCTCTGTTGACAAGAACCTCCACTTCATGACACCTTAAATATCCCAGGAAAGAGAAAAATGGATAAAGAAGTTGTGGTCCTTATGTACAATGGAATATCACTCAGCCATAAAATCAATGTCATAAGGCAAGTAGAAGCAAGATGGGTGGACTTAGGTACGACGATTCTAAGTGAAATAAGTCACACAGAAAAAGACACTTATCAAAAGCTATAACTTATACAGGGAATGTAAAAACCGCTACATTTGAACTGAATTACAAAACAGAACAAAGTCACACATTTAGAAAAAAGACTATGGTTGCTTAACGGGAAAGGTGAGGTGGGGTGATGCATAAAACAAGGGTTTCAAATTCGCTCAGATACCGTTCCATACACCCAATACGTAATAGACAAGACCTACTCCTTGCTCAGTGAACTGGACTCAACACCCCCTATTCACCGCACAAGAATATATGTGATTAGTAAGAATCTTAAAACCTATGTATTGATATCTCTCTGGAAGTGTGTCAAATGGGTGTAAAGCCGCATAAACACACCCGTGAAAAGCAGCTAAACCCCATTATAAAAATAAATTAGTTTTAAAAACCCATGAAACAAAGACAGTGAAAGAGACAGAAATTCTTACAAAATTCATTCAGGGGCTGTGACGCAACCTGGATTGACCATATCTAGACCCACAGCTGGATGAGACATAAGGGTGGACATTCTTGGGGCTGAGGGTTTTGGTGAGGTTGGGTGAGCCAACGCAGACCCTTTAAGGTAATACTGCGTGGTACCCATCCCATGGGTCCCAAATCTCCAGGTTCAAGGGCATCTTCCTACATCGAAAACTTGCATGAGGAACCCAGAAGATGGTACACCGTGTGATTTTGAAAGGTTTCTAAAACGCACCTCATTTCTCATCTCCTTGTGCTCGGGTTCGCCATTCCAGCTACTTCACTAGCAATCTCCCTACTTGGAGAATCAGCACCTTTAACCTCCTGTTCCGTACAGGTTGCAATTTGTCCTGAGGATGAACGGGAAGAGGGGCAGCCAATGAGAGACTAGATCTAGGTTTTGGGACAGGCACAGGTCACTCTATTTTCTCATCAGGAAGAAGAAATAACCACAGGCTCAGCCTGCCACCCGGAACCAGAATAGGGCCTGAGGCAATCCCGCGCTTCTGCGGCCAGCTCCCAAAAAAGCCAGTTGAAAAATGGAGCACATGGGCACTGCAATTCATAACCCTGCAGAGTTATAAATGATAACTCTCGTCCACAAATATACTGAGGGAAGGCAACGAAGAGGATTTGAAAGCAAGGCAGAATTGCAGGAAACAGGTTTCAGGAGGTAGATTCGAATCGCATTTAAAGCACATGAAAAGCGGCAAAACGTGGACAATGATGCCCTTGGCCAAAAAGGGCGTATGCGTTTTTTCCGGAATATATTCAGGAAAAAACGCATACGCCCTTTTTGGCCAACCAAGCAACCTGGAAAGGCAAATCAGCGCTACAAAGAAGTCTCGCTTCCCATCCGTCAAAAGGGCCATGCTGATAAAAGTGTCAAAACCACAAATGCAGGACAGGCCATGGAGAAACGGGAGCCTTGCTACGCTGATGGGCGGGATGTAAATTGCCAACAGCCTCTCTGGAGAAGTGTACGGTGTGTCCTGAAACATCTAAAAAACTCAGCTTAGAGAGCATAGGGCACTTCCACTCGTGGGCGTATAAATTGGGAAAACTAAAAATCAGCAAGACACAGGCACCCCAAAGTTTAGGGCTGCTCTGTTGACAAGAACCTCCACTTCGTCACACCTTAAATATCCCAAGAAAGAGAAAAATGGATAAAGAAGTTGTGGTCCTTATGTACAATGGAATATCACTCAGCCATGAAATCTACGTCATACGGCTCGTAGCAGCATGATGAGTGGATTTAGGTATGACGATTCTAGGTGAAATAAGTCACACAGAAAAAAAAAAAAAACTTATCATAAGATATCACTTATAGAGGGAAAGTAAAAACCACTACACTTGAACTGAATTACAAAACAGAAGAGAGTCACACGTTTAGAAAACACACTATGGCTGCTTAATGGGAAAGGTAAGTTGGGGTGATGCATAAAACCAGGGTTTCAAATTAGCTCAGATACCGTTCCATAAACCCAATATGTAATAGACAAGACCTACTCCTTGCTCAGTGAACGGGACTCAGCACCACCTATTCACCGCCCAAGAATATATCTGACTAGTAAGAAACTTAAAACCTATGTGTTGATATCTCTCTGTAAGTGAGGCAAGTGGGTGTAAAGCGGCATACACACAGCTCTGAAGAGCAGCTAAACCCCATTATAAAAATCAATTACTTTTAAAAACCCGTGAAGCAAAGACAGTGAAAGAGAGAGAAATTCTTACAAAATTCGTTCAGGGGCTGTGATGCCACCTGGGTTGACCATATCTAGACCCACACCTGATTGAGACATAAGGGTGGACACTCCTGGGGCTGAGAGGTTTGGTGAGGTTGGGTGAGCAAACGCAGACCCTTTAAAGTAATACTGCGTGGTACCCATCCCATGGGTCCCAAATCTCCAGGTTCAAGGGCACCTTCCTACATCGAAAACATGCATGAGAAACCCAGAAGATGGTACACCGTGTGATCGGGAAAGGTTTCTAAAACGCACCTCATTTCTCATCTAATTGTGCTTGGATTCGCCATTCCAGCCGCTTTCCTAGCAATCTCCCTCCTTGGAGAATCAGCACCTTTAACCTCCTGTTCCGTACAGGTTGCAATTTGTCCTGAGGATGACCGGGAAGAGGGGGAACCAATGACAGACTAGCTCTATGTCTTGGAACAGGCACAGGTCACTCTATTTTCCCATCAGGAAGAAGAATTAACCACAGGCTCAGCCTGCCGCCCGGAAGCAGAATAGGGCCTGAAGCAATCCTACGCTTTTGCGGCCAGCTCCCAAGGAAGCGAGTTGAAAAATGGAGCTCAGGGGCACTGCAATTCACAAACCTGCAGAGTTATAAATGATAACTCTCGTCCACAAATATATTGAGGGAAGGCAACAAAGAGGATTTGAAAGCAAGGCAGAATTGCAGGAAACAGATTTCAGGAGGGAGATTCGAATCGCCTTTAAAGCACAGGAAAAGCGGCAAAACCTCGACAATGATGCCCTTGGCCAAAAAGGGCGTATGCGTTTTTTCCTGAATATATTCAGGAAAAAACGCATACGCTCTTTTTGGCCAACCAAGCAACCTGGAAAGGCAAATCAGCGCTACAAAGAACTCTCGCTTCCCATCGGTCAAAAGGGCCATGCTGAATAAAGTGTCAAAACCAGAAATACAGGACAAGCCATGGAGAAACGGGAGCCTTGCTACGCTGATGGGCGGGATGTAAATTGCCAACAGCCACTCTGGAAATGTGTACGGTGTGTCTTGAAACATCTAAAAAACTCAGCTTAGAGAGCATAGGGCACTTCCACTCATGGGCGTATAAATTGCGAAAACTAAAAATCAGCAAGACACAGGCACCCCAAAGTTTAGGGCTGCTCTGTTGGCAAGAACCTCCACTTCGTTACACCTTAAATATCCCAGGAAAGAGAAAAATGGATAAAGAAGTTGTGGTCCTTATGTACAATGGAATATCACTCAGCCATGAAATCAACGTCATAAGGCTAGTAGCAGCATGATGAGTGGATTATGTACGACGATTCTACGTGAAATAAGTCACACAGAAAAAGACACTTATCATAAGATATCACTTATAGAGGGAATGTAAAAACCGCTACACTTGAACTGAAATACAAAACAGAAGAGAGTCACACGTTTAGAAAACGCACTATGGCTGCTTAACGGGAAAAGTGAGGTGGGGTGATGCATAAAACCAGGGTTTCAAATTAGCTCAGATACCGTTCCATAAACCCAATATGTAATAGACAAGACCTACTCCTTGCTCAGTGAACGGGACCCAAAACCCCCTATTCACCGCCCAAGAATATATCTGACTAGTAAGAATCTTAAAACCTAGGTATTGAAATCTCTCTGTAAGTGAGTCAAGTGGGTGTAAAGCGGCATAAACACAGCACTGAAAAGCAGCTAAAACCCATTATAAAAATCAATTACTTTTAAAAACCCGTGAAACAAAGACAGTGAAAGAGAGAGAAATTCTTACAAAATTCGTTCAAGGGCTGTGATGCCACCTGGGTTGACCATATCTAGACCCAGAGCTGATTGAGACATAAGGGTGGACACTCTTGTGGCTGAGAGGTTTGGTGAGGTTGGGTGAGCAAACGCAGACGCTTTAAAGTAATACTGCGTGGTACCCATCCCATGGGTCCCAAATCTCCAGGTTCAAGGGCATCTTCCTACATCGAAAACATGCATGAGAAACCCAGAAGATGGTACACCGTGTGATCGGGAAAGGTTTCTAAAACGCACCTCATTTCTCATCTCCTTGTGCTCGGGTTCGCCATTCCAGCCGCTTTCCTAGCAATCTCCCTCCTTGGAGAATCAGCACCTTTAACCTCGTGTTCCGTAAAGGTTGCAATTTGTCCTGAGGATGAACGGGAAGAGGGGGAACCAATGAGAGACTACCTCTAGGTGTTGGGACAGGCACAGGTCACTCTATTTTCGCATCAGGAAGAAGAATTAACCACAGGCTCAGCCTGCCGCCCGGAAGCAGAATAGGGCCTGAAGCAATCCTGCGCTTCTGCGGCCAGCTCCCAAGAAAGCGAGTTGA
Source organism: Eschrichtius robustus (assembly GCF_028021215.1). Classification (NCBI taxonomy): domain Eukaryota; kingdom Metazoa; phylum Chordata; class Mammalia; order Artiodactyla; family Eschrichtiidae; genus Eschrichtius; species Eschrichtius robustus. The sequence continues at coordinate 77,054,219 of NC_090832.1, forward strand.
AAAATGGAGCTCAGGGGCACTGCAATTCACAAACCTGCAGAGTTATAAATGATAACTCTCGTCCACTAATATATTGAGGGAAGGCAACGAAGAGGATTTGAAAGCAAGGCGGATTTGCAGGAAACAGATTTCAGGAGGGAGATTCGAATCGCCTTTAAAGCACAGGGGAGGCGGCAAAACCTCGACAATGATGCCCTTGGCCAAAAAGGGCGTATGCGTTTTTTCCTGAATATATTCAGGAAAAAACGCATATGCCCTTTTTGGCCAACCAAGCAACCTGGAAAGGCAAATCAGCGCTACAAAGAAGTCTCGCTTCCCATCGGTGAAAACGGCCATGCTGAATAAAGTGTCAAAACCAGAAATGCAGGACACGCCATGGAGAAACGGGAGCATTGCTACGCTGATGGGCGGGATGTAAATTGCCAACAGCCACTCTGGAGAAGTGTACGGTGTGTCCTGAAACATCTAAAAAACTCAGCTTAGAGAGCATAGGGCACTTCCACTCATGGGCGTATAAATTGGGAAAACTAAAAATCAGAAAGACACAGGCACCCCAAATTTTAGGGCTGCTCTGTTGACAAGAAACTTCACTTCGTTGCACATTAATATCCCAGGAAAGGGAAAAATGGATAAAGAAGTTGTGGTCCTTATGTACAATGGAATATCACTCAGCCATGAAATCAACGTCATAAGGCTCGTAGCAGAATGATGAGTGGATTTAGGTACGACGATTCTACGTGAAATAAGTCACATAGAAAAAGACACTTATCATATCACTTATAGAGGGAATGCAAAAACCGCTACACTTGAACTGAATTACAAAACAGAAGAGAATCACTCGTTTAGAAAACACACTATGTCTGCTTAACGGGAAAGGTGAGGTGGGGTGATGCATAAAACCAGGGTTTCAAATTAGCTCAGATACCGTTCCATAAACCCAATATGTAATAGACAAGACCTACTCCTTGCTCAGTGAACGGGACCCAACACCTCCTATTCACCGCCCAAGAATATATCTGACTAGTAAGAATCTTAAAACCTATGTGTTGATATTTCTCTGTAAGTGAGTCAAGTGGGTGTAAAGAGGCATAAACACAGCACTGAAAAGCAGCTAAACCCCATTATAAAAATCAATTACTTTTAAAAACCCGTGAAACAAAGACAGTGAAAGAGAGAGAAATTCTTACAAAATTCGGTCAGGGGCTGTGATGCCACCTGGATTGACCGTATCTAGACCCACAGCTGATTGAGACATAAGGGGGACACTCTTGGGCTGAGAGGTTTGGTGAGGGTGGGTGAGCAAACGCAGACCCTTTAAAGTAATACTGCGTGGTACCCATCCCAAGGGTCCCAAATCTCCAGGTTCAAGGGCATCTTCCTACATCGAAAACATGCATGAGAAACCCAGAAGATGGGACACCGTGTGCTCGGGAAAGGTTTCTAAAACGCACCTCATTTCTCATCTCCTTGTGCTCGGGTTCGCCATTCCAGCCGCTTTCCTAGCAATCTCCCTCCTTGGAGAATCAGCACCTTTAACCTCCTGTTCCGTACAGGTTGCAATTTGTCCTGAGGATGAACGGGAAGAGGGGGTACCAATGAGAGACTAGCTCTAGGTGTTGGGAGAGGCTCAGGTCACTCTATTTTCCCATCAGGAAGAAGAATTAACCACAGGCTCAGCCTGCCGCCCGGAAGCAGAATAGGGCCTGAAGCAATCCTGCGCTTTTGCGGCCAGCTCCCAAGGAAGCGAGTTGAAAAATGGAGCTCAGGGGCACTGCAATTCACAAACCTGCAGAGTTATAAATGATAACTCTCGTCCACAAATATATTGAGGGAAGGCAACAAAGAGGATTTGAAAGCAAGGCAGAATTGCAGGAAACAGATTTCAGGAGGGAGATTCGAATCGCCTTTAAAGCACAGGAAAAGCGGCAAAACCTCGACAATGATGCCCTTGGCCAAAAAGGGCGTATGCGTTTTTTCCTGAATACATTCAGGAAAAAACGCATACGCCCTTTTTGGCCAACCAAGCAACCTGGAAAGGCAAATCAGCGCTACAAAGAACTCTCGCTTCCCATCGGTCAAAAGGGCCATGCTGAATAAAGTGTCAAAACCAGAAATACAGGACAGGCCATGGAGAAACGGGAGCCTTGCTACGCTGATGGGCGGGATGTAAATTGCCAACAGCCACTCTGGAAAGGTGTACGGTGTGTCTTGAAACATCTAAAAAACTCAGCTTAGAGAGCATAGGGCACATCCACTCATGGGTGTATAAATTGCGAAAACTAAAAATCAGCAAGACACAGGCACCCCAAAGTTTAGGGCTGCTCTGTTGGCAAGAACCTCCACTTCGTTACACCTTAAATATCCCAGGAAAGAGAAAAATGGATAAAGAAGTTGTGGTCCTTATGTACAATGGAATATCACTCAGCCATGAAATCAACGTCATAAGGCTAGTAGCAGCATGATGAGTGGATTATGTACGACGATTCTACGTGAAATAAGTCACACAGAAAAAGACACTTATCATAAGATATCACTTATAGAGGGAATGTAAAAACCGCTACACTTGAACTGAAATACAAAACAGAAGAGAGTCACACGTTTAGAAAACGCACTATGGCTGCTTAACGGGAAAAGTGAGGTGGGGTGATGCATAAAACCAGGGTTTCAAATTAGCTCAGATACCGTTCCATAAACCCAATATGTAATAGACAAGACCTACTCCTTGCTCAGTGAACGGGACCCAAAACCCCCTATTCACCGCCCAAGAATATATCTGACTAGTAAGAATCTTAAAACCTAGGTATTGAAATCTCTCTGTAAGTGAGTCAAGTGGGTGTAAAGCGGCATAAACACAGCACTGAAAAGCAGCTAAACCCCATTATAAAAATCAATTACTTTTAAAAACCCGTGAAACCAAGACAGTGAAAGAGAGAGAAATTCTTACAAAATTCGTTCAAGGGCTGTGATGCCACCTGGGTTGACCATATCTAGACCCAGAGCTGATTGAGACATAAGGGTGGACACTCTTGTGGCTGAGAGGTTTGGTGAGGTTGGGTGAGCAAACGCAGACGCTTTAAAGTAATACTGCGTGGTACCCATCCCATGGGTCCCAAATCTCCAGGTTCAAGGGCATCTTCCTACATCGAAAACATGCATGAGAAACCCAGAAGATGGTACACCGTGTGATCGGGAAAGGTTTCTAAAACGCACCTCATTTCTCATCTCCTTGTGCTCGGGTTCGCCATTCCAGCCGCTTTCCTAGCAATCTCCCTCCTTGGAGAATCAGCACCTTTAACCTCGTGTTCCGTAAAGGTTGCAATTTGTCCTGAGGATGAACGGGAAGAGGGGGAACCAATGAGAGACTACCTCTAGGTGTTGGGACAGGCACAGGTCACTCTATTTTCGCATCAGGAAGAAGAATTAACCACAGGCTCAGCCTGCCGCCCGGAAGCAGAATAGGGCCTGAAGCAATCCTGCGCTTCTGCGGCCAGCTCCCAAGAAAGCGAGTTGAAAAATGGAGCTCAGGGGCACTGCAATTCACAAACCTGCAGAGTTATAAATGATAACTCTCGTCCACTAATATATTGAGGGAAGGCAACGAAGAGGATTTGAAAGCAAGGCGGATTTGCAGGAAACAGATTTCAGGAGGGAGATTCGAATCGCCTTTAAAGCACAGGGAAAGCGGCAAAACATCGACAATGATGCCCTTGGCCAAAAAGGGCGTATGCGTTTTTTCCTGAATATATTCAGGAAAAAACGCATACGCCCTTTTTGGCCAACCAAGCAACCTGGAAAGGCAAATCAGCGCTACAAAGAAGTCTCGCTTCCCATCGGTGAAAAGGGCCATGCTGAATAAAGTGTCAAAACCAGAAATGCAGGACACGCCATGGAGAAACGGGAGCATTGCTACGCTGATGGGCGGGATGTAAATTGCCAACAGCCACTCTGGAGAAGTGTATGGTGTGTCCTGAAACATCTAAAAAACTCAGCTTAGAGAGCATAGGGCACTTCCACTCATGGGCGTATAAATTGGGAAAACTAAAAATCAGAAAGACACAGGCACCCCAAATTTTAGGGCTGCTCTGTTGACAAGAAACTTCACTTCGTTGCACTTTAATATCCCAGGAAAGAGAAAAATGGATAAAGAAGTTGTGGTCCTTATGTACAATGGAATATCACTCAGCCATGAAATCAACGTCATAAGGCTCGTAGCAGAATGATGAGTGGATTTAGGTACGACGATTCTACGTGAAATAAGTCACATAGAAAAAGACACTTATCATATCACTTATAGAGGGAATGCAAAAACCGCTACACTTGAACTGAATTACAAAACAGAAGAGAGTCACTCGTTTAGAAAACACACTATGTCTGCTTAACGGGAAAGGTGAGGTGGGGTGATGCATAAAACCAGGGTTTCAAATTAGCTCAGATACCGTTCCATAAACCCAATATGTAATAGACAAGACCTACTCCTTGCTCAGTGAACGGGACCCAACACCTCCTATTCACCGCCCAAGAATATATCTGACTAGTAAGAATCTTAAAACCTATGTGTTGATATTTCTCTGTAAGTGAGTCAAGTGGGTGTAAAGAGGCATAAACACAGCACTGAAAAGCAGCTAAACCCCATTATAAAAATCAATTACTTTTAAAAACCCGTGAAACAAAGACAGTGAAAGAGAGAGAAATTCTTACAAAATTCGGTCAGGGGCTGTGATGCCACCTGGATTGACCGTATCTAGACCCACAGCTGATTGAGACATAAGGGGGACACTCTTGGGCTGAGAGGTTTGGTGAGGGTGGGTGAGCAAACGCAGACCCTTTAAAGTAATACTGCGTGGTACCCATCCCAAGGGTCCCAAATCTCCAGGTTCAAGGGCATCTTCCTACATCGAAAACATGCATGAGAAACCCAGAAGATGGGACACCGTGTGCTCGGGAAAGGTTTCTAAAACGCACCTCATTTCTCATCTCCTTGTGCTCGGGTTCGCCATTCCAGGCGCTTTCCTAGCAATCTCCCTCCTTGGAGAATCAGCACCTTTAACCTCCTGTTCCGTACAGGTTGCAATTTGTCCTGAGGATGAACGGGAAGAGGGGGTACCAATGAGAGACTAGCTCTAGGTGTTGGGAGAGGCTCAGGTCACTCTATTTTCCCATCAGGAAGAAGAATTAACCACAGGCTCAGCCTGCCGCCCGGAAGCAGAATAGGGCCTGAAGCAATCCTGCGCTTTTGCGGCCAGCTCCCAAGGAAGCGAGTTGAAAAATGGAGCTCAGGGGCACTGCAATTCACAAACCTGCAGAGTTATAAATGATAACTCTCGTCCACAAATATATTGAGGGAAGGCAACAAAGAGGATTTGAAAGCAAGGCAGAATTGCAGGAAACAGATTTCAGGAGGGAGATTCGAATCGCCTTTAAAGCACAGGAAAAGCGGCAAAACCTCGACAATGATGCCCTTGGCCAAAAAGGGCGTATGCGTTTTTTCCTGAATATATTCAGGAAAAAACGCATACGCCCTTTTTGGCCAACCAAGCAACCTGGAAAGGCAAATCAGCGCTACAAAGAAGTCTCGCTTCCCATCGGTGAAAAGGGCCATGCTGAATAAAGTGTCAAAACCAGAAATGCAGGACACGCCATGGAGAAACGGGAGCATTGCTACGCTGATGGGCGGGATGTAAATTGCCAACAGCCACTCTGGAGAAGTGTACGGTGTGTCCTGAAACATCTAAAAAACTCAGCTTAGAGAGCATAGGGCACTTCCACTCATGGGCGTATAAATTGGGAAAACTAAAAATCAGAAAGACACAGGCACCCCAAATTTTAGGGCTGCTCTGTTGACAAGAAACTTCACTTCGTTGCACTTTAATATCCCAGGAAAGAGAAAAATGGATAAAGAAGTTGTGGTCCTTATGTACAATGGAATATCACTCAGCCATGAAATCAACGTCATAAGGCTCGTAGCAGAATGATGAGTGGATTTAGGTACGACGATTCTACGTGAAATAAGTCACATAGAAAAAGACACTTATCATATCACTTATAGAGGGAATGCAAAAACCGCTACACTTGAACTGAATTACAAAACAGAAGAGAGTCACTCGTTTAGAAAACACACTATGTCTGCTTAACGGGAAAGGTGAGGTGGGGTGATGCATAAAACCAGGGTTTCAAATTAGCTCAGATACCGTTCCATAAACCCAATATGTAATAGACAAGACCTACTCCTTGCTCAGTGAACGGGACCCAACACCTCCTATTCACCGCCCAAGAATATATCTGACTAGTAAGAATCTTAAAACCTATGTGTTGATATTTCTCTGTAAGTGAGTCAAGTGGGTGTAAAGAGGCATAAACACAGCACTGAAAAGCAGCTAAACCCCATTATAAAAATCAATTACTTTTAAAAACCCGTGAAACAAAGACAGTGAAAGAGAGAGAAATTCTTACAAAATTCGGTCAGGGGCTGTGATGCCACCTGGATTGACCGTATCTAGACCCACAGCTGATTGAGACATAAGGGGGACACTCTTGGGCTGAGAGGTTTGGTGAGGGTGGGTGAGCAAACGCAGACCCTTTAAAGTAATACTGCGTGGTACCCATCCCAAGGGTCCCAAATCTCCAGGTTCAAGGGCATCTTCCTACATCGAAAACATGCATGAGAAACCCAGAAGATGGGACACCGTGTGCTCGGGAAAGGTTTCTAAAACGCACCTCATTTCTCATCTCCTTGTGCTCGGGTTCGCCATTCCAGCCGCTTTCCTAGCAATCTCCCTCCTTGGAGAATCAGCACCTTTAACCTCCTGTTCCGTACAGGTTGCAATTTGTCCTGAGGATGAACGGGAAGAGGGGGTACCAATGAGAGACTAGCTCTAGGTGTTGGGAGAGGCTCAGGTCACTCTATTTTCCCATCAGGAAGAAGAATTAACCACAGGCTCAGCCTGCCGCCCGGAAGCAGAATAGGGCCTGAAGCAATCCTGCGCTTTTGCGGCCAGCTCCCAAGGAAGCGAGTTGAAAAATGGAGCTCAGGGGCACTGCAATTCACAAACCTGCAGAGTTATAAATGATAACTCTCGTCCACAAATATATTGAGGGAAGGCAACAAAGAGGATTTGAAAGCAAGGCAGAATTGCAGGAAACAGATTTCAGGAGGGAGATTCGAATCGCCTTTAAAGCACAGGAAAAGCGGCAAAACCTCGACAATGATGCCCTTGGCCAAAAAGGGCGTATGCGTTTTTTCCTGAATACATTCAGGAAAAAACGCATACGCCCTTTTTGGCCAACCAAGCAACCTGGAAAGGCAAATCAGCGCTACAAAGAACTCTCGCTTCCCATCGGTCAAAAGGGCCATGCTGAATAAAGTGTCAAAACCAGAAATACAGGACAGGCCATGGAGAAACGGGAGCCTTGCTACGCTGATGGGCGGGATGTAAATTGCCAACAGCCACTCTGGAAAGGTGTACGGTGTGTCTTGAAACATCTAAAAAACTCAGCTTAGAGAGCATAGGGCACTTCCACTCATGGGCATATAAATTGCGAAAACTAAAAATCAGCAAGACACAGGCACCCCAAAGTTTAGGGCTGCTCTGTTGGCAAGAACCTCCACTTCGTTACACCTTAAATATCCCAGGAAAGAGAAAAATGGATAAAGAAGTTGTGGTCCTTATGTACAATGGAATATCACTCAGCCATGAAATCAACGTCATAAGGCTAGTAGCAGCATGATGAGTGGATTATGTACGACGATTCTACGTGAAATAAGTCACACAGAAAAAGACACTTATCATAAGATATCACTTATAGAGGGAATGTAAAAACCGCTACACTTGAACTGAAATACAAAACAGAAGAGAGTCACACGTTTAGAAAACGCACTATGGCTGCTTAACGGGAAATGTGAGGTGGGGTGATGCATAAAACCAGGGTTTCAAATTAGCTCAGATACCGTTCCATAAACCCAATATGTAATAGACAAGACCTACTCCTTGCTCAGTGAACGGGACCCAAAACCCCCTATTCACCGCCCAAGAATATATCTGACTAGTAAGAATCTTAAAACCTAGGTATTGAAATCTCTCTGTAAGTGAGTCAAGTGGGTGTAAAGCGGCATAAACACAGCACTGAAAAGCAGCTAAACCCCATTATAAAAATCAATTACTTTTAAAAACCCGTGAAACAAAGACAGTGAAAGAGAGAGAAATTCTTACAAAATTCGTTCAAGGGCTGTGATGCCACCTGGGTTGACCATATTTAGACCCAGAGCTGATTGAGACATAAGGGTGGACACTCTTGTGGCTGAGAGGTTTGGTGAGGTTGGGTGAGCAAACGCAGACGCTTTAAAGTAATACTGCGTGGTACCCATCCCATGGGTCCCAAATCTCCAGGTTCAAGGGCATCTTCCTACATCGAAAACATGCATGAGAAACCCAGAAGATGGTACACCGTGTGATCGGGAAAGGTTTCTAAAACGCACCTCATTTCTCATCTCCTTGTGCTCGGGTTCGCCATTCCAGCCGCTTTCCTAGCAATCTCCCTCCTTGGAGAATCAGCACCTTTAACCTCGTGTTCCGTAAAGGTTGCAATTTGTCCTGAGGATGAACGGGAAGAGGGGGAACCAATGAGAGACTACCTCTAGGTGTTGGGACAGGCAAAGGTCACTCTATTTTCGCATCAGGAAGAAGAATTAACCACAGGTTCAGCCTGCCGCCCGGAAGCAGAATAGGGCCTGAAGCAATCCTGCGCTTCTGCGGCCAGCTCCCAAGAAAGCGAGTTGAAAAATGGAGCTCAGGGGCACTGCAATTCACAAACCTGCAGAGTTATAAATGATAACTCTCGTCCACTAATATATTGAGGGAAGGCAACGAAGAGGATTTGAAAGCAAGGCGGATTTGCAGGAAACAGATTTCAGGAGGGAGATTCGAATCGCCTTTAAAGCACAGGGAAAGCGGCAAAACCTCGACAATGATGCCCTTGGCCAAAAAGGGCGTATGCGTTTTTTCCTGAATATATTCAGGAAAAAACGCATACGCCCTTTTTGGCCAACCAAGCAACCTGGAAAGGCAAATCAGCGCTACAAAGAAGTCTCGCTTCCCATCGGTGAAAAGGGCCATGCTGAATAAAGTGTCAAAACCAGAAATGCAGGACACGCCATGGAGAAACGGGAGCATTGCTACGCTGATGGGCGGGATGTAAATTGCCAACAGCCACTCTGGAGAAGTGTACGGTGTGTCCTGAAACATCTAAAAAACTCAGCTTAGAGAGCATAGGGCACTTCCACTCATGGGCGTATAAATTGGGAAAACTAAAAATCAGAAAGACACAGGCACCCCAAATTTTAGGGCTGCTCTGTTGACAAGAAACTTCACTTCGTTGCACTTTAATATCCCAGGAAAGAGAAAAATGGATAAAGAAGTTGTGGTCCTTATGTACAATGGAATATCACTCAGCCATGAAATCAACGTCATAAGGCTCGTAGCAGAATGATGAGTGGATTTAGGAACGACGATTCTACGTGAAATAAGTCACATAGAAAAAGACACTTATCATATCACTTATAGAGGGAATGCAAAAACCGCTACACTTGAACTGAATTACAAAACAGAAGAGAGTCACTCGTTTAGAAAACACACTATGTCTGCTTAACGGGAAAGGTGAGGTGGGGTGATGCATAAAACCAGGGTTTCAAATTAGCTCAGATACCGTTCCATAAACCCAATATGTAATAGACAAGACCTACTCCTTGCTCAGTGAACGGGACCCAACACCTCCTATTCACCGCCCAAGAATATATCTGACTAGTAAGAATCTTAAAACCTATGTGTTGATATTTCTCTGTAAGTGAGTCAAGTGGGTGTAAAGAGGCATAAACACAGCACTGAAAAGCAGCTAAACCCCATTATAAAAATCAATTACTTTTAAAAACCCGTGAAACAAAGACAGTGAAAGAGAGAGAAATTCTTACAAAATTCGGTCAGGGGCTGTGATGCCACCTGGATTGACCGTATCTAGACCCACAGCTGATTGAGACATAAGGGGGACACTCTTGGGCTGAGAGGTTTGGTGAGGGTGGGTGAGCAAACGCAGACCCTTTAAAGTAATACTGCGTGGTACCCATCCCAAGGGTCCCAAAACTCCAGGTTCAAGGGCATCTTCCTACATCGAAAACATGCATGAGAAACCCAGAAGATGGGACACCGTGTGCTCGGGAAAGGTTTCTAAAACGCACCTCATTTCTCATCTCCTTGTGCTCGGGTTCGCCATTCCAGCCGCTTTCCTAGCAATCTCCCTCCTTGGAGAATCAGCACCTTTAACCTCCTGTTCCGTACAGGTTGCAATTTGTCCTGAGGATGAACGGGAAGAGAGGGAACCAATGAGAGACTAGCTCTAGGTGTTGGGACAGGCACAGGTCACTCTATTTTTCCCATCAGGAAGAAGAATTAACCACAGGCTCAGCCTGCCGCCGGGAAGCAGAATAGGGCCTGAAGCAATCCTGCGCTTCTGCGGCCAGCTCCCAAGAAAGCGAGTTGAAAAATGGAGCTCAGGGGCACTGCAATTCAAAAACCTGCAGAGTTATAAATGATAACTCTCGTCCACAAATATATTGAAGGAATGCAACGAAGAGGATTTGAAAGCTAGGCAGAATTGCAGGAAACAGATTTCAGGAGGGAGATTCGAATCGCCTTTAAAGCACAGGAAAAGCGGCAAAACCTCGACAATGATGCCCTTGGCCAAAAAGGGCGTATGCATTTTTTCCTGAATACATTCAGGAAAAAACGCATACGCCCTTTTTGGCCAACCAAGCAACCTGGAAAGGCAAATCAGCGCTACAAAGAAGTCTCGCTTCCCATCGGTCAAAAGGGCCATGCTGAATAAAGTGTCAAAACCAGAAATGCAGGACAGGCCATGGAGAAACGGGAGCCTTGCTACGCTGATGGGCGGGATGTAAATTGCCAACAGCCACTCTGGAGAGGTGTACGGTGTGTCTTGAAACATCTAAAAAACTCAACTTAGAGAGCATATGGCACTTCCAATCATGGGCGTATAAATTGCGAAAACTAAAAATCAGCAAGACACAGGCACCCCAAAATTTAGGGCTGCTCTGTTGGCAAGAACCTCCACTTCGTTACACCTTAAATATCCCAGGAAACAGAAAAATGGATAAAGAAGTTGTGGTCCTTATGTACAATGGAATATCACTCAGCCATGAAATCAACGTCATAAGGCTAGTAGCAGCATGATGAGTGGATTATGTACGACGATTCTACGTGAAATAAGTCACACAGAAAAAGACACTTATCATAAGATATCACTTATAGAGGGAATGTAAAAACCGCTACACTTGAACTGAAATACAAAACAGAAGAGAGTCACACGTTTAGAAAACGCACTATGGCTGCTTAACGGGAAAAGTGAGGTGGGGTGATGCATAAAACCAGGGTTTCAAATTACCTCAGATACCGTTCCATAAACCCAATATGTAATAGACAAGACCTACTCCTTGCTCAGTGAACGGGACCCAACACCCCCTATTCACCGCCCAAGAATATATCTGACTAGTAAGAATCTTAAAACCTAGGTATTGAAATCTCTCTGTAAGTGAATCAAGTGGGTTTAAAGCGGCATAAACACAGCACTGAAAAGCAGCTAAACCCCATTATAAAAATCAATTACTTTTAAAAACCCGTGAAACAAAGACAGTGAAAGAGAGAGAAATTCTTACAAAATTTGTTCAAGGGCTGTGATGCCACCTGGGTTGACCATATCTAGACCCAGAGCTGATTGAGACATAAGGGTGGACACTCTTGGGGCTGAGAGGTTTGGTGAGGTTGGGTGAGCAAATGCAGACGCTTTAAAGTAATACTGCGTGGTACCCATCCCATGGGTCCCAAATCTCCAGGTTCAAGGGCATCTTCCTACATCGAAAACATGCATGAGAAACCCAGAAGATGGTACACCGTGTGATCGGGAAAGGTTTCTAAAACGCACCTCATTTCTCATCTCCTTCTGCTCAGATTCGCCATTCCAGCCGCTTTCCGAGCAATCTCCCTCCTTGGAGAATCAGCCCCTTTAACCTCGTGTCCCATACAGGTTGCAATTTGTCCTGAGGATGAACGGGAAGAGAGGGAACCAATGAGAGACTAGCTCTAGGTGTTGGGACAGGCACAGGTCACTCTATTTTTCCCATCAGGAAGAAGAATTAACCACAGGCTCAGCCTGCCGCCGGGAAGCAGAATAGGGCCTGAAGCAATCCTGTGCTTCTGCGGCCAGCTCCCAAGAAAGCGAGTTGAAAAATGGAGCTCAGGGGCACTGCAATTCAAAAACCTGCAGAGTTATAAATGATAACTCTCGTCCACAAATATATTGAAGGAAGGCAACGAAGAGGATTTGAAAGCTAGGCAGAATTGCAGGAAACAGATTTCAGGAGGGAGATTCGAAATGCCTTTAAAGCACAGGAAAAGCGGCAAAACCTCGACAATGATGCCCTTGGCCAAAAAGGGCGTATGCATTTTTTCCTGAATATATTCAGGAAAAAACGCATACGCCCTTTTTGGCCAACCAAGCAACCTGGAAAGGCAAATCAGCGCTACAAAGAAGTCTCGCTTCCCATCGGTCAAAAGGGCCATGCTGAATAAAGTGTCAAAACCAGAAATGCAGGACAGGCCATGGAGAAACGGGAGCCTTGCTACGCTGATGGGCGGGATGTAAATTGCCAACAGCCACTCTGGAGAGGTGTACGGTGTGTCTTGAAACATCTAAAAAACTCAACTTAGAGAGCATAGGGCACTTCCAATCATGGGCGTATAAATTGCGAAAACTAAAAATCAGCAAGACACAGGCACCCCAAAGTTTAGGGCTGCTCTGTTGGCAAGAACCTCCACTTCGTTACACCTTAAATATCCCAGGAAACAGAAAAATGGATAAAGACGTTGTGGTCCTTATGTACAATGGAATATCACTCAGCCATGAAATCAACGTCATAAGGCTAGTAGCAGCATGATGAGTGGATTATGTACGACGATTCTACGTGAAATAAGTCACATAGAAAAAGACACTTATCATATCACTTATAGAGGGAATGCAAAAACCGCTACACTTGAACTGAATTACAAAACAGAAGAGAGTCACTCGTTTAGAAAACACACTATGTCTGCTTAACGGGAAAGGTGAGGTGGGGTGATGCATAAAACCAGGGTTTCAAATTAGCTCAGATACCGTTCCATAAACCCAATATGTAATAGACAAGACCTACTCCTTGCTCAGTGAACGGGACCCAACACCTCCTATTCACCGCCCAAGAATATATCTGACTAGTAAGAATCTTAAAACCTATGTGTTGATATTTCTCTGTAAGTGAGTCTAGTGGGTGTAAAGAGGCATAAACACAGCACTGAAAAGCAGCTAAACCCCATTATAAAAATCAATTACTTTTAAAAACCCGTGAAACAAAGACAGTGAAAGAGAGAGAAATTCTTACAAAATTCGGTCAGGGGCTGTGATGCCACCTGGATTGACCGTATCTAGACCCACAGCTGATTGAGACATAAGGGGGACACTCTTGGGCTGAGAGGTTTGGTGAGGGTGGGTGAGCAAACGCAGACCCTTTAAAGTAATACTGCGTGGTACCCATCTCATGGGTCCCAAATCTCCAGGTTCAAGGGCATCTTCCTACATCGAAAACATGCATGAGAAACCCAGAAGATGGGACACCGTGTGCTCGGGAAAGGTTTCTAAAACGCACCTCATTTCTCATCTCCTTGTGCTCGGGTTCGCCATTCCAGCCGCTTTCCTAGCAATCTCCCTCCTTGGAGAATCAGCACCTTTAACCTCCTGTTCCGTACAGGTTGCAATTTGTCCTGAGGATGAACGGGAAGAGGGGGTACCAATGAGAGACTAGCTCTAGGTGTTGGGAGAGGCTCAGGTCACTCTATTTTCCCATCAGGAAGAAGAATTAACCACAGGCTCAGCCTGCCGCCCGGAAGCAGAATAGGGCCTGAAGCAATCCTGCGCTTTTGCGGCCAGCTCCCAAGGAAGCGAGTTGAAAAATGGAGCTCAGGGGCACTGCAATTCACAAACCTGCAGAGTTATAAATGATAACTCTCGTCCACAAATATATTGAGGGAAGGCAACAAAGAGGATTTGAAAGCAAGGCAGAATTGCAGGAAACAGATTTCAGGAGGGAGATTCGAATCGCCTTTAAAGCACAGGAAAAGCGGCAAAACCTCGACAATGATGCCCTTGGCCAAAAAGGGCGTATGCGTTTTTTCCTGAATATATTCAGGAAAAAACGCATACGCCCTTTTTGGCCAACCAAGCAACCTGGAAAGGCAAATCAGCGCTACAAAGAACTCTCGCTTCCCATCGGTCAAAAGGGCCATGCTGAATAAATGTCTAAACCAGAAATGCAGGACAGGCCATGGAGAAACGGGAGCCTTGCTACGCTAATGGGCGGGATGTAAATTGCCAACAGCCACTCTGGAAAGGTGTACGGTGTGTCTTGAAACATCTAAAAAACTCAGCTTAGAGAGCATAGGGCACTTCCACTCATGGGCGTATAAATTGCGAAAACTAAAAATCAGCAAGACACAGGCACCCCAAAGTTTAGGGCTGCTCTGTTGGCAAGAACCTCCACTTCGTTACACCTTAAATATCCCAGGAAAGAGAAAAATGGATAAAGAAGTTGTGGTCCTTATGTACAATGGAATATCACTCAGCCATGAAATCAACGTCATAAGGCTAGTAGCAGCATGATGAGTGGATTATGTACGACGATTCTACGTGAAATAAGTCACACAGAAAAAGACACTTATCATAAGATATCACTTATAGAGGGAATGTAAAAACCGCTACACTTGAACTGAAATACAAAACAGAAGAGAGTCACACGTTTAGAAAACGCACTATGGCTGCTTAACGGGAAAAGTGAGTGGGGTGATGCATAAAACCAGGGTTTCAAATTAGCTCAGATACCGTTCCATAAACCCAATATGTAATAGACAAGACCTACCCCTTGCTCAGTGAACGGGACCCAACACCCCCTATTCACCGCCCAAGAATATATCTGACTAGTAAGAATCTTAAAACCTAGGTATTGAAATCTCTCTGTAAGTGAATCAAGTGGGTGTAAAGCGGCATAAACACAGCACTGAAAAGCAGCTAAACCCCATTATAAAAATCAATTACTTTTAAAAACCCGTGAAACAAAGACAGTGAAAGAGAGAGAAATTCTTACAAAATTTGTTCAAGGGCTGTGATGCCACCTGGGTTGACCATATCTAGACCCAGAGCTGATTGAGACATAAGGGTGGACACTCTTGGGGCTGAGAGGTTTGATGAGGTTGGGTGAGCAAATGCAGACGCTTTAAAGTAATACTGCGTGGTACCCATCCCATGGGTCCCAAATCTCCAGGTTCAAGGGCATCTTCCTACATCGAAAACATGCATGAGAAACCCAGAAGATGGTACACCGTGTGATCGGGAAAGGTTTCTAAAACGCACCTCATTTCTCATCTCCTTCTGCTCAGATTCGCCATTCCAGCCGCTTTCCGAGCAATCTCCCTCCTTGGAGAATCAGCCCCTTTAAACTCGTGTCCCATACAGGTTGCAATTTGTCCTGAGAATGAACGGGAAGAGAGGGAACCAATGAGAGACTAGCTCTAGGTGTTGGGACAGGCACAGGTCACTCTATTTTTCCCATCAGGAAGAAGAATTAAACACAGGCTCAGCCTGCCGCCGGGAAGCAGAATAGGGCCTGAAGCAATCCTGCGCTTCTGTGGCCAGCTCCCAAGAAAGCGAGTTGAAAAATGGAGCTCAGGGGCACTGCAATTCAAAAACCTGCAGAGTTATAAATGATAACTCTCGTCCACAAATATATTGAAGGAAGGCAACGAAGAGGATTTGAAAGCTAGGCAGAATTGCAGGAAACAGATTTCAGGAGGGAGATTCGAATCGCCGTTAAAGCACAGGAAAAGCGGCAAAACCTCGACAATGATGCCCTTGGCCAAAAAGGGCGTATGCGTTTTTTCCTGAATATATTCAGGAAAAAACGCATACGCCCTTTTTGGCCAACCAAGCAACCTGGAAAGGCAAATCAGCGCTACAAAGAAGTCTCGCTTCCCATCGGTCAAAAGGGCCATGCTGAATAAAGTGTCAAAACCAGAAATGCAGGACAGGCCATGGAGAAACGGGAGCCTTGCTACGCTGATGGGCGGGATGTAAATTGCCAACAGCCACTCTGGAGAGGTGTACGGTGTGTCTTGAAACATCTAAAAAACTCAACTTAGAGAGCATAGGGCACTTCCAATCATGGGCGTATAAATTGCGAAAACTAAAAATCAGCAAGACACAGGCACCCCAAAGTTTAGGGCTGCTCTGTTGGCAAGAACCTCCACTTCGTTACACCTTAAATATCCCAGGAAACAGAAAAATGGATAAAGACGTTGTGGTCCTTATGTACAATGGAATATCACTCAGCCATGAAATCAACGTCATAAGGCTAGTAGCAGCATGATGAGTGGATTATGTACGACGATTCTACGTGAAATAAGTCACATAGAAAAAGACACTTATCATATCACTTATAGAGGGAATGCAAAAACCGCTACACTTGAACTGAATTACAAAACAGAAGAGAGTCACTCGTTTAGAAAACACACTATGTCTGCTTAACGGGAAAGGTGAGGTGGGGTGATGCATAAAACCAGGGTTTCAAATTAGCTCAGATACCGTTCCATAAACCCAATATGTAATAGACAAGACCTACTCCTTGCTCAGTGAACGGGACCCAACACCTCCTATTCACCGCCCAAGAATATATCTGACTAGTAAGAATCTTAAAACCTATGTGTTGATATTTCTCTGTAAGTGAGTCTAGTGGGTGTAAAGAGGCATAAACACAGCACTGAAAAGCAGCTAAACCCCATTATAAAAATCAATTACTTTTAAAAACCCGTGAAACAAAGACAGTGAAAGAGAGAGAAATTCTTACAAAATTCGGTCAGGGGCTGTGATGCCACCTGGATTGACCGTATCTAGACCCACAGCTGATTGAGACATAAGGGGGACACTCTTGGGCTGAGAGGTTTGGTGAGGGTGGGTGAGCAAACGCAGACCCTTTAAAGTAATACTGCGTGGTACCCATCTCATGGGTCCCAAATCTCCAGGTTCAAGGGCATCTTCCTACATCGAAAACATGCATGAGAAACCCAGAAGATGGGACACCGTGTGCTCGGGAAAGGTTTCTAAAACGCACCTCATTTCTCATCTCCTTGTGCTCGGGTTCGCCATTCCAGCCGCTTTCCTAGCAATCTCCCTCCTTGGAGAATCAGCACCTTTAACCTCCTGTTCCGTACAGGTTGCAATTTGTCCTGAGGATGAACGGGAAGAGGGGGTACCAATGAGAGACTAGCTCTAGGTGTTGGGAGAGGCTCAGGTCACTCTATTTTCCCATCAGGAAGAAGAATTAACCACAGGCTCAGCCTGCCGCCCGGAAGCAGAATAGGGCCTGAAGCAATCCTGCGCTTTTGCGGCCAGCTCCCAAGGAAGCGAGTTGAAAAATGGAGCTCAGGGGCACTGCAATTCACAAACCTGCAGAGTTATAAATGATAACTCTCGTCCACAAATATATTGAGGGAAGGCAACAAAGAGGATTTGAAAGCAAGGCAGAATTGCAGGAAACAGATTTCAGGAGGGAGATTCGAATCGCCTTTAAAGCACAGGAAAAGCGGCAAAACCTCGACAATGATGCCCTTGGCCAAAAAGGGCGTATGCGTTTTTTCCTGAATATATTCAGGAAAAAACGCATACGCCCTTTTTGGCCAACCAAGCAACCTGGAAAGGCAAATCAGCGCTACAAAGAACTCTCGCTTCCCATCGGTCAAAAGGGCCATGCTGAATAAATGTCTAAACCAGAAATGCAGGACAGGCCATGGAGAAACGGGAGCCTTGCTACGCTAATGGGCGGGATGTAAATTGCCAACAGCCACTCTGGAAAGGTGTACGGTGTGTCTTGAAACATCTAAAAAACTCAGCTTAGAGAGCATAGGGCACTTCCACTCATGGGCGTATAAATTGCGAAAACTAAAAATCAGCAAGACACAGGCACCCCAAAGTTTAGGGCTGCTCTGTTGGCAAGAACCTCCACTTCGTTACACCTTAAATATCCCAGGAAAGAGAAAAATGGATAAAGAAGTTGTGGTCCTTATGTACAATGGAATATCACTCAGCCATGAAATCAACGTCATAAGGCTAGTAGCAGCATGATGAGTGGATTATGTACGACGATTCTACGTGAAATAAGTCACACAGAAAAAGACACTTATCATAAGATATCACTTATAGAGGGAATGTAAAAACCGCTACACTTGAACTGAAATACAAAACAGAAGAGAGTCACACGTTTAGAAAACGCACTATGGCTGCTTAACGGGAAAAGTGAGTGGGGTGATGCATAAAACCAGGGTTTCAAATTAGCTCAGATACCGTTCCATAAACCCAATATGTAATAGACAAGACCTACCCCTTGCTCAGTGAACGGGACCCAACACCCCCTATTCACCGCCCAAGAATATATCTGACTAGTAAGAATCTTAAAACCTAGGTATTGAAATCTCTCTGTAAGTGAATCAAGTGGGTGTAAAGCGGCATAAACACAGCACTGAAAAGCAGCTAAACCCCATTATAAAAATCAATTACTTTTAAAAACCCGTGAAACAAAGACAGTGAAAGAGAGAGAAATTCTTACAAAATTTGTTCAAGGGCTGTGATGCCACCTGGGTTGACCATATCTAGACCCAGAGCTGATTGAGACATAAGGGTGGACACTCTTGGGGCTGAGAGGTTTGATGAGGTTGGGTGAGCAAATGCAGACGCTTTAAAGTAATACTGCGTGGTACCCATCCCATGGGTCCCAAATCTCCAGGTTCAAGGGCATCTTCCTACATCGAAAACATGCATGAGAAACCCAGAAGATGGTACACCGTGTGATCGGGAAAGGTTTCTAAAACGCACCTCATTTCTCATCTCCTTCTGCTCAGATTCGCCATTCCAGCCGCTTTCCGAGCAATCTCCCTCCTTGGAGAATCAGCCCCTTTAAACTCGTGTCCCATACAGGTTGCAATTTGTCCTGAGAATGAACGGGAAGAGAGGGAACCAATGAGAGACTAGCTCTAGGTGTTGGGACAGGCACAGGTCACTCTATTTTTCCCATCAGGAAGAAGAATTAAACACAGGCTCAGCCTGCCGCCGGGAAGCAGAATAGGGCCTGAAGCAATCCTGCGCTTCTGTGGCCAGCTCCCAAGAAAGCGAGTTGAAAAATGGAGCTCAGGGGCACTGCAATTCAAAAACCTGCAGAGTTATAAATGATAACTCTCGTCCACAAATATATTGAAGGAAGGCAACGAAGAGGATTTGAAAGCTAGGCAGAATTGCAGGAAACAGATTTCAGGAGGGAGATTCGAATCGCCGTTAAAGCACAGGAAAAGCGGCAAAACCTCGACAATGATGCCCTTGGCCAAAAAGGGCGTATGCGTTTTTTCCTGAATATATGCAGGAAAAAACGCATACGCCCTTTTTGGCCAACCAAGCAACCTGGAAAGGCAAATCAGCGCTACAAAGAAGTCTCGCTTCCCATCGGTCAAAAGGGCCATGCTGAATAAAGTGTCAAAACCAGAAATGCAGGACAGGCCATGGAGAAACGGGAGCCTTGCTACGCTGATGGGCGGGATGTAAATTGCCAACAGCCACTCTGGAGAGGTGTACGGTGTGTCTTGAAACATCTAAAAAGCTCAACTTAGCATAGGGCACTTCCAATCATGGGCGTATAAATTGCGAAAACTAAAAATCAGCAAGACACAGGCACCCCAAAGTTTAGGGCTGCTCTGTTGGCAAGAACCTCCACTTCGTTACACCTTAAATATCCCAGGAAACAGAAAAATGGATAAAGAAGTTGTGGTCCTTATGTACAATGGAATATCACTCAGCCATGAAATCAACGTCATAAGCCTAGTAGCAGCATGATGAGTGGATTTAGGTACGACGATTCTACGTGGAATAAGTCACACAGAAAAAGACACTTATCATAAGATATCACTTATAGAGGGAATGTAAAAACCGCTACACTTGAACTGAATTACAAAACAGAAGAGAGTCACACGTTTAGAAAACACACTATGGCTGCTTAACGGGAAAGGTGAGTTGGGGTGATGCATAAAACCAGGGTTTCAAATTAGCTCAGATACCGTTCCATAAACCCAATATGTAATAGACAAGACCTACTCCTTGCTCAGTGAACGGGACCCAACACCTCCTATTCACCGCCCAAGAATATATCTGACTAGTAAGAATCTTAAAACCTATGTGTTGATATTTCTCTGTAAGTGAGTCTAGTGGGTGTAAAGAGGCATAAACACAGCACTGAAAAGCAGCTAAACCCCATTATAAAAATCAATTACTTTTAAAAACCCGTGAAACAAAGACAGTGAAAGAGAGAGAAATTCTTACAAAATTCGGTCAGGGGCTGTGATGCCACCTGGATTGACCGTATCTAGACCCACAGCTGATTGAGACATAAGGGGGACACTCTTGGGCTGAGAGGTTTGGTGAGGGTGGGTGAGCAAACGCAGACCCTTTAAAGTAATACTGCGTGGTACCCATCTCATGGGTCCCAAATCTCCAGGTTCAAGGGCATCTTCCTACATCGAAAACATGCATGAGAAACCCAGAAGATGGGACACCGTGTGCTCGGGAAAGGTTTCTAAAACGCACCTCATTTCTCATCTCCTTGTGCTCGGGTTCGCCATTCCAGCCGCTTTCCTAGCAATCTCCCTCCTTGGAGAATCAGCACCTTTAACCTCCTGTTCCGTACAGGTTGCAATTTGTCCTGAGGATGAACGGGAAGAGGGGGTACCAATGAGAGACTAGCTCTAGGTGTTGGGAGAGGCTCAGGTCACTCTATTTTCCCATCAGGAAGAAGAATTAACCACAGGCTCAGCCTGCCGCCCGGAAGCAGAATAGGGCCTGAAGCAATCCTGCGCTTTTGCGGCCAGCTCCCAAGGAAGCGAGTTGAAAAATGGAGCTCAGGGGCACTGCAATTCACAAACCTGCAGAGTTATAAATGATAACTCTCGTCCACAAATATATTGAGGGAAGGCAACAAAGAGGATTTGAAAGCAAGGCAGAATTGCAGGAAACATATTTCAGGAGGGAGATTCGAATCGCCTTTAAAGCACAGGAAAAGCGGCAAAACCTCGACAATGATGCCCTTGGCCAAAAAGGGCGTATGCGTTTTTTCCTGAATATATTCAGGAAAAAACGCATACGCCCTTTTTGGCCAACCAAGCAACCTGGAAAGGCAAATCAGCGCTACAAAGAACTCTCGCTTCCCATCGGTCAAAAGGGCCATGCTGAATAAATGTCTAAACCAGAAATGCAGGACAGGCCATGGAGAAACGGGAGCCTTGCTACGCTAATGGGCGGGATGTAAATTGCCAACAGCCACTCTGGAAAGGTGTACGGTGTGTCTTGAAACATCTAAAAAACTCAGCTTAGAGAGCATAGGGCACTTCCACTCATGGGCGTATAAATTGCGAAAACTAAAAATCAGCAAGACACAGGCACCCCAAAGTTTAGGGCTGCTCTGTTGGCAAGAACCTCCACTTCGTTACACCTTAAATATCCCAGGAAAGAGAAAATTGGATAAAGAAGTTGTGGTCCTTATGTACAATGGAATATCACTCAGCCATGAAATCAACGTCATAAGGCTAGTAGCAGCATGATGAGTGGATTATGTACGACGATTCTACGTGAAATAAGTCACACAGAAAAAGACACTTATCATAAGATATCACTTATAGAGGGAATGTAAAAACCGCTACACTTGAACTGAAATACAAAACAGAAGAGAGTCACACGTTTAGAAAACGCACTATGGCTGCTTAACGGGAAAAGTGAGTGGGGTGATGCATAAAACCAGGGTTTCAAATTAGCTCAGATACCGTTCCATAAACCCAATATGTAATAGACAAGACCTACCCCTTGCTCAGTGAACGGGACCCAACACCCCCTATTCACCGCCCAAGAATATATCTGACTAGTAAGAATCTTAAAACCTAGGTATTGAAATCTCTCTGTAAGTGAATCAAGTGGGTGTAAAGCGGCATAAACACAGCACTGAAAAGCAGCTAAACCCCATTATAAAAATCAATTACTTTTAAAAACCCGTGAAACAAAGACAGTGAAAGAGAGAGAAATTCTTACAAAATTTGTTCAAGGGCTGTGATGCCACCTGGGTTGACCATATCTAGACCCAGAGCTGATTGAGACATAAGGGTGGACACTCTTGGGGCTGAGAGGTTTGATGAGGTTGGGTGAGCAAATGCAGACGCTTTAAAGTAATACTGCGTGGTACCCATCCCATGGGTCCCAAATCTCCAGGTTCAAGGGCATCTTCCTACATCGAAAACATGCATGAGAAACCCAGAAGATGGTACACCGTGTGATCGGGAAAGGTTTCTAAAACGCACCTCATTTCTCATCTCCTTCTGCTCAGATTCGCCATTCCAGCCGCTTTCCGAGCAATCTCCCTCCTTGGAGAATCAGCCCCTTTAAACTCGTGTCCCATACAGGTTGCAATTTGTCCTGAGAATGAACGGGAAGAGAGGGAACCAATGAGAGACTAGCTCTAGGTGTTGGGACAGGCACAGGTCACTCTATTTTTCCCATCAGGAAGAAGAATTAAACACAGGCTCAGCCTGCCGCCGGGAAGCAGAATAGGGCCTGAAGCAATCCTGCGCTTCTGTGGCCAGCTCCCAAGAAAGCGAGTTGAAAAATGGAGCTCAGGGGCACTGCAATTCAAAAACCTGCAGAGTTATAAATGATAACTCTCGTCCACAAATATATTGAAGGAAGGCAACGAAGAGGATTTGAAAGCTAGGCAGAATTGCAGGAAACAGATTTCAGGAGGGAGATTCGAATCGCCGTTAAAGCACAGGAAAAGCGGCAAAACCTCGACAATGATGCCCTTGGCCAAAAAGGGCGTATGCGTTTTTTCCTGAATATATTCAGGAAAAAACGCATACGCCCTTTTTGGCCAACCAAGCAACCTGGAAAGGCAAATCAGCGCTACAAAGAAGTCTCGCTTCCCATCGGTCAAAAGGGCCATGCTGAATAAAGTGTCAAAACCAGAAATGCAGGACAGGCCATGGAGAAACGGGAGCCTTGCTACGCTGATGGGCGGGATGTAAATTGCCAACAGCCACTCTGGAGAGGTGTACGGTGTGTCCTGAGACATCTAAAAAACTCAACTTAGAGAGCATAGGGCACTTCCAATCATGGGCGTATAAATTGCGAAAACTAAAAATCAGCAAGACACAGGCACCCCAAAGTTTAGGGCTGCTCTGTTGGCAAGAACCTCCACTTCGTTACACCTTAAATATCCCAGGAAACAGAAAAATGGATAAAGAAGTTGTGGTCCTTATGTACAATGGAATATCACTCAGCCATGAAATCAACGTCATAAGCCTAGTAGCAGCATGATGAGTGGATTTAGGTACGACGATTCTACGTGGAATAAGTCACACAGAAAAAGACACTTATCATAAGATATCACTTATAGAGGGAATGTAAAAACCGCTACACTTGAACTGAATTACAAAACAGAAGAGAGTCACACGTTTAGAAAACACACTATGGCTGCTTAACGGGAAAAGTGAGGTGGGGTGATGCATAAAACCAGGGTTTCAAATTAGCTCAGATACCGTTCCATAAACCCAATATGTAATAGACAAGACCTACTCCTTGGTCAGTGAACGGGACCCAACACCCCCTATTCACCGCCCAAGAATATATCTGACTAGTAAGAATCTTAAAACCTAGGTATTGAAATCTCTCTGTAAGTGAGTCAAGTGGGTGTAAAGCGGCATAAACACAGCACTGAAAAGCAGCTAAACCCCATTATAAAAATCAATTACTTTTAAAAACCCGTGAAACAAAGACAGTGAAAGAGAGAGAAATTCTTACAAAATTCGTTCAAGGGCTGTGATGCCACCTGGGTTGACCATATCTAGACCCAGAGCTGATTGAGACATAAGGGTGGACACTCTTGTGGCTGAGAGGTTTGGTGAGGTTGGGTGAGCAAACGCAGACGCTTTAAAGTAATACTGCGTGGTACCCATCCCATGGGTCCCAAATCTCCAGGTTCAAGGGCATCTTCCTACATCGAAAACATGCATGAGAAACCCAGAAGATGGTACACCGTGTGATCGGGAAAGGTTTCTAAAACGCACCTCATTTCTCATCTCCTTGTGCTCGGGTTCGCCATTCCAGCCGCTTTCCTAGCAATCTCCCTCCTTGGAGAATCAGCACCTTTAACCTCGTGTTCCGTAAAGGTTGCAATTTGTCCTGAGGATGAACGGGTTGAGGGGGAACCAATGAGTGACTACCTCTAGGTGTTGGGACAGGCACAGGTCACTCTATTTTCGCATCAGGAAGAAGAATTAACCACAGGCTCAGCCTGCCGCCCGGAAGCAGAATAGGGCCTGAAGCAATCCTGCGCTTCTGCGGCCAGCTCCCAAGAAAGCGAGTTGAAAAATGGAGCTCAGGGGCACTGCAATTCACAAACCTGCAGAGTTATAAATGATAACTCTCGTCCACTAATATATTGAGGGAAGGCAACGAAGAGGATTTGAAAGCAAGGCGGATTTGCAGGAAACAGATTTCAGGAGGGAGATTCGAATCGCCTTTAAAGCACAGGGAAAGCGGCAAAACCTCGACAATGATGCCCTTGGCCAAAAAGGGCGTATGCGTTTTTTCCTGAATATATTCAGGAAAAAACGCATACGCCCTTATTGGCCAACCAAGCAACCTGCAAAGGCAAATCAGCGCTACAAAGAACTCTCGCTTCCCATCGGTGAAAAGGGCCATGCTGAATAAAGTGTCAAAACCAGAAATGCAGGACACGCCATGGAGAAACGGGAGCATTGCTACGCTGATGGGCGGGATGTAAATTGCCAACAGCCACTCTGGAGAAGTGTACGGTGTGTCCTGAAACATCTAAAAAACTCAGCTTAGAGAGCATAGGGCACTTCCACTCATGGGCGTATAAATTGGGAAAACTAAAAATCAGAAAGACACAGGCACCCCAAATTTTAGGGCTGCTCTGTTGACAAGAAACTTCACTTCGTTGCACTTTAATATCCCAGGAAAGAGAAAAATGGATAAAGAAGTTGTGGTCCTTATGTACAATGGAATATCACTCAGCCATGAAATCAACGTCATAAGCCTAGTAGCAGCATGATGAGTGGATTTAGGTACGACGATTCTACGTGAAATAAGTCACACAGAAAAAAAAAACTTATCATAAGATATCACTAATAGAGGGAATGTAAAAACCGCTACACTTGAACTGAATTACAAAACAGAAGAGAGTCACACGTTTAGAAAACACACTATGGCTGCTTAACGGGAAAGGTGAGGTGGGGTGATGAATAAAACCAGGGTTTCAAATTAGCTCAGATACCGTTCCATAAACCCAATATGTAATAGACAAGACCTACTCCTTGCTCAGTGAACGGGACCCAACACTCCCTATTCACCGCCCAAGAATATGTCTGACTAGTAAGAATCTTAAAACCTATGTATTGAAATCTCTCTGTAAGTGAGTCAAGTGGGTGTAAAGCGTCATAAACACAGCACTGAAAAGCAGCAAAACCCCATTATAAAAATCAATTACTTTTAAAAACCCGTGAAACAAAGACAGTGAAAGAGAGAGAAATTCTTACAAAATTCGTTCAGGAGCTGTGATGCCACCTGGATTGACCATATCTAGACCCAGAGCTGATTGAGACATAAGGGTGGACACTCTTGGGGCTGAGAGGTTTGGTGAGGTTGCGTGAGCAAACGGATACCCTTTCAAGTAATACTGCGTGGTACCCATCCCATGGGTCCCAAATCTCCAGGTTCAAGGGCATCTTCCAACATCGAAAACATGCATGAAGAACCCAGAAGATGGTACACCGTGTGATCGGGAAAGCTTTCTAAAACGCACCTCATTTCTCATCTCCTTGTGCTCGGGTTCGCCATTCCAGCCGCTTTACTAACAATCTCCCCACTTGGAGAATCAGCACTTTTAACCTCCTGTTTCGTACAGGTTGCAGTTTGTCCTGAGGATGAATGGGAAGAGGGGGAACCCATGAGAGGCTAGCTGTAGGTGTTTGGACAGGTATAGGTCACTCTAATTTCCCATCAGGAAGAAGAATTAAGCACAGGCTCAGCCTGCCCCACGGAACCAGAATAGGGCCTTAAACAATCCTGCGGTTTTGCGGCCAGCTTCCAAAAAAGCGAGTTGAAAAATGGAGCTCAGGGGCACTGCAATTCACAATCCTGTAGTGTTATAAATGGTAACTCTCGTCCAAAAATATACTGAAGGAAGGCAACGAAGAGGATTTGAAAGCAAGGCAGAATTGCAGGTAATTTATATAGTTTATATGTTAAGTGTTTATATACATTTAACATACATTAGCCTATTTAGGTTAGCCCCATAATCCTAATTTTTCCATCCTTCCACCTTTCATTTTGGTTAACCATTAGTTTGTTTTATAAGTCTGTGTGTGTCTTTTTCTGTGGAAGTATGTTCATTGGTAGCAATCTTAGGATAACTTGTATAAATGATATCATAGGATATTTGTCATTCCCTTTTGACTTACTTTACCTTATATGACTATTTCTAGGCTCAGTTTTAATCCTGAAAACGGCACTCTTCGTTTTCTTCCCGAGGCTACTATTCCATTCTGTACATATACCACTTCTTTGTCAATTCATCTGTTTATGGACCTTTTTTTTGCTTCCATGTCTTGGGTATTTCAATATTGCTGCAGTGCACATTTGCCTGCCTCTGTCTTTCCGATTCTGGTGGTCTTAGATTATAGGCCCAAAAGGTGCCCTGCCACATCATCTGGTAGCTCAATTTTTACCTTTTAAAGCAGGTCCATTCAGTTTTTGTTAGTGCTGTTACCACTTTACATCCCACCAGCTGCTACAAGGTACAAAGTTCTCTAAAACCCCTTCAGCATTTAGAGTTTGTAGACGTTTTGCTGATGGTCATTTGACTGGTGTGAGCTGAAACCTTTTTGGAGGTTGGATTTGCATGTGGCTAATAATTCCTTATACTGAGCTTTAGGCGTATCCTTTTTTTCTTTTCCTCTTTTTTTTTTTTTTTACAGTGAGTACAACTTCTCTCTTCATATTGACTTCTTGAAAAATTTGCCATGTGTTGAATTTTCTTGCCTATTCCCTACGCCAGGGCATTTTTTGAGGGGAGGTGTCATTTACAGCCCTGCAGTCCTTGTGACTATTAAGCAACCATTAGCACTGCGTTTAAAGCTGCTGTTGTGAGAAACAGCCACAAGGCGGCAGGATTATTACGTTCTCAACCCTTGTTACTAGGGCAACAGAGTCTTCCTGAAGGTAGTGTTCTGAGGTTGTATATTAGAGAGGAATGTGCGGGGACAAGCCCCCAGATTTCAGGAGGTAGATACGAATCGCCTTTAGAGCACATGAAAAGCGGCAAAACGTCGACAATGATGCACTTGGCCAAAATGGGCGTATGCGTTTTTTCCTGAATATATTCAGGAAAAAACGCATATGCCCTTTTTGGCCAACCAAGCAAGCCGGAAAGGCAAATCAGCACTACAAATAAGTCTCACTTCCCATCCGTCCAAAGGCCATCCAAAGCAGTGTAAAAACCAGAAGTGCAGGACAGGCCAGGGAGAAAAGGGAGCCTTGTTAGGCTGATGGGCGGGATGTAAATTGCCAACGGCCACTCTGGAGAAGTGCATGGTGTTTCCTAAAGCATCTAAAAAACACAGCTAGAGAGCATAGGGCCCTTCCACTCGTGGGCGTATAAAATGGGAAAACTAAAAATCAACAAGACACAGGCACCCCAAAGTTTAGGTCTGCTCTGTTTATAAGAACCTCCACTTCAGTACACCTTAAATATGCCAGGATAGAGAAAAATGGATAAAGAAGTGTGGTACTTATGTACAATGGAATATCACTCAGCCATGAAATCAATGTCATACGGCTACTAGCAGCATGATGAGTGGATTTAGGTACGACGATTCTAAGTGAAATATGTCACACAGAAAAAGACACGTATCATAAGATATCACTTATAGAGGGAAAGTAAAAATCGCTACACATGACCGGATTAGAAAACAGAACAGAGTCACACATTGAGAAAACACTGGATGGCTGCTTAACTGGAAAGGTGAGGTGGGGTGAGGCATAAAACAAGGGTTTGGAATTAGCACACATACCATTCCATAAACCAAATATGTAACAGACAACACCTACCCCTTGCTCAGTGAACTGGACTCAACGCCCCCTATTCACCGCACAAGAGTATATCTGACTAGTAAGAATCTTAAAACCTATATATTGATATCTCTCTGTAAATGAATCAAGTGGGTGTAAAGCGGCATAAAAACAGCAGTAAAAATCAGCTAAACCCCATTATAAAAATAGATTACAAAAAAAAAACCCCAACAAAGACAGTGAAAGAGAGAGAAATTCGTACAAAGTTCGTTCAGGGGCAGTGAAGCAACCTGGATCGACCATATCTAGACCCACTGCTGGATTAGATATAAGGCTGGACACTCTTTGGGCTGAGAGGATTGGTGAGGTTGGGTGAGCAAATGTCTACCCTTTAAAGTAATAGTGCGTGGTACCCATTCTATGGGTCCCAACTCTCCAGGTTCAAGGGAATCTTCTTACAGCGAAAAAATGCATGGGAAACACAGTGGATGGTATACAGTGTGATCGGGAAAGGTTTCTGAAACGCACCTCATTCCTCATCCCCTGGTGCTCGGGTTCGCCATTCCAGCCGCTTTACTAACAATCTCCCCATTTGGAGAATCAGCACCTTTAACCTCCTGTTTCGTACAGGTTGCAATTTGTCCTGAGGATGAACGGGAAGAGGGGGAACCCATGAGAGGGTAGCTCTAGGTGTTGGGACAGGCACAGGTCACTCTAATTTCCATCAGGAAGAAGAATTAACCACAGGCTCAGCCTGTCCCCCCAACCAGAATAGGGCCTGAAGCCATCCTCCTGGTTTGCGGCCAGCTTCCAAAAAAGCGATTTGGAGAATGGAGCTCAGGAGCACGGCAATTCACAAATCTGCAGAGTTATAAATGATCACTCTCGTCTAAAAATGTAT
The DNA here is from genome assembly GCF_028021215.1 of Eschrichtius robustus. NCBI lineage: Eukaryota > Metazoa > Chordata > Mammalia > Artiodactyla > Eschrichtiidae > Eschrichtius > Eschrichtius robustus. The sequence continues at coordinate 77,083,425 of NC_090832.1, forward strand.
TGAGGTAAGGCAACGAAGAGGATTTCAAAGCAAGACAGAATTGCAGGAAACACTTTTTCACAGGTGGATTGGACTCGCCTTTAAAGCACATGAAATTCCGCAGAACTTCGACAATGATGCAGTTGGCCAAAAAGGGCGTCTGCGTTCTTTCCTGAATAAATTTTGGAAAAAACGCAGATGCTCTTTTTGGCCAACTAAACTAGCGGGCAATGCAAATCAGCATTACAAAAATGTCTCACTTTGCATTGGTCAAAAGGCCCATGCTGAAAAAGTGTAAAACCCAGAAATGCAGGACAGGCCATGGAGAAAAGGGAGCCTTGTTATGCTGATCGGCGGGATGTAAATTGCCACCGGCCACTCTGGAGAAGTGTATGCTGTATCTTAGAACTTCTAAAACACAGAGCTACAGAGCATACAGCACTTCCCCTCATGGGCGTATATCTTGGGAAAACCAAAAAATCGACAAGACACAGGCACCCCAAAGTTTAGGGCTGCTCTGTTTAGAAATGCCTCGATTTGGGTACAACTTACATGTCCTTGGAAGGAAAAAATGGATAAAGAAGATGTGGTACTTATGTACAATGGAATATTACTCAGCAATTAAATCAATGAAATAAGGCCAGTGGCAGCAACTCGTGGAGACTGAGGTACGATCATTCTAAGTGACTTAAGTCAGACATAAAAAAGAGACTTATCATAAGGTATCACTTATAGATAGTATCTAAAAATGCCTTCACATGAACGCAATTACAAAACAGAAACGGAGTCACGCATTTAGAAAACACACTTATGGCTGCTAAAGGAGAAAGGTGGGGCGGGGTGATGCATAAACCAGGAGGTTGAAATTAGCACAGATACGGTTCCATAAACAAAATAGGTATTCGACAGGACCTACTCTATAGCTCAAAGAGCTGGACTCAGCACACTGTTGTCACCAGAAAAGGATATATAAGACTGGTAACAATCTGTAAAATAATTTATTGATGTCTCTCTTTAAGTGAATCAAGTGGATAGATGTAGAGCAGGAAGAAACACAGTATTGAAAATCAGCTATACCCCATTATAAAATTAAACAAAAAGAACAAAATAAAGACAGTGAGAGAGAGAGAAATTCTTACAAAATTTGTTCAAGGGCTGTGATGCAACCTGGACTGACCATATCTAGACACAGAGCTGGATGGGACCTAAGGCTCTACACTCGTTGGTCTGAGAGGCTTCGTGAGGATGGGACAGCAAATGCAGCACTTTTAGAGTAATACTGCCTGGCCCCCATTCCATGGGTCCCATACCTCCAGGTGCAGGGGACCCTTCCTACAGCTAAAACATGCATGGCACATCCAGAGGATGGTACACCGTCTGATCGGGAAGAGTTTGGAAAAGTCACCTCATCTCCACGTCTCCTGGTAGTCGGGTTCCCCAGCTCCTTTCCTTAGAGTCTCCCCACTTTGGGAAGGCTGCACACTCAACAGCCGGTTTTGCACGGCTTGGAATTTTCCGGTGAAGAAGGGGAATGGCGGGATGGAATGAGATACAAGCCTTAGATGTTTGGACAGGCATATGCCACTCTAGTTTCCTACCTGGAAGAAGAAATTCCCTATCCTTCAGGTGCCCCAGTAACTGGAATGGGTCTGTAGAAATCCTGCCCCTTTGTGTCTGCTTCCCTAAACAAGTTGAAAACCGGTGCTCAGGGGCACTGCAATTCACAAACATGCAGGGTTGTAATTGACACCTCTAATGGAGTCATTTCTTGAGCCAAGTATTCGTAAAGGCCTTGTAAGCAAGGCAGAATTGCAGGAAAGGGATTTCAAGGGGTGGTTTCCACTCGTCATTAAAGCACATGCAAAGCTGCTGAACATCGCCAATGATGCAGTGTGCCAAAAAGGCCGTATGCGTTATTCCTTAATATATTCAGGAAAAACCCTTACTCCATTGTTGGCCAACAAAACAGGCGGGCGATGTAAATTAATACTACAAAGAGATATCACTTCGCACCAGTCAGAATGACCAACCTCACAAACTGTAAAACCTGAAATGCAGGACAGGGCGTGGAGAAAAGGGAACCCTGACAAGCTGATGGTGGGAATGTAAATTGCTAACAGCCACTCTGGAGAAGTGGGTGGTGATTCCTTAAAAATCTAAAAACCAGAGCTTCAGAGCATATGGTGCTTCCACTCCTGGGCCTGTATCTTGGAAAAAACGTAAATTGACAGGACCCAGGCACTCTAAAATTTATGCAGCCCTGTGTACAAGAGCCTCTACTCGGAAGCTACCTAAAAGTCCTTGGAAGGAAGAATGGATAAAGAAATTATGGTAGATATGTACAATGGAATATTAGTCAGCCATGAAGTGAATGAAATAAGGCCATTTAGGGCCACTCAGAAGGACCTACATACATTCATACTAAGTGTCATAAATCAGGCAATGAAAAATATCATATGATATTACTTATCGGTAGAATCTAAAAATTGATAGAAAGGTACTATCTTACAACACAGAAACAGAGTCCCAGACTTAGAACACAAACTTATGGTTACCAAACTGGAAAGGTGTGTTGGAGGCATAAATCATGAGGTTGGAGTTAGTATATACATATTTACAGAGAGAAAACTTGTAATCAACATGGACCTGCTGTAGAGCACTTGGAACTCTTCTCAACAACCTTTAGTAACCTCAATGGGAAAATAATTCTAAAAAGAATATATAGTTATCTCTGTATAAATGAATCATGTTGGTGTATGTCAAAAATGAACACAACATGATAAATCAACTATATACTCCATTATAAATTTAAAATTAAATTAAAGAAAAGAAAAATGATCACTAAATTTGTTTAGTCGCAGTGAACGTACTAGGGTCACATCCCTGGACACAGACACAATTTGGTCCCAAGGCTGGACTGTTGTGGGCCTGAGGACCTCGGGAGGATATGCCAGCTAATTCGCCCCCCTTGAACATGTAGTACCTGGTCCCCTCTGCATGGGATCACTATCTCCAGATCTAAGTGTGCCCTCATACTACTAAACCAACCCTCTGACACCCAAAGGATGGTGGACTCTCTGGGCTGGATGACATTTGGAAAATCACCTGCTCTCAACATATCCTGGTGTTTGGGTTCCGACCTCCCGACTCCTTCGTAAGGGTCATCCCACTCTACAAGACAGCACCCTCAACAGGTGATTTTGCAGGGGTTTATACTTGTTCGGGGGATGAAGGGTAAGGGGGAAGAAGGAATGGGACAGAAGCCCTTACATGTGTGGTCAGGCACATTCCACTCTAATTTAATACCCAAGAACAGGACTTGCCCTACATCTAAGGTTGTGTCAGTAACCAGAGAGGGGCAGTAGAAATCCTGCCGCCTTCTGTTTCCCATAACAACAATTCTAAAACTGGGCCTTATACGCACTTCATATTCACAATTCCTGGGGAGCTGTAAATGACAACAGCCCTCAAAAAATGTCTTGGGGTAGGTAATCGAAGTAGACTTCAAAACAAGGCAACCTTTCAATAACTCTTTTTCAAGGGATAAATCTTACTGACACTGTTCAAAAAAAAAAAGCACATATGAAGATACTCACCATTGCTTTATGTTAGACAAATGCAAATCAGATGTACAAAGAAGTATCACCTGGAACCACTCAGAATAGCCATCATCACAATGTCTACAAACAAGAAATGCTTCAGAGGGTGTGGAAAAAAGAGAAACCTACTACTTTTTTTTTTTTTAATCTGCGTTGGGTCTTCGTTGCTGCGCGCGGCTTTTCTATATTTGCAGCAAGCGGGGGCTACTCATCGTTGTGGTACGAAGCCTTCTCTTTGTGGTGGCTTCTCTTGTTGTGGAGCACAAGCTGTAGGCACACAGGCTTCAGTAGTTGTGGCTCGTGGGCTCTAGAGCGCAGACTGAGTAGTTGTGGTGCACGGGCTTACTTGTTCTGTGGCATGTGAGATCTTCCCGGGCCAGGGCTCGAACCTGTGTCCCCTGAACTGGCAGGCAGATTCTTAACCCCTGTGCCACCAATTCTATGCTATCGGTGGCAATGCCAATTGGTAACAGCCACTATGGAGCACAGAATGGAGGTTACCAGAGTAAGGGGAGGTGGGAGGGATAAATTGGAAATTGGGATTGACATATACACACCACTATATATAAAAGAGATAACAAATAAGGGCTTACTGTATAGCACAGGGAACTCTACTCAATACTCTGTAATGACCTGTATGGGAAAGGAATCCAAAAAGGATTGGATATATGTATAACTGCTTCACTGTGCTGTAACACACAACATTGTAAATCAACTCTATTCCAAAAAAATTGAAATTGAAATGAAATGAAGTAAAATAAAATAAAATAGAGCTACCAGATGATCCAGCAAGTTCACTCCTGTGTGCATATCTGGAGGAAAGCATAAATCGAAAAGACACATCTTCCCCAATGTTCACTGCAACACTCTTTACAATAGCGAAGACATGGAAGCAACCAAAATGTCCATCAACATATGAATATAGGTAAAGAATATGTGATACATATATATAATGGAATATGACTCAGCCATAAAATAGAAGAAAATAATGCCAGCTGCAGTAACATGGATGGACCTAGAGATGATTGTACTAAGTGAAGTAAGTCAGACAGAGTAAGACAAATATTGGATGATATCACTTCTAGGTGGAAGCTAAAAATTAATACAAATGAACTAACTTACAAAACAGAGGCAGACACACAGACTTGGAAAACAAACTTACGGTTACCAAAGGGGAGAGGTGGGGTGTAGGGATAAATCAGGAGCTTGGGGTAAACATACGAATACTACTATATATAACAGATAAGCAACAAGGACCTACTGTATAGCACAGGGAGCTCTACTCAGTATTCTGGGAATACTGTTATCAGAAAAGAATCTGAAAAAGAATGAATATATGCATATGTGTAACTGAATCACTTGCTGTGCAGCTGAAATGAACACAACATTGTAAGTCAACTATACTCCAATAAAATTTAAATTTCAAAATAAAGAAAATCACCTATATTTCAAAAGAAAAAAAAAGAATTCCCATCTCTTTATATGGCTTGATAGCTTACTTTTTTAGTGCTCAATATTATCCCATTCCCAGAATATATTAATACTATATCATTTCATTCACCTATTGGAGGACACCTTAGTTTCATTCACATTTTGGCAATATTGAATTAGGTGCTATAAATATCCATATGCAGATTTTCCTCTGGAAGTATGTTTTAAACTACTTTCAGTAAATATCCATGAGAACACTTGACGGATTGTACAGTGAGGGAACGCTCAATATTCTAGCAAGTGTCAATCAGACTACCAAAGTAGCTGTATTATTTTTCATTTCCACCAATGACAAATGACATTTCCTATTGTTCCACATCTCCTACAGAATTTGTTCTTGTCATTGTTCACATTTTAGCCATTCTAAGTGTTACATAGTGGTATGTAATTGTATTTTTAATTTGCTTTTTCATGGCAGCATGTAATCTGGATTATTCTTCTGTATACTTATATGCATAGTGTCTATTTTCTTTGGTGAGGTGTCCATAAAGTATATTGGTCCACATTTTATTTAGGTTGCTTTCATTTTTCTCTACCCAATCTGTATTTGTTTTATTTATTTTCGTGCCTTGTTGCATTAGCAAGGACTTGGAGTAAAATATGGAAAAGGAGTCATGAAAGGGGACATCCTTGCTTTTACCTGAACTTAGTGGAAAAGCTTCATGGTTTTGACCATTAATCATGATGTAAGATAAAAGTTTCCTGTAAATCTTTGTTATCAACTTGAGAAAGCTCCAGTCTATTTCTTTAACTGAGAGTTTTTATGAAGAATGGGTGTTAGATTTTTTCAAAGGTCTTCTGAATCTATTGATATGCTAATGATTGTCTTTAAGGTGTTGATATGATGGATATAATTATTTGATTCTAGAATGTTGAAGCAGCCTTTCATACCTGGGATTATTTCCTCTCATTCATGATATAAAATTCTCTCAAAATATTGTTGGATTCGATTTGGTAATATTTTGTTGAGGATTTTTGCATTGATGTTCCTGAGAGATATTGGTCAGTTTTCTTTACTATTCATATGTTCTTTTAAGTTTCGATGTTGTGGATTTAGTGTCAGACATTCATTTGGAGAGATTCTCAGTCATTTTTAAAAAAATATTTTCTGTTCTTTATTATCTTTATTCTCCTCCTGCTATACCCATTATGTATAGGTCACAGCATTTTTCATTGTTCCACAATTATTGATTACTCTGTTCTGTTGATTTCTTTCCTGCCCATTTTCTCTTTTCTTTTGAGATTTAAAGGTTTCTCCTCATATGTCTTCAAGCTCACAGATATTTCTCCTCAGCCAGCTCTTTGACTGCTAAAACAAAATACGAGAGACTTGGTATTTTATAAACAACAGAATATTTTTTGTTTTCTCATAATTGCTGAGGCTGAAAAGTTCAAGAACAAGTAACCAGGGGCTTCCCTGGAGGTGCAGTGGTTAAGAATCTGCCTACCAATAAAAGGGACAAGGGTTCGAGCCCTGGTCCAGGAAGATCCCACATGCCATGGAACAACTAAGCCCGTGCACCACAAATACTGAGCCTGTGCTCTAGAGTCCACAGGCCACAACTACTGAGCCCGTGAGCCACAACTACTGAAACTCACACGCCTAGAGCCCGTGCTCCGCAACAAGAGAAGCCACTCAATGAGAAGCCCGCGCACCGCACCAAAGACCCAACACAGCCAAAAAATTAATTAATTAATTATCTAATTATTTTTTTTTTTAAAAAGAACAAGTTGCCAGCTGACTTAGTGTCTGGCGAGGGACCAACTTCTGGTTCATAATGTGGGTCTTCTCGCTCGGCAATGGAATCATGGAATGGGCGTAAGATCTTCTGTGTGCTACATTTATTAGGTCACTAATCCCATGTTTGAGGTCTCTGGCCTCATAACCTAATCACCTCCCAAAAGCCCCACCTCCTAATACCATCAACATGGGAGCTGGGTTTCAAAATTTTAAAATTAGAGGTACAAAATATTTACACCATAACAGGGACCACAGAGTTAACTGATTTTTCCTTTCATGTTAAAGGTTTGCACATTTATATTTATTATATAATCCCAAAACCCTTGGTTTTTTTTATAAGATTCTTTTTCCGTATACGCCAGTACAGACCACTGAGTAGAGTTCCCTGTGCTATAAAGCAGGTCTTTATCAATACTTACCTATTTTATATATAGTAGTGTGTATAAGTCAGTCCCAATCTCCCAATTTATCCCTTCCCCACTTATCCCCTGGTAACCATAAGTTTGTTTTCTATATCCATGATTCTATTTCTGTTGTGTAAATAAGTTCATTTGTACCTTTTTTTTTTTCTTTTTTAGATTCCTCATATAAGCAATATCATATGATGTCAGTCTTTCTGTGTCTGACTTGCTTCACTCAGTATAACAATCTCTAGGTCCATCCATGTTGCTACAAAACCCTTAATTGTTAAGGATAACTCTCAATTTTTCCCAGTATCATCAGCAATTCTTTCTGGCAGACACGTGATATCACTTTTTAAACAGGGATATTGAGACCAAGGCTCCTGACCTGCAAACAAACAAAACATCATTCATATAGTGAAAACTTTGCAAATCAAAGGATGAAAGCACTTGGTCTAAATCCCTTTGCACCCACTGCTGACAGAGGGCAGAGGAGTTTGACTCACTAATCTTCCTTACATGCACTTCTTCCTAATGGGGTATTCCATCTAACACTTATAAGAAGCGGGGATGTATCATGGAACACACCAATCGCTACTACAGATTCTGAAGAAGCAAAAAACAAAAAACAAACAAACAAAAAAAACCATGATGAATCCATCCAAAGGGTTCTGTCCACATTGTTACAATAGTTTCCGTCACACTGTGAACCCTTTTCAAACCCTATCACTTGAACCTATTTTTATTGTTTTCAACAAAAATAATGTTAATCTGCAGTCAGACACTCCAGTAATATTACACTATCCCTTGTGCAAGTATGTAGGGATTTGAGGAGCTATGGGAGCCCACCATGAGAGGTTGCCTAGAGTAATTAGGACATTTCATTTAATGTTGGTTCTTCTCCCTAAGATGTCTGCTATCCTCTTCTTTTTGTAGCTACTAGCATTGAGAAAGTGACCAAGATAAGGCCCTTCTCTTTTACTGCCCATGAATGCAACTGTGATTAACCCCACAGAACTTGGTGCTTCCAGAATCCCCTGAACCTACTGACCCTCCATGCATGGCATGACATAGATAAGGATGGTGACGTGTATCCTTGTATAGAGCATGTTATAAAATGTTTGACTCTTCCCTTCCTCATAATTCCAAAGAATAGACTTCTTTGGATTTCTGCTTAATGCTGCTGGAGTTGGTACATAAGTTGAGGGAGGTATCAGGGCACACCAAAAGAGAGGGTAACTGCACAGAAAATACAAGCAGGTACGTTTCTGTGTAGTTTCAAGCAGCTTATTTGCTATATCAACCATGGTGACATGTTGACCCTTCCTCTTTCTACTAGTAGTACAACAAACATAAAGGATATTTAGGCTGCTTGTTTTATCCCCACCTCTCACAATTGATCTGCATTAACATATAGGACAATGAAGGGTCCTTTCTACCATCTTAACCAATATTTGAGAACTAGAAAATGTCCAGATTTTTCTGGGGTTTATTTTCATATTCCCCAATCAGGCCTATGAAGGAATCTTACCTATTGTGTTTAATGAAGTCATATCTCTGACGGCATCCCATCATCAACAAAACTGGAAAGAAATTTGAAGGGTCTTCGATTTTACCATATTTGAAATAACAATAGTTTAGCCTGACACGTTTTTGGATTTTAGAAAAAAATATTTTAAATGAGACAAAAAATCATTTTTATGACACAAAAAGACAGCAATAGTTTTATATTTTTATCTGTTCCACTTGCACACAAGTGTCTCATGGGGTTATGTAAAGCTCTCCTGTTGGGTGCTGTGCATGGTGCAAGTATGGATTAAAGTTTAGGAATCTTAAGCTTCAGTCACATGAAACATTTAAATTAGGATGCAAGCAATCCTGTCCAACATTTGAAAAGAGCAAGACACTCTCTTTATTTTATTTGTTAGGTAATTAATCTGTCTTTTCCCCAAGGAGAGAAACAAGTGGCATCTTCCATCAATGTGTTGCACAAATATCTTTGAACAGAGAGTGCAAGCAGAGGCTGATACAGGATGTGAAAAAAAAAAAAAAAGAGAGACCCTTGTGGCATTTTCTCCTAACTTATTGCAATCTCCCATTTAAAATGTGGGAATAATCAATCTTCTGAGGAAAAAGGCCCAAGGAAGGTTTTTGCTTCTGTGGAATAATGGGATTGCTAAAGATTTCAGGAGGCAAGACGAATTAGTGAGAATGACCATGAGAAACCAGAGAAAAGTCAGATCCATGGATGAAGTGATGTTTACCACTGTGAATCAATGAGAAGTAGGAGCAAATGAAAAGAAAGCTGATACAACATTTTCTGAATAAATGTAACCTTTCAGCTGTCATAGAAAAATTAATACTCACTATGATACAACATATTTAGTTTAGAAAGTTAACTTAAATTTAAAGCTTAATAATTACATTTATTGAAGAAATGAAAACATATTTGTGGTTTAGAATAAATAATGTGTTCTGCTACAGGTAAGAAGACTACACAAATAAATAGAAATAAGACTAAATAAATAAAGAGGAAAATAACAAATTCGATGTTATTAACATTAAAAACTGACACTCATCTAAAGAAAGAGAAGGAGAGACAGAAAGAGAGAAGAACTCATCTCAAGCATGTATATAAAAACTCCTAAATAAGAAGTCTTCAGATGTTAAAAAAAAAAAGGAAGTCTTCAATAAGACGATAATGGAATAGCAAAATGGGGGAAATATACCAAAAGATATTTCAAAAAAGAGAGTACAGAATGTTAAGTAAACATATCAAAAGATGCTTGGCTTCTTAGTAGTCAATTAAATGCAAAAGCGTGATACCTGGAATTATCACTCACCAACCAGAAAGTTCAAATGAAAATGACAGGTATTATCAAGTTTGACAAGAATGTGTATAATCCTTGAATCTCATTCACTGCTGCTGAAGATGAAAAATCATACAAAAGTTTTGAAAATATTTAGAAATATCTAAAAAGATAAACACAAGAAAGCTATGACTCGAAAATTTTACTACTACGTGTATACTGAACAATAATTTATAGACACACCACCAAAGCTCAAGTTCTAGAATTTATATACCAGTGCTGTTCTCAATAGACACAAACTGAAAATCACTCATATTGTAATACACATTGGAATAAATTAATTAATAGTTAAATATTTACATTATGGAATCCTATGCAACAGTGGCAATGCATGATCACAACAACAGGCAACCATATAGGCATATTCACAAACAACATAAAATAAAAAAGCCCAATCCAAAAGTGATTTTACTGTGCCATAACATTTATATAAAATACAAAATACAGGTAAAGTTATCTTTTTGTTAGATACCAGAACAATATTAAACCTTAAGGGGAGTCACTGGAATGGGACCAGGGGGCCTCTGAGTATCTGGCAATTTTCTGTGTCTTTATCTAGAAGCTATGTTTACAGTGTATTCAGATGCTGAATTTTCTGAAATTTGTCATTTCCTTACAAACCATGCATGTGTTTCGTTGTTTTTTATACATAACAAAAACTAAAAAAGATAGACCAGGGAAGGTAATTGTATTAGCACTTTAATATCCATGCTTTTCAAGGTGGAAGTGAAAAGTATTAAATACTTGACATTGTGATTACTTCTTAAAAGTAAGGTGAAAATTTGAGGTTAATAAATAAGACATACTTCTTCATATATAATCCTCAAAGAGGAGGGGTAGAAAGGAGTATTATTTTTTTTTCTTTAATACAGAATCGTTAAGATAGAAAATAGTGAAAACTGACTAGGTTTAAAAAAGAGCACACTGGACTTCCCTGGTGGCACAGTGGGTAAAAATTTGCCTGCCAATGCAGGGAACAGGGGTTCCATCCCTGGTCTGGGAAGATCCCACATGCCACAGAGCAACTAAGCCCGTGTGCCACAAGTACTGAGCCTGTGCTCTAGAGCCTGCAAGCAACAACTATTGAGCCTGCATGACACAACTACTGAAGCCCATGCACCTAGAGCCCATACTCCACAACAAGAGAAACCACCGCAAGGAGAAGCCCGTGCACCACAACGATGAGTAACCCCTGCTTCTCTAGTAACAACTGGAGAAACCCTGTGCAGCAACGAAGACCCAACACAACCAAAAATTTAAAAAATTAAATATTTTGACTTCTGAGATGACTCACTCACGTGGCTGTAGGTAAGAGGCCTCAGTTCCTTGCCACATGGATCTCTCCTTAGGGCTGCTTGAGTGTCCTCATGACATGGCAGCTGGCTTACCCCAGGATGAGTGATCTAGCAGAAACCAAAGCAGAAGCTGCAATGTCTTTTATAACTTTGGAAGCTGCACTTTGTCATTTCTGCAATTTCTTATTAGTTAAACAGTCAACCCTTTTCAAGTGCGAGGAGCCACACTGGTACATGGAGACTGGGAGATAATTAGGGGATAATTAGGTCCATCTTGGAGGCTGGCTACCAAAGTGGCTGACTAGCCAAAGTCTGAATTTTGTTTTCTTCACTTCTGGAGAGAAAATGGTCAGTGAACCTCATTGGTGGTCTTTGAGATGTACCAAAGCTACCTCTTGCTCTCACCCCCAGCTGTGTGGCTGACAGGGTCTTGGTGCTCCAGCCGGGTGTCAAGCCTGTGCCTCTGAGGTGAGAGAGCCGAGTTCAGGACATTGGTCTACCAGAGACCTCTGGCACCTTGTAATATCAAATGGCGAAAGCTCTCCCAGAGATATCCGTCTCAACGCTAAGACCCAGCTCCACTCAGAGACCAGCAAGATCCAGTGCTGAACATCCAATGCCAAACAACTAGCAAGACAGGAATGCAGGCCCACCCATTAGCAGAGAGGCTGCCGAAAATCACAATAAGGGCACGGACACCCCAAAACACACCACCAGATGCGGATCTGTCCACCAGAAAGACAAGATCCAGACACACCCACAAGAACACAGGCACCAGTCCCCTCCATCAGAAAGCCTACACAACCCACTGAACCAACCTTAGCCACTGGGGGCAGACACCAAATACAACGGGAACTACGAATCTGCAGCCTCTGAAAAGGAGACCCCCAAACAGAGTCCCCAAAGCCAAATGAGAAGACACAGAAACACACAGCAGATGAAGGAGCAAGGTAAAAACCCACCAGACCAAACAAATGTGGAGGAAATAGGCAGTCTACCTGAAAAAGAATTCAGAGTAATGATAGTAAAGATGATCCCAAATCTTGGAACTGGAATGGAGAGTAGACAAGAAACGTTTAACAAGGACCTAGAAGAACTAAAGAGCAAACAAACAATGATGAACAACACAATAAATGGAATTAAAAATTCTCTAGAAGGAAACAATAGCAGAATAACTGAGGCAGAAGAATGGATAAATGACCTGGAAGATAAAATAGTGGAAATAACTACTGCAAAGCAAAATAAAGAAAAAAGAATGAAAAGAATTGAGGACAATCTGAGACATCTCTGGGAAAACGTTAAACGCACCAACATTCGAATATAGGGGTCCCAGAAGTAGAAGAGAAAAAGAAAGACACTGAGAAAATATTTAAAGAGATTATAGTTGAAAACTTCCCTAATATGGGAAAGGAAATCGTTAATCAAGTCCAGGAAGCGCAGGGAGTCCCATACAAGATAAACCCAAGGAGAAACATGCCAAAACATATATTAATCAAACTATCAAAAATTAAATACAAAGAAAAAAATATTAAAAGCAGCAAGGGAAAAACAACAAATAACATACAAGGGAATCCCCATAAGGTGAACAGCTGAACTTTCAGCAGAAACTCTGCAAGCCAGAAGGGACTGGCAGGACATATTTAAAGTAATGAAAGGGGAAAAGCTACAACCAAGATTACTCGACCCACCAAGGATCTCGTTCAGATTCGACAGAGAAATTAAAACCTTTACAGACAAGCAAAAGCTAAGACAATTCAGCACCACCAAACCCGCTTTACAACAAATGCTAAAGGAACTTCTCTAGGCAGGAAACACAAGAGAAGGGAAAGACCTACAATAAGAAACCCAAAACAGTTAAGAAAATGGTAATAAGAACATACATATCAATAATTACCTTAAATGTAAATGGATTAAATGCTCCAACCAAAAGACATAGACTGGCTGAATGGATCCGAAAACACGACCGGTATGTATGTGGTCTACAAGAGACCCACTTCAGACATAGGGACACATACAGATGGAAAGTGAGGGGATGGAATAAGATATTCCATGCAAATGGAAATCAGAAGAAAGCTAGAGCAGCAATTCTCATATCAGACAAAAAAGACTTTAAAATAAAGACTATTACAGGAGACAAAGAAGGACACTACATAATGATCAAGGGATCAATCCAAGAAGAAGATATAACAATTGTATATATTTATGCACCCAACATAGGAGCACCTCAATACATAAGGCAAATGCTAACAGCCATAAAAGGGGAAATCGACAGTAACACAATCATACTAGGGGACTTTAGCACCCCTCTTTCACCAATGAACAGATCGTCCACAAATGAAAATAAATAAGGAAACACAAGCTTTAAATGATACATTAAACAAGATGGACTTAATTGATATTTATAGGACATTCCATCCAAAAACAACAGAATACACTTTTTCTCAAGTGCTCCTGGAACATTCTCCAGGATAGATCATATCTTGGGTCACAAATCAAGCCTTGGTAAATATAAGAAAATTGAAATCGTATCAAGTATCTTTTCCGACCACAATGCTATCAGACTAGATATCAATTACAGGAAAAAAAAATCTGTAAAAATTAGAAACACATGGACGCTCAACAATACACTACTTAATAACCAAGACATCACTGAAGAACTCAAAGAGGAAATAAAAAAATACCTAGAAACAAATGACAATGAAAACATGAAGACCCAAAACCTATGGGATGCAGCAAGAGCAGTTCTAAGAGAGAAGTTCATAGCAATACAATCCTACCTCAAGAAACAAGAAATATCTCAAATAAACAAGTTAACCTTACACTTAAAGCAATTAGAGAAAGAAAGGAAAAAAAAAAAAAAAAAAAAACAAAGTCAGCAGAGGAAAGACATCACAAAGATCAGACCAGAAATAAATGAAAAAGAAATGAAGGAAACAACAGCAAAGATCAAAAAAACTAAAAGCTGGTTCTTTGAGAAGATAAACCAAATTGACAAACCATTAGCCAGACTCATCAAGAAAAAAAGGGAGACGACTCAAATCAATAGAATTACAAATGAAAAAGGAGAAGTAACAACTGACACTGCAGACATACAAAGGATCATGAGAGATTACTGCAAGCAACTATATGCCAATAAAATGGACAACCTGGAAGAAATGGACAAATTCTTAGAAAAGCACAACCTTCCAAGACTGAACCAGGAAGAAATAGAAACTACAAACCAACCAATCCCAAGCACTGAACTTGAGACTGTGATTAAAAATCTTCCAACAAACAAAAGCCCAGGACCAGATGGCTTCACAGGCAAATTCTATCAAACATTTAGAGAAGAGTTAACACCTATCCTTCTCAAACTCTTCCAAAATATAGCAGAGGGAGGAACTCTCCCAAACTTATTCTATGAGACCACCATCTCCCTGACACCAAAACCAGACAAAGATGTCACAAAGAAAGAAAACTACAGGTCAATATCACTGATGAACATAGCTGCAAAAATCTACTGCACAATACTAGCAAACAGAATCCAACAGCGCCTTAAAAGGATCATACACCATGATCAAGTGGGGTTTATCCCAGGGATGCAAGGATTCTTCAATACATGCAAATCAATGTGATACACCATATTAAAAAACTGAAGGATAAAAACCATATGGTCATCTCAATAGATGGAGAAAATGCTTTCGACAATATTAAACACCCATTTATCATAAAAACCCTCCAGAAAGTAGGCATAGAGGGAACTTTCCTCAACATAATAAAGGCCATATATGACAAACCCACAGCCAGCATCGTTCTCAATGGTGAAAAAGTGAAACCATTTCCACCAAGATCAGGAACAAGACAAGGTTGCCCACTCTCACCACTATTATTCCACACACTTTTGGAATTTTTAGCTACAGCAATCAGAGAAGAAAAAGAAATAAAAGGAATCCAAATCGGAAAAGAAGAAGTTAAGCTCTCACTGTTTGCAGATGACATGATACTATACATAGAGAATCCTAAAGATGCTACCAGAAACCTACTAGAGTTAATCAATGAACTGGTAAGGTTGCAGGATACAAAATTAATGTACAGATATCTCTTTCATTCCTATACACTAAAGAGGAAATTCTGAAAGAGAAATTAGGGAAACACTCCCATTTACCACTGCAACACAAAGAATAAAATACCTAGGAATAAACCTACCTAAGGAGACAAAAGACGGTTACTCAACAAACTATAAGACACTGATGAAAGAAATCAAAGATGACACAAACAGATACAGAGATATACCATGTTCTTCGATTGGAAGAATCAACATTGTGAAAATGACTCTACTACCCAAAGCAATCTACAGATTCAATGCAATCCCTATCAAACTACCAATGGAATTTTTCAGAGAACTAGAACAAAAAAATTTCACAATTTGTATGGAAACACAAAAGACCCCGAACAGCCAAAGCAATCTTGAGAAGAAAAACAGAGCTGAAGGAATCAGGCTCCCTGACTGCAGACAATACTAAAAACCTACAGTAGTCAAGACAGTATGGTACTGTCACAAAAACAGAAATATAGAGCAATGGAACAGGAGAGAAAGCCCAGACATAAACCCATACACATATGGTCACCTTATTTTTGATAAAGGAGGCAAGAATATACAATGGAGAAATCACAGCCTCTTCAATAAGTGGTGCTGGGAAAACTGGACAGCTACTGGTAAAAGAATGAAATTAGAAGACTCCCTAACACCATACACAAAAATAAACTCAAAATGGATTAAAGACCTAAATGTAATGCCAAACACTATCAAACTCTTAGAGGAAAACATAGGCAGAACACTCTATGACATCAATCACAGCAAGATCCTTTTTGACCCACCTCCTAGAAAACGGAAATTAAAAAGAAACATAAACAAATGAGACCTAAGGAGACTTAAAAGCTTTTGCACAGCAAAGGAAAACGTAAACAAGACGAAAAGGCCACCCTCAGAATGGGAGAAAATATTTGCCAACGAAGCAGCTGGCAAAGGATTAATCTCCAAACTTTACAAGCAGCCCATGCAGCTCAATATCAAAACAAACAAACAAACAAACAACCCAATCCATAAATGGGCAGAAGACCTAAATAGACATTTCTCCAAAGAAGATATACAGATTGCCAACAAACACATGAAAGAATGCTCAACATCACTGATCATTAGAGAAATGCAACTCGAAATTACAATGAGGTATCACCACACACAGGTAAGAATGGCCATCATCAAAAAAATCTACAAACAATAAATGCTGCAGAGGTGTGAAAAAAAGGGAACCCTCTTGCACCGTTGGTGGGAGTGTAAATTGATACAGCCACTATCGAGAACAGTATGGAGGTTCCTTAAAAAACTAAAAATAGAACTACCATATGACACAGCAATCCCACTACTGGGCATATACCTGGAGAAAACCATAATTCAAAAAGAGTCATGTTCCACAATGTTCACTGCAGCTCTATTTGCAATAGCCAGGACATGGAAGCAACCTAAGTGTCCATCAACTGATGAATGGGTAAAAAAGATGTTGCACATCTTCAATATAAAATGGAATATTACTCAGCCATAAAAAGAAATGAAATTGAGTTATTTGTAGTGAGATGGATGGACCTAGAGTCTGTCATACAGAGTGAAGTAAGTCAGAAAGAGAAAAACAAATACTGTATGCTAACACATATATGTGGAATCTAAAAAGAAAAGGAAAAGAAACCGTTGGGAAGAACCTAGGGACAGGACAGGAATAAAGACGCAGACATAGAGAATGGACTTGAGGACATGGGGAGGGGGAAGGGTAAGCTGGGACGAAGTGAGAGAGTGGCATGGACTTATATATACTACCAAATGTAAAATAGCTAGCTAGTAGGAAACAGCTGCATAGAAGAGAGAGATCAGCTCAGTGCTTTTTGACCACTTAGAGGGGTGGGATAGGGAGGGCGGGAGGGAGACGCAACAGGGAGGAGATATGGGGATATATGGATATGTATAGCTCATTCACTTTGTTCTAAAGCAGAGACTAACACACCATTGTAAAGCAATTATAGTCCAATAAAGATGTTAAAATTAAATAAATAAATAAATGAATAATTTATGCCCCCCCCTCCAAATTAAATCTTTTTTAAAAATAAATAAATAAAAAAGAGCACTCAATGACATGGAACGCTAAACCTAAGTATTTTCAGTACTATAGTAAATGTACATGGATTAATATCTCCTATTAAAGTGTAATTTTTTATATTATGTGCAACTAAATTTTTTTCACAATATACAGGTAAAATAAAATAATTACATTAGAAAGGAGAAAACATTCCATGTATTTAAAAACATTAAAACAATAAGCATATAATATGCATTTTAGATATAAGTAGTCTTTAAGTTCAGAACAATTTGTCATTATTGTAATCAGTATGATTATACCAATTTCTTTAAAACATTTCAATACTTGCTGTATTTGAAAAAATATTTTAATATTTTTTCTTCTCTCTTTTGTGGTCTAATACATGGTAAGTATTTAGCTGCTAACATAACTTAAAAATATATTTTGTTTTTTTACAGCCGAACAAAACTGAATCAAGAAGAAATAGATAACTTGAGCATACTGATCACTAAAAGCAAAATAGAGGGCTTCCCTGGTGGTGCGGTGGTTGAGAATCTGCCTGCCAATGCAGGGGACACGGGTTCGAGCCCTGGTCTAGGAAGATCCCACATGCCGCAGAGCAACTGGGCCCATGAGCCACAACTACTGAGCCTGAGCGTCTGGAGCCCGTGCCCCACAACAAGAGAGGTCACGATAGCGAGAGGCCCACACACCGTGATGAAGAGTGGCCCCCGCTCGCTGCAACTAGAGAAAGCCCTCGCACAGAAACGAAGACCCAACACAGCCAAAATAAATAAATAAATAAATAGAATTTTTTTAAAAAAATAGAATCTGTAATTTAAAAAAACTCCCTACCAACAGAAGTCCAGGATCAGATGGTTTCACAGGCAAATTCTACCAAATATAAAAAGCAGAACTTACACTGATTCTTCTCAAACTCTTCGAAAAGATTGAAGAGTAAGGAATACTTCCAAAGACATTCTATGAAGCCACTATCACGCTGATATCAAAAACAGATGGGGAGGGGGGACTTCCCTGGTGGCACAGTGGTTAAGAATCTGTCTGCCACTGCAGGGGACATAGGTTCGAGACCTGGTCTGGAAAGATCCCACATGCCATGGAGCAACTAAGCCTGTGTGCCACAACTACTGAGCCCGATAGCCACAACTGCTGAAGCCCACGCACCTAGAGCACATGATCTGCAACAAAAGAAGCCACCACAATGAACAGCCTGCACACCACAACGAAGAGTAGCCCCCACTCACCGCAACTAGAGAGAGCCCGAGCACAGCAACGAATGCCCAATGCATCCAAAAATAAATAAAGAAAGAAATTTACTTAAAAAAAAAAAACCAATTAAGACAGATGGGGACTTTTCTGGTGGTCCAGCAGTTAAGATTTCGCCTTCCAGTGCAGGGGTTGCGGGTTCGATCCCTGGTTTTGGAGCTAAGATCCCACATGCCTCACAAACAAGAAACCAAAACATAAAACAGAAGCAATATTGGAACAAATTCAGTAAAGACTTTTAAAAAAAACACAGAGAAAGACACTACCAAAAAAGAAAACTGCAGGCCAATATCGTTGATAAATATAGATGCAAAAATTCTGAACTGAATATTAGAAAACCGAATCCGACAACACATGAGAGGATCATACACCATGACCAAATTTGATTCACCCCAGTTTCACAAAGCTGTTTCAACATGTTTCGCCAATCAATCAACATGATACACCCCATCGACAAAGGAAAAACAAGAAGTAAACGATCATCTCAATAGATGGCGAAAAAGCATTTGAAAAGCTTCAACATCCATTCATGGTAAAAACACTTACCAACGTGGGTACAGAGGAAACATATCTCAACATAATAAAAGCTATTTATGACAAACCCACAGCCGATATAATACTCAACGTTCATAAGCTGAAAGCCTTCCCGCTAAAATCTGGAACAAGACAAGGATGCCCACTCTCACGTCTTCTCTTCAACATAGTATTCGAAGTCCTAGCCACAACAATCAGACAAGAAAAAGAAATAAAATCCAAACATATTGGAAGGGAAGAGGTAAAGTTGTCATTATATGCAGATGACATGATAATATATATAAAGGAAACCCTAAAAATTCCACACAAACACTACTAGAACTGATAAACAAATTCCGCAAAGTAGCAGGATACAAGATTAACATATATAAATTGGTTGCATTTCCTGGTTTTTCTTTCTTTTTTTTTTTAAATTTATTTTGGCTGCATTGGGTCTTCATTGCTGTGCACGGGCTTTCTCTAGTTGTGGCCAGTGGGGACTAGACTTTCTTGTGGTGCACAGGCTTCTCATTGCAGTGGCTTCTCTTGTTGTGGAGCACGGGCTCTAGGCATGTAGGCTTAAGTAGTTGTGGCACATGGGCTCAGTATTTGTGGCTCACTGGCTCTAGAGTGCAGGCTAAGTAGTTGTGGCACACAGGTTTAGTTGCTCCATGGCATGTGAGATCTTCCTGCATCAGGGCTCAAACCCGTGTCCCCTGTATTGGCAGGCGGATTCTCAACCACGGAGCCACCAGGGAAGTCCCTGGTTGCATTTCTTTACACTAACAATGAAATATCAGAAAGGAAATGTAAACAAGCAATCCTTTTTTTAATGGCATCAAAAAAATAAAATGCTTAGGGATAAACCTCACCAAGGAGGTGAAAGACTTATATACTGAGAACTACAAAACATTAGTAAAGGAAGCTGAAGATGATTCAAAGAAATGGAAAGACATCCCACGCTCTTGGATGGGAGGAATTAATACTGTTAAAATGGCTATACTACCCAAAGCAATCTACAGATTTAATGTGATCCCTATCAAATTACCCATGACATTTTCCCCAGAACTAGAACAAATAATCCTAAAATGTATCTGGAACCATAAAAAGTCAGAAATGTGAACACAATCCCCAGGAAAAAGAACAAAGCAGGAGGCATAACCCTCCTAAACTTCAGAAAATACTACAAAGTTACAGTAATCAAAGCCGCATTGTACTGGCACAGAAAGAGATACATGGATCAATGGAATAGAATAGAGAGCTAAGAAATAAGCCCACACACCTATGGTCAATTAACCTTTGACAAAGGAGGCAAGAATATACAATGGGGAAAAGACAGTCTCTTCAGCAAGTGGTGTTTTGAAAGTTGGAGAGCCGTATGCAAATCAGTGAAGTCAGAACATACCCTCACACCATACACAAAAATAAACTCAAAACGGCTTATATGCTTAAATATAAGATAGGACACCTTATAACTCCTTGAAGAGAACATAAGCAAAACATTCTCTGACAAAAGTCATACCAAAATTTTCCTAGGTAGTTCTCCCTAGGCAGTACAAATACAGTAAGTCACCTACATACGAACCTTCACGTTGCAAACTTTCAAAGATGCAAACGTCCATTCGCGTGTCCAATCCTGTAAGTTAGTTCACGTGTCTGGCATACATTGTCACGTACGTGCTTCCTCTATATGTGGTTGTGCTTTTGTGTACTTTACAGTACTGTATAGAGTACAGTAGTACAGTACCTTTATTTCAAGCCCAAGATGTCTGGAAGCAAGCGTAAAAGCAGAGGTGATGTAGCTGGTACTGTTAAGAAGCGCCAAGCGATAATGACGGAAACAAAAGTGAAAGTAATTGAGAGAGTAGAGCGAGGCAAATAGATGTTAGACATCGCTCATTCTTATAATATGAATCATTCAATCATTGGCACGAATCTAAAGAACAAGGACAAGATCATGGAACATGTGAAGTCTGCTGTGCCGATGATGTTGACACAATATCCAAGAAGCATGGAAAAGTGATGGAGGAGATGGAGAAACTTCTCAGTGTGCGGATGCAGGATCAACATCAGTGCTGAGTCCTGCTCAACTTAACGCTGATTCAAGAGAAAGCTAAAAGCCTTTATGAAGACTTGAAGAAGAAACACGGCAAAGAATCAGAGGGCACATCTTTTAATGCCAGCCATGGCTGGTTTCATCGGTTCAAGGCTAGAGCCAGCCTTCACAATGTAAAAGTAAGTGGAGACCATTGCAACAAAAAGAATAAAATACTTAGGAATAAACCTACCTAGGGAGACAAAAGACCTGTATGCAGAAAACTATAAGACACTGATGAAAGAAATTAAAGATGATACCAACAGATGGAGAGATATACCATGTTCTTGGATTGGAGGAATCAACATTGTGAAAATGAGTATACTACCTAAAGCAATCTACAGATTCAATGCAATCCCTATCAAATTACCAATGGCATTTTTTACGGAGCTAGAACAAATCATCTTAAAATTTGTATGGAGACACAAAAGACCCCGAATAGCCAAAGCAGTCTTGAGGCAAAAAAAATGGAGCTGGAGGAATCAGACTCCCTGACTTCAGACTATACTACAAAGCTACAGTAATCAAGACAATATGGTACTGGCACAAAAACAGAAACATAGATCAATGGAACAAGATAGAAAGCCCAGAGATTAACTCACGCACCTATGGTCAACTAATCTATGACAAAGGAGGCAAAGATATACAATGGAGAAAAGACAGTCTCTTCAATAAGTGGTGCTGGGAAAACTGGACAGCTACATGTAAAAGAATGAAATTAGAATACTCCCTAACACCATACACAAAAATAAACTCAAAATGGACTAGAGACCTAAATATAAGACTGGACACTATAAAACTCTTAGAGGAAAACATAGGAAGAACACTCTTTGACATAAATCACAGCAAGATCTTTTTTGATCCACCTCCTAGAGTAATGGAAATAAAAACAAAAATAAACAAGTGGGACCTAATGAAACTTCAAAGCTTTTGCACAGCAAAGGAAACCATAAACAAGACGAAAAGACAACCCTCAGAATGGGAGAAAATATTTGCAAATGAATCAACGGACAAAGGATTAATCTCCAAAATATATAAACAGCTCATTCAGATCAATATCAAAGAAACAAACACCCCAATCCAAAAATGGGCAGAAGACCTAAATAGACATTTCCCCAAAGAAGACATACAGACGGCCACGAAGCACATGAAAAGCTGCTCAACATCACTAATTATTAGAGAAATGCAAATCAAAACTACAATGAGGTATCACCTCACTCCTGTTAGAATGGGC
This sequence comes from Eschrichtius robustus, assembly GCF_028021215.1. Taxonomy (NCBI): domain Eukaryota; kingdom Metazoa; phylum Chordata; class Mammalia; order Artiodactyla; family Eschrichtiidae; genus Eschrichtius; species Eschrichtius robustus. The sequence goes on from NC_090832.1 coordinate 77,106,034, forward strand.
ATCATCAGAAAATCTACAAACAACAAATGCTGGAGAGGGTGTGGAGAAAAGGGAACCCTCTTGCACTGTTGGTGGGAATGTAAATTGATACAGCCACTATGGAGAACAATATGGAGGTTCCTTAAAAAACTAAAAATAGAACTACCATATGACACAGCAATCCCACTACTGGGCATATACCTGGAGAAAACCATAATTCAAAAAGAGTCATGTTCCACAATGTTCACTGCAGCTCTATTTGCAATAGCCAGGACATGGAAGCAACCTAAGTGTCCATCAACTGATGAATGGGTAAAAAAGATGTTGCACATCTTCAATATAAAATGGAATATTACTCAGCCATAAAAAGAAATGAAATTGAGTTATTTGTAGTGAGATGGATGGACCTAGAGTCTGTCATACAGAGTGAAGTAAGTCAGAAAGAGAAAAACAAATACTGTATGCTAACACATATATGTGGAATCTAAAAAGAAAAGGAAAAGAAACGGTTGGGAAGAACCTAGGGACAGGACAGGAATAAAGACGCAGACATAGAGAATGGACTTGAGGACATGGGGAGGGGGAAGGGTAAGCTGGGACGAAGTGAGAGAGTGGCATGGACTTATATATACTACCAAATGTAAAATAGCTAGCTAGTAGGAAACAGCTGCATAGAAGAGAGAGATCAGCTCAGTGCTTTTTGACCACTTAGAGGGGTGGGATAGGGAGGGCGGGAGGGAGACGCAACAGGGAGGAGATATGGGGATATATGGATATGTATAGCTCATTCACTTTGTTCTAAAGCAGAGACTAACACACCATTGTAAAGCAATTATAGTCCAATAAAGATGTTAAAATTAAATAAATAAATAAATGAATAATTTATGCCCCCCCCTCCAAATTAAATCTTTTTTAAAAATAAATAAATAAAAAAGAGCACTCAATGACATGGAACGCTAAACCTAAGTATTTTCAGTACTATAGTAAATGTACATGGATTAATATCTCCTATTAAAGTGTAATTTTTTATATTATGTGCAACTAAATTTTTTTCACAATATACAGGTAAAATAAAATAATTACATTAGAAAGGAGAAAACATTCCATGTATTTAAAAACATTAAAACAATAAGCATATAATATGCATTTTAGATATAAGTAGTCTTTAAGTTCAGAACAATTTGTCATTATTGTAATCAGTATGATTATACCAATTTCTTTAAAACATTTCAATACTTGCTGTATTTGAAAAAATATTTTAATATTTTTTCTTCTCTCTTTTGTGGTCTAATACATGGTAAGTATTTAGCTGCTAACATAACTTAAAAATATATTTTGTTTTTTTACAGCCGAACAAAACTGAATCAAGAAGAAATAGATAACTTGAGCATACTGATCACTAAAAGCAAAATAGAGGGCTTCCCTGGTGGTGCGGTGGTTGAGAATCTGCCTGCCAATGCAGGGGACACGGGTTCGAGCCCTGGTCTAGGAAGATCCCACATGCCGCAGAGCAACTGGGCCCATGAGCCACAACTACTGAGCCTGAGCGTCTGGAGCCCGTGCCCCACAACAAGAGAGGTCACGATAGCGAGAGGCCCACACACCGTGATGAAGAGTGGCCCCCGCTCGCTGCAACTAGAGAAAGCCCTCGCACAGAAACGAAGACCCAACACAGCCAAAATAAATAAATAAATAAATAGAATTTTTTTAAAAAAATAGAATCTGTAATTTAAAAAAACTCCCTACCAACAGAAGTCCAGGATCAGATGGTTTCACAGGCAAATTCTACCAAATATAAAAAGCAGAACTTACACTGATTCTTCTCAAACTCTTCGAAAAGATTGAAGAGTAAGGAATACTTCCAAAGACATTCTATGAAGCCACTATCACGCTGATATCAAAAACAGATGGGGAGGGGGGACTTCCCTGGTGGCACAGTGGTTAAGAATCTGTCTGCCACTGCAGGGGACATAGGTTCGAGACCTGGTCTGGAAAGATCCCACATGCCATGGAGCAACTAAGCCTGTGTGCCACAACTACTGAGCCCGATAGCCACAACTGCTGAAGCCCACGCACCTAGAGCACATGATCTGCAACAAAAGAAGCCACCACAATGAACAGCCTGCACACCACAACGAAGAGTAGCCCCCACTCACCGCAACTAGAGAGAGCCCGAGCACAGCAACGAATGCCCAATGCATCCAAAAATAAATAAAGAAAGAAATTTACTTAAAAAAAAAAAACAATTAAGACAGATGGGGACTTTTCTGGTGGTCCAGCAGTTAAGATTTCGCCTTCCAGTGCAGGGGTTGCGGGTTCGATCCCTGGTTTTGGAGCTAAGATCCCACATGCCTCACAAACAAGAAACCAAAACATAAAACAGAAGCAATATTGGAACAAATTCAGTAAAGACTTTTAAAAAAAACACAGAGAAAGACACTACCAAAAAAGAAAACTGCAGGCCAATATCGTTGATAAATATAGATGCAAAAATTCTGAACTGAATATTAGAAAACCGAATCCGACAACACATGAGAGGATCATACACCATGACCAAATTTGATTCACCCCAGTTTCACAAAGCTGTTTCAACATGTTTCGCCAATCAATCAACATGATACACCCCATCGACAAAGGAAAAACAAGAAGTAAACGATCATCTCAATAGATGGCGAAAAAGCATTTGAAAAGCTTCAACATCCATTCATGGTAAAAACACTTACCAACGTGGGTACAGAGGAAACATATCTCAACATAATAAAAGCTATTTATGACAAACCCACAGCCGATATAATACTCAACGTTCATAAGCTGAAAGCCTTCCCGCTAAAATCTGGAACAAGACAAGGATGCCCACTCTCACGTCTTCTCTTCAACATAGTATTCGAAGTCCTAGCCACAACAATCAGACAAGAAAAAGAAATAAAATCCAAACATATTGGAAGGGAAGAGGTAAAGTTGTCATTATATGCAGATGACATGATAATATATATAAAGGAAACCCTAAAAATTCCACACAAACACTACTAGAACTGATAAACAAATTCCGCAAAGTAGCAGGATACAAGATTAACATATATAAATTGGTTGCATTTCCTGGTTTTTCTTTCTTTTTTTTTTTAAATTTATTTTGGCTGCATTGGGTCTTCATTGCTGTGCACGGGCTTTCTCTAGTTGTGGCCAGTGGGGACTAGACTTTCTTGTGGTGCACAGGCTTCTCATTGCAGTGGCTTCTCTTGTTGTGGAGCACGGGCTCTAGGCATGTAGGCTTAAGTAGTTGTGGCACATGGGCTCAGTATTTGTGGCTCACTGGCTCTAGAGTGCAGGCTAAGTAGTTGTGGCACACAGGTTTAGTTGCTCCACGGCATGTGAGATCTTCCTGCATCAGGGCTCAAACCCGTGTCCCCTGTATTGGCAGGCGGATTCTCAACCACGGAGCCACCAGGGAAGTCCCTGGTTGCATTTCTTTACACTAACAATGAAATATCAGAAAGGAAATGTAAACAAGCAATCCTTTTTTTAATGGCATCAAAAAAATAAAATGCTTAGGGATAAACCTCACCAAGGAGGTGAAAGACTTATATACTGAGAACTACAAAACATTAGTAAAGGAAGCTGAAGATGATTCAAAGAAATGGAAAGACATCCCACGCTCTTGGATGGGAGGAATTAATACTGTTAAAATGGCTATACTACCCAAAGCAATCTACAGATTTAATGTGATCCCTATCAAATTACCCATGACATTTTCCCCAGAACTAGAACAAATAATCCTAAAATGTATCTGGAACCATAAAAAGTCAGAAATGTGAACACAATCCCCAGGAAAAAGAACAAAGCAGGAGGCATAACCCTCCTAAACTTCAGAAAATACTACAAAGTTACAGTAATCAAAGCCGCATTGTACTGGCACAGAAAGAGATACATGGATCAATGGAATAGAATAGAGAGCTAAGAAATAAACCCACACACCTATGGTCAATTAACCTTTGACAAAGGAGGCAAGAATATACAATGGGGAAAAGACAGTCTCTTCAGCAAGTGGTGTTTTGAAAGTTGGAGAGCCGTATGCAAATCAGTGAAGTCAGAACATACCCTCACACCATACACAAAAATAAACTCAAAACGGCTTATATGCTTAAATATAAGATAGGACACCTTATAACTCCTAGAAGAGAACATAAGCAAAACATTCTCTGACAAAAGTCATACCAAAATTTTCCTAGGTAGTTCTCCCTAGGCAGTACAAATACAGTAAGTCACCTACATACGAACCTTCACGTTGCAAACTTTCAAAGATGCAAACGTCCATTCGCGTGTCCAATCCTGTAAGTTAGTTCACGTGTCTGGCATACATTGTCACGTACATGCTTCCTCTATATGTGGTTGTGCTTTTGTGTACTTTACAGTACTGTATAGAGTACAGTAGTACAGTACCTTTATTTCAAGCCCAAGATGTCTGGAAGCAAGCGTAAAAGCAGAGGTGATGTAGCTGGTACTGTTAAGAAGCGCCAAGCGATAATGACGGAAACAAAAGTGAAAGTAATTGAGAGAGTAGAGCGAGGCAAATAGATGTTAGACATCGCTCATTCTTATAATATGAATCATTCAATCATTGGCACGAATCTAAAGAACAAGGACAAGATCATGGAACATGTGAAGTCTGCTGTGCCCACGATGTTGACACAATATCCAAGAAGCATGGAAAAGTGATGGAGGAGATGGAGAAACTTCTCAGTGTGCGGATGCAGGATCAACATCAGCGCTGAGTCCTGCTCAACTTAACGCTGATTCAAGAGAAAGCTAAAAGCCTTTATGAAGACTTGAAGAAGAAACACGGCAAAGAATCAGAGGGCACATCTTTTAATGCCAGCCATGGCTGGTTTCATCGGTTCAAGGCTAGAGCCAGCCTTCACAATGTAAAAGTAAGTGGAGACCATTGCAACAAAAAGAATAAAATACTTAGGAATAAACCTACCTAGGGAGACAAAAGACCTGTATGCAGAAAACTATAAGACACTGATGAAAGAAATTAAAGATGATACCAACAGATGGAGAGATATACCATGTTCTTGGATTGGAGGAATCAACATTGTGAAAATGAGTATACTACCTAAAGCAATCTACAGATTCAATGCAATCCCTATCAAATTACCAATGGCATTTTTTACGGAGCTAGAACAAATCATCTTAAAATTTGTATGGAGACACAAAAGACCCCGAATAGCCAAAGCAGTCTTGAGGCAAAAAAAATGGAGCTGGAGGAATCAGACTCCCTGACTTCAGACTATACTACAAAGCTACAGTAATCAAGACAATATGGTACTGGCACAAAAACAGAAACATAGATCAATGGAACAAGATAGAAAGCCCAGAGATTAACTCACGCACCTATGGTCAACTAATCTATGACAAAGGAGGCAAAGATATACAATGGAGAAAAGACAGTCTCTTCAATAAGTGGTGCTGGGAAAACTGGACAGCTACATGTAAAAGAATGAAATTAGAATACTCCCTAACACCATACACAAAAATAAACTCAAAATGGACTAGAGACCTAAATATAAGACTGGACACTATAAAACTCTTAGAGGAAAACATAGGAAGAACACTCTTTGACATAAATCACAGCAAGATCTTTTTTGATCCACCTCCTAGAGTAATGGAAATAAAAACAAAAATAAACAAGTGGGACCTAATGAAACTTCAAAGCTTTTGCACAGCAAAGGAAACCATAAACAAGACGAAAAGACAACCCTCAGAATGGGAGAAAATATTTGCAAATGAATCAACGGACAAAGGATTAATCTCCAAAATATATAAACAGCTCATTCAGATCAATATCAAAGAAACAAACACCCCAATCCAAAAATGGGCAGAAGACCTAAATAGACATTTCCCCAAAGAAGACATACAGACGGCCACGAAGCACATGAAAAGCTGCTCAACATCACTAATTATTAGAGAAATGCAAATCAAAACTACAATGAGGTATCACCTCACTCCTGTTAGAATGGGCATCATCAGAAAATCTACAAACAACAAATGCTGGAGAGGGTGTGGAGAAAAGGGAACCCTCTTGCACTGTTGGTGGGAATGTAAATTGATACAGCCACTATGGAGAACAATATGGAGGTTCCTTAAAAAACTAAAAATAGAACTACCATATGACACAGCAATCCCACTACTGGGCATATACCTGGAGAAAACCATAATTCAAAAAGAGTCATGTTCCACAATGTTCACTGCAGCTCTATTTGCAATAGCCAGGACATGGAAGCAACCTAAGTGTCCATCAACTGATGAATGGGTAAAAAAGATGTTGCACATCTTCAATATAAAATGGAATATTACTCAGCCATAAAAAGAAATGAAATTGAGTTATTTGTAGTGAGATGGATGGACCTAGAGTCTGTCATACAGAGTGAAGTAAGTCAGAAAGAGAAAAACAAATACTGTATGCTAACACATATATGTGGAATCTAAAAAGAAAAGGAAAAGAAACGGTTGGGAAGAACCTAGGGACAGGACAGGAATAAAGACGCAGACATAGAGAATGGACTTGAGGACATGGGGAGGGGGAAGGGTAAGCTGGGACGAAGTGAGAGAGTGGCATGGACTTATATATACTACCAAATGTAAAATAGCTAGCTAGTAGGAAACAGCTGCATAGAAGAGAGAGATCAGCTCAGTGCTTTTTGACCACTTAGAGGGGTGGGATAGGGAGGGCGGGAGGGAGACGCAACAGGGAGGAGATATGGGGATATATGGATATGTATAGCTCATTCACTTTGTTCTAAAGCAGAGACTAACACACCATTGTAAAGCAATTATAGTCCAATAAAGATGTTAAAATTAAATAAATAAATAAATGAATAATTTATGCCCCCCCCTCCAAATTAAATCTTTTTTAAAAATAAATAAATAAAAAAGAGCACTCAATGACATGGAACGCTAAACCTAAGTATTTTCAGTACTATAGTAAATGTACATGGATTAATATCTCCTATTAAAGTGTAATTTTTTATATTATGTGCAACTAAATTTTTTTCACAATATACAGGTAAAATAAAATAATTACATTAGAAAGGAGAAAACATTCCATGTATTTAAAAACATTAAAACAATAAGCATATAATATGCATTTTAGATATAAGTAGTCTTTAAGTTCAGAACAATTTGTCATTATTGTAATCAGTATGATTATACCAATTTCTTTAAAACATTTCAATACTTGCTGTATTTGAAAAAATATTTTAATATTTTTTCTTCTCTCTTTTGTGGTCTAATACATGGTAAGTATTTAGCTGCTAACATAACTTAAAAATATATTTTGTTTTTTTACAGCCGAACAAAACTGAATCAAGAAGAAATAGATAACTTGAGCATACTGATCACTAAAAGCAAAATAGAGGGCTTCCCTGGTGGTGCGGTGGTTGAGAATCTGCCTGCCAATGCAGGGGACACGGGTTCGAGCCCTGGTCTAGGAAGATCCCACATGCCGCAGAGCAACTGGGCCCATGAGCCACAACTACTGAGCCTGAGCGTCTGGAGCCCGTGCCCCACAACAAGAGAGGTCACGATAGCGAGAGGCCCACACACCGTGATGAAGAGTGGCCCCCGCTCGCTGCAACTAGAGAAAGCCCTCGCACAGAAACGAAGACCCAACACAGCCAAAATAAATAAATAAATAAATAGAATTTTTTTAAAAAAATAGAATCTGTAATTTAAAAAAACTCCCTACCAACAGAAGTCCAGGATCAGATGGTTTCACAGGCAAATTCTACCAAATATAAAAAGCAGAACTTACACTGATTCTTCTCAAACTCTTCGAAAAGATTGAAGAGTAAGGAATACTTCCAAAGACATTCTATGAAGCCACTATCACGCTGATATCAAAAACAGATGGGGAGGGGGGACTTCCCTGGTGGCACAGTGGTTAAGAATCTGTCTGCCACTGCAGGGGACATAGGTTCGAGACCTGGTCTGGAAAGATCCCACATGCCATGGAGCAACTAAGCCTGTGTGCCACAACTACTGAGCCCGATAGCCACAACTGCTGAAGCCCACGCACCTAGAGCACATGATCTGCAACAAAAGAAGCCACCACAATGAACAGCCTGCACACCACAACGAAGAGTAGCCCCCACTCACCGCAACTAGAGAGAGCCCGAGCACAGCAACGAATGCCCAATGCATCCAAAAATAAATAAAGAAAGAAATTTACTTAAAAAAAAAAAACAATTAAGACAGATGGGGACTTTTCTGGTGGTCCAGCAGTTAAGATTTCGCCTTCCAGTGCAGGGGTTGCGGGTTCGATCCCTGGTTTTGGAGCTAAGATCCCACATGCCTCACAAACAAGAAACCAAAACATAAAACAGAAGCAATATTGGAACAAATTCAGTAAAGACTTTTAAAAAAAACACAGAGAAAGACACTACCAAAAAAGAAAACTGCAGGCCAATATCGTTGATAAATATAGATGCAAAAATTCTGAACTGAATATTAGAAAACCGAATCCGACAACACATGAGAGGATCATACACCATGACCAAATTTGATTCACCCCAGTTTCACAAAGCTGTTTCAACATGTTTCGCCAATCAATCAACATGATACACCCCATCGACAAAGGAAAAACAAGAAGTAAACGATCATCTCAATAGATGGCGAAAAAGCATTTGAAAAGCTTCAACATCCATTCATGGTAAAAACACTTACCAACGTGGGTACAGAGGAAACATATCTCAACATAATAAAAGCTATTTATGACAAACCCACAGCCGATATAATACTCAACGTTCATAAGCTGAAAGCCTTCCCGCTAAAATCTGGAACAAGACAAGGATGCCCACTCTCACGTCTTCTCTTCAACATAGTATTCGAAGTCCTAGCCACAACAATCAGACAAGAAAAAGAAATAAAATCCAAACATATTGGAAGGGAAGAGGTAAAGTTGTCATTATATGCAGATGACATGATAATATATATAAAGGAAACCCTAAAAATTCCACACAAACACTACTAGAACTGATAAACAAATTCTGCAAAGTAGCAGGATACAAGATTAACATATATAAATTGGTTGCATTTCCTGGTTTTTCTTTCTTTTTTTTTTTAAATTTATTTTGGCTGCATTGGGTCTTCATTGCTGTGCACGGGCTTTCTCTAGTTGTGGCCAGTGGGGACTAGACTTTCTTGTGGTGCACAGGCTTCTCATTGCAGTGGCTTCTCTTGTTGTGGAGCACGGGCTCTAGGCATGTAGGCTTAAGTAGTTGTGGCACATGGGCTCAGTATTTGTGGCTCACTGGCTCTAGAGTGCAGGCTAAGTAGTTGTGGCACACAGGTTTAGTTGCTCCACGGCATGTGAGATCTTCCTGCATCAGGGCTCAAACCCGTGTCCCCTGTATTGGCAGGCGGATTCTCAACCACGGAGCCACCAGGGAAGTCCCTGGTTGCATTTCTTTACACTAACAATGAAATATCAGAAAGGAAATGTAAACAAGCAATCCTTTTTTTAATGGCATCAAAAAAATAAAATGCTTAGGGATAAACCTCACCAAGGAGGTGAAAGACTTATATACTGAGAACTACAAAACATTAGTAAAGGAAGCTGAAGATGATTCAAAGAAATGGAAAGACATCCCACGCTCTTGGATGGGAGGAATTAATACTGTTAAAATGGCTATACTACCCAAAGCAATCTACAGATTTAATGTGATCCCTATCAAATTACCCATGACATTTTCCCCAGAACTAGAACAAATAATCCTAAAATGTATCTGGAACCATAAAAAGTCAGAAATGTGAACACAATCCCCAGGAAAAAGAACAAAGCAGGAGGCATAACCCTCCTAAACTTCAGAAAATACTACAAAGTTACAGTAATCAAAGCCGCATTGTACTGGCACAGAAAGAGATACATGGATCAATGGAATAGAATAGAGAGCTAAGAAATAAACCCACACACCTATGGTCAATTAACCTTTGACAAAGGAGGCAAGAATATACAATGGGGAAAAGACAGTCTCTTCAGCAAGTGGTGTTTTGAAAGTTGGAGAGCCGTATGCAAATCAGTGAAGTCAGAACATACCCTCACACCATACACAAAAATAAACTCAAAACGGCTTATATGCTTAAATATAAGATAGGACACCTTATAACTCCTAGAAGAGAACATAAGCAAAACATTCTCTGACAAAAGTCATACCAAAATTTTCCTAGGTAGTTCTCCCTAGGCAGTACAAATACAGTAAGTCACCTACATACGAACCTTCACGTTGCAAACTTTCAAAGATGCAAACGTCCATTCGCGTGTCCAATCCTGTAAGTTAGTTCACGTGTCTGGCATACATTGTCACGTACGTGCTTCCTCTATATGTGGTTGTGCTTTTGTGTACTTTACAGTACTGTATAGAGTACAGTAGTACAGTACCTTTATTTCAAGCCCAAGATGTCTGGAAGCAAGCGTAAAAGCAGAGGTGATGTAGCTGGTACTGTTAAGAAGCGCCAAGCGATAATGACGGAAACAAAAGTGAAAGTAATTGAGAGAGTAGAGCGAGGCAAATAGATGTTAGACATCGCTCATTCTTATAATATGAATCATTCAATCATTGGCACGAATCTAAAGAACAAGGACAAGATCATGGAACATGTGAAGTCTGCTGTGCCGACGATGTTGACACAATATCCAAGAAGCATGGAAAAGTGATGGAGGAGATGGAGAAACTTCTCAGTGTGCGGATGCAGGATCAACATCAGCGCTGAGTCCTGCTCAACTTAACGCTGATTCAAGAGAAAGCTAAAAGCCTTTATGAAGACTTGAAGAAGAAACACGGCAAAGAATCAGAGGGCACATCTTTTAATGCCAGCCATGGCTGGTTTCATCGGTTCAAGGCTAGAGCCAGCCTTCACAATGTAAAAGTAAGTGGAGACCATTGCAACAAAAAGAATAAAATACTTAGGAATAAACCTACCTAGGGAGACAAAAGACCTGTATGCAGAAAACTATAAGACACTGATGAAAGAAATTAAAGATGATACCAACAGATGGAGAGATATACCATGTTCTTGGATTGGAGGAATCAACATTGTGAAAATGAGTATACTACCTAAAGCAATCTACAGATTCAATGCAATCCCTATCAAATTACCAATGGCATTTTTTACGGAGCTAGAACAAATCATCTTAAAATTTGTATGGAGACACAAAAGACCCCGAATAGCCAAAGCAGTCTTGAGGCAAAAAAAATGGAGCTGGAGGAATCAGACTCCCTGACTTCAGACTATACTACAAAGCTACAGTAATCAAGACAATATGGTACTGGCACAAAAACAGAAACATAGATCAATGGAACAAGATAGAAAGCCCAGAGATTAACTCACGCACCTATGGTCAACTAATCTATGACAAAGGAGGCAAAGATATACAATGGAGAAAAGACAGTCTCTTCAATAAGTGGTGCTGGGAAAACTGGACAGCTACATGTAAAAGAATGAAATTAGAATACTCCCTAACACCATACACAAAAATAAACTCAAAATGGACTAGAGACCTAAATATAAGACTGGACACTATAAAACTCTTAGAGGAAAACATAGGAAGAACACTCTTTGACATAAATCACAGCAAGATCTTTTTTGATCCACCTCCTAGAGTAATGGAAATAAAAACAAAAATAAACAAGTGGGACCTAATGAAACTTCAAAGCTTTTGCACAGCAAAGGAAACCATAAACAAGACGAAAAGACAACCCTCAGAATGGGAGAAAATATTTGCAAATGAATCAACGGACAAAGGATTAATCTCCAAAATATATAAACAGCTCATTCAGATCAATATCAAAGAAACAAACACCCCAATCCAAAAATGGGCAGAAGACCTAAATAGACATTTCCCCAAAGAAGACATACAGACGGCCACGAAGCACATGAAAAGCTGCTCAACATCACTAATTATTAGAGAAATGCAAATCAAAACTACAATGAGGTATCACCTCACTCCTGTTAGAATGGGCATCATCAGAAAATCTACAAACAACAAATGCTGGAGAGGGTGTGGAGAAAAGGGAACCCTCTTGCACTGTTGGTGGGAATGTAAATTGATACAGCCACTATGGAGAACAATATGGAGGTTCCTTAAAAAACTAAAAATAGAACTACCATATGACACAGCAATCCCACTACTGGGCATATACCTGGAGAAAACCATAATTCAAAAAGAGTCATGTTCCACAATGTTCACTGCAGCTCTATTTGCAATAGCCAGGACATGGAAGCAACCTAAGTGTCCATCAACTGATGAATGGGTAAAAAAGATGTTGCACATCTTCAATATAAAATGGAATATTACTCAGCCATAAAAAGAAATGAAATTGAGTTATTTGTAGTGAGATGGATGGACCTAGAGTCTGTCATACAGAGTGAAGTAAGTCAGAAAGAGAAAAACAAATACTGTATGCTAACACATATATGTGGAATCTAAAAAGAAAAGGAAAAGAAACGGTTGGGAAGAACCTAGGGACAGGACAGGAATAAAGACGCAGACATAGAGAATGGACTTGAGGACATGGGGAGGGGGAAGGGTAAGCTGGGACGAAGTGAGAGAGTGGCATGGACTTATATATACTACCAAATGTAAAATAGCTAGCTAGTAGGAAACAGCTGCATAGAAGAGAGAGATCAGCTCAGTGCTTTTTGACCACTTAGAGGGGTGGGATAGGGAGGGCGGGAGGGAGACGCAACAGGGAGGAGATATGGGGATATATGGATATGTATAGCTCATTCACTTTGTTCTAAAGCAGAGACTAACACACCATTGTAAAGCAATTATAGTCCAATAAAGATGTTAAAATTAAATAAATAAATAAATGAATAATTTATGCCCCCCCCTCCAAATTAAATCTTTTTTAAAAATAAATAAATAAAAAAGAGCACTCAATGACATGGAACGCTAAACCTAAGTATTTTCAGTACTATAGTAAATGTACATGGATTAATATCTCCTATTAAAGTGTAATTTTTTATATTATGTGCAACTAAATTTTTTTCACAATATACAGGTAAAATAAAATAATTACATTAGAAAGGAGAAAACATTCCATGTATTTAAAAACATTAAAACAATAAGCATATAATATGCATTTTAGATATAAGTAGTCTTTAAGTTCAGAACAATTTGTCATTATTGTAATCAGTATGATTATACCAATTTCTTTAAAACATTTCAATACTTGCTGTATTTGAAAAAATATTTTAATATTTTTTCTTCTCTCTTTTGTGGTCTAATACATGGTAAGTATTTAGCTGCTAACATAACTTAAAAATATATTTTGTTTTTTTACAGCCGAACAAAACTGAATCAAGAAGAAATAGATAACTTGAGCATACTGATCACTAAAAGCAAAATAGAGGGCTTCCCTGGTGGTGCGGTGGTTGAGAATCTGCCTGCCAATGCAGGGGACACGGGTTCGAGCCCTGGTCTAGGAAGATCCCACATGCCGCAGAGCAACTGGGCCCATGAGCCACAACTACTGAGCCTGAGCGCCTGGAGCCCGTGCCCCACAACAAGAGAGGTCACGATAGCGAGAGGCCCACACACCGTGATGAAGAGTGGCCCCCGCTCGCTGCAACTAGAGAAAGCCCTCGCACAGAAACGAAGACCCAACACAGCCAAAATAAATAAATAAATAAATAGAATTTTTTTAAAAAAATAGAATCTGTAATTTAAAAAAACTCCCTACCAACAGAAGTCCAGGATCAGATGGTTTCACAGGCAAATTCTACCAAATATAAAAAGCAGAACTTACACTGATTCTTCTCAAACTCTTCGAAAAGATTGAAGAGTAAGGAATACTTCCAAAGACATTCTATGAAGCCACTATCACGCTGATATCAAAAACAGATGGGGAGGGGGGACTTCCCTGGTGGCACAGTGGTTAAGAATCTGTCTGCCACTGCAGGGGACATAGGTTCGAGACCTGGTCTGGAAAGATCCCACATGCCATGGAGCAACTAAGCCTGTGTGCCACAACTACTGAGCCCGATAGCCACAACTGCTGAAGCCCACGCACCTAGAGCACATGATCTGCAACAAAAGAAGCCACCACAATGAACAGCCTGCACACCACAACGAAGAGTAGCCCCCACTCACCGCAACTAGAGAGAGCCCGAGCACAGCAACGAATGCCCAATGCATCCAAAAATAAATAAAGAAAGAAATTTACTTAAAAAAAAAAACAATTAAGACAGATGGGGACTTTTCTGGTGGTCCAGCAGTTAAGATTTCGCCTTCCAGTGCAGGGGTTGCGGGTTCGATCCCTGGTTTTGGAGCTAAGATCCCACATGCCTCACAAACAAGAAACCAAAACATAAAACAGAAGCAATATTGGAACAAATTCAGTAAAGACTTTTAAAAAAAACACAGAGAAAGACACTACCAAAAAAGAAAACTGCAGGCCAATATCGTTGATAAATATAGATGCAAAAATTCTGAACTGAATATTAGAAAACCGAATCCGACAACACATGAGAGGATCATACACCATGACCAAATTTGATTCACCCCAGTTTCACAAAGCTGTTTCAACATGTTTCGCCAATCAATCAACTTGATACACCCCATCGACAAAGGAAAAACAAGAAGTAAACGATCATCTCAATAGATGGCGAAAAAGCATTTGAAAAGCTTCAACATCCATTCATGGTAAAAACACTTACCAACGTGGGTACAGAGGAAACATATCTCAACATAATAAAAGCTATTTATGACAAACCCACAGCCGATATAATACTCAACGTTCATAAGCTGAAAGCCTTCCCGCTAAAATCTGGAACAAGACAAGGATGCCCACTCTCACGTCTTCTCTTCAACATAGTATTCGAAGTCCTAGCCACAACAATCAGACAAGAAAAAGAAATAAAATCCAAACATATTGGAAGGGAAGAGGTAAAGTTGTCATTATATGCAGATGACATGATAATATATATAAAGGAAACCCTAAAAATTCCACACAAACACTACTAGAACTGATAAACAAATTCCGCAAAGTAGCAGGATACAAGATTAACATATATAAATTGGTTGCATTTCCTGGTTTTTCTTTCTTTTTTTTTTTAAATTTATTTTGGCTGCATTGGGTCTTCATTGCTGTGCACGGGCTTTCTCTAGTTGTGGCCAGTGGGGACTAGACTTTCTTGTGGTGCACAGGCTTCTCATTGCAGTGGCTTCTCTTGTTGTGGAGCACGGGCTCTAGGCATGTAGGCTTAAGTAGTTGTGGCACATGGGCTCAGTATTTGTGGCTCACTGGCTCTAGAGTGCAGGCTAAGTAGTTGTGGCACACAGGTTTAGTTGCTCCACGGCATGTGAGATCTTCCTGCATCAGGGCTCAAACCCGTGTCCCCTGTATTGGCAGGCGGATTCTCAACCACGGAGCCACCAGGGAAGTCCCTGGTTGCATTTCTTTACACTAACAATGAAATATCAGAAAGGAAATGTAAACAAGCAATCCTTTTTTTAATGGCATCAAAAAAATAAAATGCTTAGGGATAAACCTCACCAAGGAGGTGAAAGACTTATATACTGAGAACTACAAAACATTAGTAAAGGAAGCTGAAGATGATTCAAAGAAATGGAAAGACATCCCACGCTCTTGGATGGGAGGAATTAATACTGTTAAAATGGCTATACTACCCAAAGCAATCTACAGATTTAATGTGATCCCTATCAAATTACCCATGACATTTTCCCCAGAACTAGAACAAATAATCCTAAAATGTATCTGGAACCATAAAAAGTCAGAAATGTGAACACAATCCCCAGGAAAAAGAACAAAGCAGGAGGCATAACCCTCCTAAACTTCAGAAAATACTACAAAGTTACAGTAATCAAAGCCGCATTGTACTGGCACAGAAAGAGATACATGGATCAATGGAATAGAATAGAGAGCTAAGAAATAAACCCACACACCTATGGTCAATTAACCTTTGACAAAGGAGGCAAGAATATACAATGGGGAAAAGACAGTCTCTTCAGCAAGTGGTGTTTTGAAAGTTGGAGAGCCGTATGCAAATCAGTGAAGTCAGAACATACCCTCACACCATACACAAAAATAAACTCAAAACGGCTTATATGCTTAAATATAAGATAGGACACCTTATAACTCCTAGAAGAGAACATAAGCAAAACATTCTCTGACAAAAGTCATACCAAAATTTTCCTAGGTAGTTCTCCCTAGGCAGTACAAATACAGTAAGTCACCTACATACGAACCTTCACGTTGCAAACTTTCAAAGATGCAAACGTCCATTCGCGTGTCCAATCCTGTAAGTTAGTTCACGTGTCTGGCATACATTGTCACGTACGTGCTTCCTCTATATGTGGTTGTGCTTTTGTGTACTTTACAGTACTGTATAGAGTACAGTAGTACAGTACCTTTATTTCAAGCCCAAGATGTCTGGAAGCAAGCGTAAAAGCAGAGGTGATGTAGCTGGTACTGTTAAGAAGCGCCAAGCGATAATGACGGAAACAAAAGTGAAAGTAATTGAGAGAGTAGAGCGAGGCAAATAGATGTTAGACATCGCTCATTCTTATAATATGAATCATTCAATCATTGGCACGAATCTAAAGAACAAGGACAAGATCATGGAACATGTGAAGTCTGCTGTGCCGACGATGTTGACACAATATCCAAGAAGCATGGAAAAGTGATGGAGGAGATGGAGAAACTTCTCAGTGTGCGGATGCAGGATCAACATCAGCGCTGAGTCCTGCTCAACTTAACGCTGATTCAAGAGAAAGCTAAAAGCCTTTATGAAGACTTGAAGAAGAAACACGGCAAAGAATCAGAGGGCACATCTTTTAATGCCAGCCATGGCTGGTTTCATCGGTTCAAGGCTAGAGCCAGCCTTCACAATGTAAAAGTAAGTGGAGACCATTGCAACAAAAAGAATAAAATACTTAGGAATAAACCTACCTAGGGAGACAAAAGACCTGTATGCAGAAAACTATAAGACACTGATGAAAGAAATTAAAGATGATACCAACAGATGGAGAGATATACCATGTTCTTGGATTGGAGGAATCAACATTGTGAAAATGAGTATACTACCTAAAGCAATCTACAGATTCAATGCAATCCCTATCAAATTACCAATGGCATTTTTTACGGAGCTAGAACAAATCATCTTAAAATTTGTATGGAGACACAAAAGACCCCGAATAGCCAAAGCAGTCTTGAGGCAAAAAAAATGGAGCTGGAGGAATCAGACTCCCTGACTTCAGACTATACTACAAAGCTACAGTAATCAAGACAATATGGTACTGGCACAAAAACAGAAACATAGATCAATGGAACAAGATAGAAAGCCCAGAGATTAACTCACGCACCTATGGTCAACTAATCTATGACAAAGGAGGCAAAGATATACAATGGAGAAAAGACAGTCTCTTCAATAAGTGGTGCTGGGAAAACTGGACAGCTACATGTAAAAGAATGAAATTAGAATACTCCCTAACACCATACACAAAAATAAACTCAAAATGGACTAGAGACCTAAATATAAGACTGGACACTATAAAACTCTTAGAGGAAAACATAGGAAGAACACTCTTTGACATAAATCACAGCAAGATCTTTTTTGATCCACCTCCTAGAGTAATGGAAATAAAAACAAAAATAAACAAGTGGGACCTAATGAAACTTCAAAGCTTTTGCACAGCAAAGGAAACCATAAACAAGACGAAAAGACAACCCTCAGAATGGGAGAAAATATTTGCAAATGAATCAACGGACAAAGGATTAATCTCCAAAATATATAAACAGCTCATTCAGATCAATATCAAAGAAACAAACACCCCAATCCAAAAATGGGCAGAAGACCTAAATAGACATTTCCCCAAAGAAGACATACAGACGGCCACGAAGCACATGAAAAGCTGCTCAACATCACTAATTATTAGAGAAATGCAAATCAAAACTACAATGAGGTATCACCTCACTCCTGTTAGAATGGGCGTCATCAGAAAATCTACAAACAACAAATGCTGGAGAGGGTGTGGAGAAAAGGGAACCCTCTTGCACTGTTGGTGGGAATGTAAATTGATACAGCCACTATGGAGAACAATATGGAGGTTCCTTAAAAAACTAAAAATAGAATTACCATATGACCCAGCAATCCCACTACTGGGCATATACCCAGAGAAAACCGTAATTCAAAAAGACACATGCACCCGAATGTTCATTGCAGCACTATTTACAATAGCCAGGTCATGGAAGCAACCTAAATGCCCATCAGCAGACGAATGGATAAAGAAGTTGTGGTACATATATACAATGGAATATTACTCAGCCATAAAAAGGAACGAAATTGAGTCATTTGTTGAGACGTGGATGGATCTAGAGACTGTCATACAGAGTGAAGTAAGTCAGAAAGAGAAAAACAAATATCGTATATTAATGCATGTATGTGGAACCTAGAAAAATGGTACAGATGAGCCAGTTTGCAGTGCAGAAGTTGAGACACAGATGTAGAGAATGGACATATGGACACCAAGGGGGAAAACTGCGGTGAGGTGGGGATGGTGGTGTGCTGAATTGGGCGATTGGGATTGACATGTATACACTGATGTGTACAAAATTGATGCCTAATAAGAACCTGCAGTATAAAAAAAACAAACAAAACAACTAATACTAAACTTTCATTGGGTTATTTGTATGGAAATATGTTAATATAAATGTTTCAGACATTACATGAAATTTCTAAAAATCTTATATGTTCTGGTATAATGTTATAAGTAATAATCCTAGTTATTACTTTCAAATGTATATCTCAGAAATAACTAATTTTCTTGTCAACTGCATTATTATGAACTTTCATCAAATCTTTAACCGTGGTCATTTTTAAGTCTTTTGTCATTTACAGACAGTTCTGGGTGTACTCTGATGATTTTGCAAATATGTTCCTATAAAAGGGTTTCATCTTCAAGAAATTCATGGAAAAGACTCTGACAAGTACAGGTTTCTGGTAACTGACTGTACTGCTGAACTGAATGAATAAGCATTTTCAGAACTCTAATGAAAAACTGATGAACTCATAAAAGTGCTAACAAAAGATCAAGATGAAAAAAACAAATTAATTACATGGGACTGAGTGAACTGATGAGGATGAGTATAATTTTTGTGACTTTCTGTCTGAATTTAAAAAAAAAAATCCCACAAGGACGCAGAGGCAAAGAATATACAAATCAATTTTCACTGCAAAGTAAAGGAGCTGTTACAGTGGAGGATTACTGGACTGAATGTCAATATTATGACATAGTATGAGTGTGTTTCATGTTTGGTAATTGCAATCATTGTTGCTTTTGTTGTGGTCACCCATGTACAATACTTGGTGTCAGTCTATTTATCCCTTGTAAAAAAAAAAAAAAAAAAAAATAAGTGGAGAGACAGCAAGTGCAGATAGGGTAGCTGTCCAGGAACTTCCAGAAACACTTTGAGAAATTATTGATGATGGTGTGTATTTACCCAACCAGGTTTTTAATGTGGATGAGACACAACTGTACTGGAAGAGGATGCCAGACCGAAGTTACGTCAGTAAGGAGGAAAAGTTGATGCCGGGCTGTAAAGCAGCAAAGGATAGGCTAACTGTTGTTTGGTGGCAATGCTTCCGGTGGATTGAAGCTGAAACCTCTCTTAGTTTATCATTCACAGAACCCAAGAACCCTTAAAAACATAGCCAAGGGCTCTCTTCCTGTTGTGTGGAAGCATAACCCCAAATCCCGGATTACACAGGCCACGTTCCAGGACTGGTTTTGCCACCACTTTATCCCAGATGTAGAGAAATATTGCTTGGAGAAGGACGTTCCAGCAAAACATTCTTTTGCTGCTCGACTATGCTCTGGGCCACCCCCATTCATGGATGACTTTCATCCCAACGTCAAACTACTGCATCTGTCACCAAATACTACGTTGCTCATCCAACCTATGGACCAGGGCGTTATAGCGACTTTCAAGAAATATTATTTATGTCACACTTTTTGTCAGGCAGTAAAGGTAAGTGACAAATCAGGAGCAACCTAGGGACAACTTTGGGAGGACTATAACATCTACAAGACCATAAAAAACATTGACTTTGCATGGTGTGAGGGTATGGCGGTCACGATGAATGGGGTTTGGAAGAACCTTTGCCCACAGTTTGTTCATGATTTTTGTGGATTTGAGAAGGTAGATCAGAAGTCCGAAGAGGTCTTCAGCAACGTAGTGACCCTCAGCGAGAAGCTGGAGCTAGATCTGCAAGAGGACGATTTCGCTGAACTCCTTGCTGTGCAACATGAGGAGCTTACTGATGGAATTGGAGGCCCAGAGAAAGGATGAAGAGGGACAGGAGGAAGAAAAAGTAACTGAAGAACTGAAGAGATTCACGACACAGAAAATGGCAAGGGAATCTTCGTTATTTGAGGAAGCACTGTTAGTTTTTGAGGCACAGGACCCGAACCTAGAATGGGACCCAAAGGTGGCAGCAGCCATTCAGATTGCAATCCAGTGTTACCTTGTCATCTATGATGAGAAAAAAAAAAAGAGCTACTACCCAGACATCAATGGATCATTCTTTCAAGAGGGCAGATAGAATTAAATCCAGCAAGGAACCAGAACCTTTGCCATCAACGTCAGGTATGAGTGAAATTGCAGCTTGCCCTCTGTCTCCTACTGCTGATAATCCTTCACCCCTACCATCTCCCACCTCCCCTCCCTCCTCCAATCAGTAACTCTGCTCGCCTGTTCCCTCGATGCCAGCCCGAGTATCCCAGCTGTTGTACTGTATTACTGTACTTTTCAAGTTACTGTACTGTAAGATTAAAAATGCTTTCTTTGTTTTTGTGCTTGTTTTTTATGTATTGTTTGCGTGAAAAGTATTATAAACCTATTACGGTACAATACCATATAGCCGACTGTGTAAGTTGGGTACCTAGGCGAACTTTGTTGGACTTACAAACAAATTGAACTTACAAACGCACTCTTGGAACAGAACTTGTTCATATGTAGGGGACTTACTGTAAAAGCAAAAAAAGAAACAGGAACTAATCAAACTTATAAGCTTTTGCACAGCAAAGGAAACCATAATCAAAATGAAAATACAACCTATGGACTGGGAGAAAATATTAGCAAATGATGAGACTGACAAGGGCTTAATTTCCAAACTATACAAACAGCTCATACAACTCAATAACAAAATAACAAATAACTCAATGGAAAAATGGGTAGAAGACCTAAATAAACATTTCTCCAAAGAAGACATACAGAGAGCCAATAGGCACATGAAAAGATGCTCATCATCACTAATTATTAGATAAATGCAAATCCAAATTACAATGAGGTATCACTTCACACTGATCAGAATGGCCATCATTAAAAAAAAAAATCTACAATTAACAAATGCTGGAGGGGGTATGGAGAAAAGGGAACCCTTCTACACTGTCGGTGGCCATGTAAGTTGGTGCAGCCACTATGGAAAACAGTATGGAGGTTCCTCAAGAAAACTATAAAGACAGTTGCCATATGATCTAGCAATCCCACTTGTGGACATATATCTAGACAAAACTATAATTCAAAAAGATACATGAAACCCTATGTTCATAGCAGCACTATTTATAACAGCCAAGACATGGAAACAACCTAAATGGTCATTGAAAAATGAGTGTATAAAGATGGTGTGGTATACGTATACAAAAGATATTACTCAGACATAAAAAAGAATGAAATAATGCCATTTGCAGCAACATGGATGGACCTAGAGATAATGCTACTAAGTGAAGTAAGTCAGAGAGAGAAAGACAAATACCATATAATATCACTTATATGTGGAATCGAAAACAGGACACAAATGAGCATGTCAGCGAAACAGAAACAAACACACAGATATAGAAAAGAGAGTTGTGGTTGCCAAGGAGAGAGTGAAGGAAAGATTGGGAGTTTTGGAATAGCAGAAGCAAACTATTCTACATAGGATGGACAACCCACCAAGACCTACTGTATAGCACAGGAAACTATATTCAATATCCTGTGATAAACCATAATGGAAAAGAATATATATAGATATATAGATATAGATATATAGATATAGATAGATATATAGATAGGTATATATAAAACTGAATCACTTTGCTGCACAGCAGAAATTAATACAACAATGTGTAAAGGCTGCAGAGGGTGTGGAGAAAAGGGAACCCTCCTGAACTGTTGGTGGGAATGTAAACTGATACAGCCACTATGGAGAACAGTATGGAGATTCCTTAAAAGCTAAAAAATAGAACTACCATATGACCCAGCAATCCCACTACTGGGCATATACCCGGAGAAAACCATAATTCAAAAAGATACATGTACCACAATGTTCACTGTAGCACTATTTACAATAGCCAGGACATAGAAGCAACCTAAATGTCCATCGACAGATGAATATATAAAGAAGATGTGGCACATCTATACAATGGAGTATTACTCAGCCATAAAAAGGAACAAAATTGAGTTATTTGCAGTGAGGTGGTTGGACCTAGAGTCTGTCATACAGAGTGAAGTAAGTCAGAAAGAGAAAAACAAATACCGTACGCTAACACATATGTATGGAATCTAGAAAAATGGTACTGACGAACCTAGTGACAGGGCAGGAATAAAGACACAGATGTAGAGAACGGACTTAAGGACACAGGGGGCAAGGGGAGACAGGGACGTAGTGAGAGAGTAGCACTGACATATATACACTACCAAATGTAAAATAGCTAGTGGTAAGCTGCCGCATAGCACAGGGAGATCAGCTCGGTGCTTTATGTCCCCCAGAGGGGTGTGATAGGGAGTGTGGGAGGGAGGCTCAAGGAGGGGGGGGGGTGGAAATGGGGAATATATGTGTACATATAGCTGATTCACTTTGTTGTAAAGCAGAAACTAATACAGTGTTATAAAGTAAGTATACTCCAATAAACATGTATTTAAAAACCCCACAGCATTGTAAATCAACTACACTTGAAAATATTTCTTAAGTGCAAACAATTTTCTGAATGTAAGTTTTACTGTGTGTGTGTGTACCACAGGTTCAATATATATGAATTATGTCAAATTGATTACATTGCTTTTCAAAATAAAGAATTTTTGATATGTTACATCAGCCTCATGTTATAAATGCAGAAAAACTATATTATTTTTTTCTAAAGTTCAGAAATAGCCATTTTGCTCATTCGGTATACTATAAACCACTAACTATTAAAAAGGGATTCGTGACTTCTTCCTTCCAAAGAAATATTTCTCCACTCACACAAGTTTAATAGAATGTTCCACCATGAACTGACTTCCCACCTTAGAGACACGAGATTTGCATCCTGAAACCTCTTTCTTGCAAAAACGTCCAAATATCATCCTAGCATTACAGAAAAGAAATGCTTTTTTCCAGATCTCAAATTCCATACAACTTTAGTCAAGACATCATGTATGTTTTTTTTTTCACACACACACAGACTGTATTTTATTTTTACAAGAGATAAATCAACTGACACCAAGCACTGTAAATCGATGACCACAACAAAAGCAACAATGATTGCGATTACCAAACACGAAACACACTCATACTATGTCATAGTATTGACATTCAGTCCAGTAATCCTCCACTGTAACAGCTCCTTTACTTTGCAGTGAAAGACATCATGCATTTTTAAATAATCAGCACTCACCTGAGGTCTTTAAAAATCAACATAAACATAATTTTGTGTTCTCTTTCATTTACTCTGGTTCTAAGTGGTCATTTCTAAACGAAAGTATTTAAATATGTTAACGTCGTCTTATAACATCATAATTTCAAATGACTACCGTGTCTCCAAAGATGAAATATGAGGAACTCACAATTAAGCTCTCCAAAGTTTTGCTCTCTGAATGTGTATGACCCTTCTGCTGAACTCCACACTGTTCATTATTCTCTGAGAATATTCTTTTTCTTGTATGGCCATCTCACATGCTCTTTCATTTCATGAAGTTTTTTCCTACAATGTTATGCCTAGTTTATTTCTGAGAATATGCATTATTTCAGAATGATATTTATAGACACAAAGACTTCTCTATAATTCCCTGAGAGTTTCAAGAACTCCTTCTTTTTTTTTTTTAATACCTAGATTCTGAAGCTCTCCACAAAGCATTACTAAACTTGCATTTACATAAGTATCTACATATTAATCACACATTAATGCATTCACAATTGTATTATGATTTATTGCTAATTTTGGAGCTGTCTTATTTACCACCCTCTTGGAAATCACTTTAATATTTGCACTTAGGATTTGAAAGAGAATGGATAAATAAAAACCTGAAGAATATGCAAATACAATTTATATATTTCTCATAAAATTAGGTGATTATCTAACCTTTATCCAGAAAAAAAAGAAGAGCCCAGATACTCTGCAGGCATGATCCTCGAGAATGTGTGGTCTTCCAGCAGGAAAACATGCAGTAATCCATGTGGCAGAGTTTACCTGTGACCAGCTGGGGTTAGTGACCTACGCATTCCTTACATGCAACATATCAGGAGTGGGAAAAGGGAATTTGTCCGTTGTGGCAATAAGTATCATGAAGATTTGTAGCAGGTCATGCTCATATGTTCAACACAGGTACAATCAAAAGTTTGCTCAATTCTGGTAGATCTAAGTCTGTATCTGTTACCTTGTCTTTAACGAGGAAATGTCAGAACTGACTTACCAAAAACAAAAGTGCTTTGTTTGTTTGTTTGTTTTAATTAGAGTCACGGTGAGTAAGGCAGAGTTCAGAACAGCTAATGTGACTTAGTGATTCTCTCATCAGGAAATACAGTTTCTACTTCCCTGTTTATTCTCCACATCCTGTAGTAAGTAAAGTTTCAATGAAAGATAAATCTACAGCGTGAAAAGAAAAGAAAACTTACATGTGTTGATAAGGTCATTTTGACAGGTTTTACCACGTATGTCAGTGTTTCCGGGGAGGGACACAAGCCAGAGCTCCCTACTCTGACATTTTCACTGATGTCATTCCCCTTGATCCTCAATTTGAAAGTGGATAAAAATGTTTTCTATGCTTTCTTCTTTAAGAAATTAAATAAAGAATGCTTTCTAGACATGATCCTCTAATGATTTGCAGTCAGTGGTCATCAACAGAGGAAAAGCACAGAATCTCATCCCCACAGAAGGGTGACATTCAGTCAGGTAAGAAAATTCTCCCCGAAATCAGAGCTTCATCTTTAACATGCAATCAAAGGCTTTCACAGGTTCTTCATCACTCTGCACTCAGCCCTACCATATGGGATTGGCTCTGAGAATCTCACATCAGATGACTGACAAACATGTCATAGTACACTGATCTGGTACCAGATCCTGCCTCTCTTAATGATCTCCCACAGGGACATTGGAATATTCTAGGATATTTCCTGGAGCCCTCTATTCTACACAGGTACACTTCCAAGTAGAAACAGGAGCTTGGATTCTCACTGGGACCCCTGCTCTGTCCAACCAACCTCTCTAGAAATATGATGTTCTAATCTCTCCTGATTAGAACATTTCAAGGTCTCTCCCTGTGCTAATTTAGTAAAGGTAAAAGAGAAACAAGAAAGAGCGAACTATGCAGGGAGCAATATATAAGATTCCTTTACTTAACGTATTTATCTGATATACCCAAATACTGAGAAATATAGATTCATTTCATAATGTTCAAGAAAAGAGGAGGAGGAACCTCCATGCCAACAGTATATATAAAATGGAATCAATATTGCATAAGCTCCAGCTTAAGCTTAGCTACGAGGTACTAACCCTTCTCATAAAGAAGCAATAGTTCTCCATCATTTGAAGCACACTGAGGACTCAGACAGCTGGACACTGAAGGTGTAGCCTCCTCACTCGAATTCTGTACCTGCATCACAGAGCAGTGAAATATTCCCAAAGAATTATTAAGGATGAGGGGGGGAGGCGAAATAAAAAAGATGAATCCATAGTCTGTCCTACCGTCTGTTCTGTTGGATATTACCACCATCTTGGCCCAATATGATCTTCCCACTTTTCTCTGGGTCTCCCTACTTTCCACCTCCATCCTCTCATTATATCTTACCTACACTTGGGAACGACTCTAGTTTTTCCACTTATCTTTATCAACAAGTAATCCAAATAGCAACTGTGTATATAACTCCTTAGAAACCTCAGGTTTGACTCAGTAATAATACATGACCTTCAAAGTCCAAAGTTTTCCTAATTCCCTTTATTATTATTTTTTTTCTAATTTCCATGTACTTACACTCTTAAGACCTCCACTGTTCTCAGGTTCGTCTTCCCTGCAAAATCTGTCAACCTAGACATAGACTTAAGTACCACCCTCTAATTATCTCCTAGGGAATCCAGTTTTTAAAAAAGCCTCAGCAAGCCTTATGGACTTTATTAAAGACTCTTTAAGATAACCCATGGGAGATAGCAGCACACCCACAGATATCTATCTAATACACCCTCAGAGTAATTTTTTTTTCCCTTTTATAAAGTCTCTTCTGGCCAATGAAGACTCTCAGCTCTTCTTCTTCAACATATGCAGTGTCTCACCCTTCTGATTACTCTCTGCTCTATCCCAGGTCCACTCCCTTTCCTGATATTACATTCTTTCCCAATTTTTTATGTTGGTAAAATCAAATAACATAAAATATAACATGTTAGTTATTACAAAGTGCACCGTTCAGTGATATTAAATGCATTCATATTATTGGACGATCAACATCACCATTTATCTTTCTAATTCTTTTCTACATTTTAAAAGTGTAACTCTATATCCTTTAAATATAACTTTCCTTTTTGTGCCATAACAACCTGAAAAGCGTCATTACCCTCCCAATTTCTATGGTTTTGACTACACTAAGTACCCCCATATAATTGAAATAAGTAGTTGTATTGTTATGATTCACTAAAAGTCACAAAAATGGCATTTTTGGTAGCTAAATTTCCTCAAGATTCATCCATGTTGTAGCATATTCCTAGATCTTTTCCTTTTTAACACTGAATAATATTGTATTATATGGGTATACCACACTTTGCTTATCCAGGAACTAGTGGATGAACACTTAGGTTGCTTTCATATTTTAGCTATTGTGATTATTACTGCTCTAAACACTGGAGTACAAATATTTCTTTAAGACCCTGATTTCAATACCTTTGGGTATACCTCATAGTAAAATTCCTGGATCATGTAGTAATTCTATTTTTCAATATCTGAAAAATTGCCATACTCTTTTTCAAAGCAGCTGTATCATTCTGCATTCCCTCTGACATAGCGCAATTGTTCCAACTCCCTCACATCCTCACCAATAGTTGTTTTCTGCTTGTGTATGTGTGTGTGTGCTTGTGTGTATATGCATGCACACAAATATATAAACATGCATTTAGTGATATGGAGCATCTATTCAAGTGCTTAGTCATTTGTACATCTTTTTGAAGAACCATCTATTCAGGTCTTTTACCCATTTTTGAATCAGGGTGTTTGCTTTTTGTTCAGTTGTAGGAGTTCTCTGTATATTCTGAATAGAAATCTCTTGTCAGATAGATGGCTCTGAAATATTTTCTCCCATCTTGTGGGTTGCCATTTTATTCTGTTTACATTTCTTTGATACACATTTTTTTTTAACTTCTGTACTGCAAATTGTTTATTTTTTTGTTAGCTGTACCTTGGTTGTTCCTTCGTTTCATATGGAAGAAAACACTGCCAAATCCAATATCATGAAGCTCTTGTCCTGTATCTTCTTCTAAGACTTTTTATATTATTAGGTTTTATATTTAGTTTCTTGATACGTTTTCATTAATTTTTGCATATGATGTTAGGTAAGGGTCCATCTTCCTTCTTTTGCATGTTGCCCACAAGACTTCTCAGCACCATGTGTTGAAAATACTATCCTTTCTACTTTGAAAAGTCTTGGCAACTTGTCAAAAATCATTTGGCCATATATCAGGGTTTATTTCTGGGTGTTGTATTCTATTCTATTCTATTGGTCTTGAATAAGGGAGAAAATAGTATAACCTATCCAGGTTGATGAAGAACATAAAGAAAGACCAGGACTGAGAATTAGGAGGGCAATATAAAACAGCAGGGAGTAAAAGACAGTGTGAGAGAAGATCTTGTATTTGCGAGTTCATGGAAATAGGATCATGCTAAAACCACCAAACGCCTGACTTTGAACAATACGGTAAATGTGCCAGCAAGAAACATAACACTTACCCATCTCTGGGAAATATAGTATGGGCATAAAGATAAACTACACACAAATATATTAAAAAGGGAAGGGTTTTCATGGTGTGAGAATATTGTGGCATTTGAAATACAATTTACTTCTGTTCTACCATTGTCTCTAAAATTTATCAAAGTGTATATACAAGCAATTCCAATTCTGGTAATGTGCTTGACAGGTTTATATATGAACTTCAGTAGAGCAGTAAATGTACATTCGTAGTAGGACTGTTCCCTAAACCAAAAAACCAAACACAAAAACTGCAAAGACTAGCGTTCACTTTGTCAACACACATACAGATGCAATGATGGTTAACGGTCCGAAAACAGAAGGTGAGCATGGGTGCAAGAGGTTAATCCCCAGGCTGGGGTGGGGTGCAGAGTTTGAGGGTAACACAAGTAGAAAAGGCTTTTTTCCTATCCTTGATTTTTGAGGTATGGAAATTCACAGGTCACTACCTTCATTTCAAACTGAATGAATGCACTATTCAATTTTTTTAAACAGGCGAAGTAAACATGAGTGATAATAAATTTCAAACTGTCGCTAATCAAATAAGATACTAAGAAAACTGAAATAATATGATTTAAGAATGAAGTAGAGAGATTGTCCAACATGGTAGCATTCAAAGACCCAGAGCTTGATGCCTCTCATGGGCACACCAAAGTCACAACTGTTTACGGAACAGCAATTGATGAAAAAGGCCGGGACCTACCCTAAAAGATGTTTTACAGCTAAAGATATAAGGAAGGCACCTCGACAAGACAGAAAGGAAGGGCAAAATCTCAATAGAGTCAAGACCCATACCACCAAGTGGGTGGCCCACAAATGGGAGAATAATTGCAATTTCAGAGGTGCTCCCAGGTAGCAAGGGGTATGAAGCCAACATCAGGCTCCCAAGCCCAGGGATCCTGTTGTGGAAAGAAGAGTTCCTAGAAAGTTGGGCTTTGAAGACCAGTAGTGCTTATTTTCCAGAGAGCCAGAGGGTTGTGGGAAATAGAGATTCCACTCTTAAAAGATGCTCACAAAATCCCACATGATCTGAGAATCAGAACAGAAGCAGTCATTTGAAAGGATCCCGGGTCACACCTACCTCCTGATCTTGGAGAGTCTCCCAGAGAGGCAAGAGGCAACTACAGCACAGCCTCAGGGACAGAGACACTGGCAGCAGCCATTCGGGGGAGCTCCTTCTACCTCGTGGACGCTGGTACCAGCAAGCATAATTTCAGAATCCTCCCTGTAGCTTATCAGCCCCAGGACCGAGCCCCACCCATTTCCACCAGACTACAGACACAAGTACTAGGATGCTGCAGGCCAAGCAACTAACTGAGCAGGGGCATAGCCCCATCCACCAGCAAACAGGCTGCCTTCAGATCCTCTCAGTGCACAGCTGCCCCTGGACATGGGTCCAGCCACCAAAAGCCCCAGGACCAGCCTCCACACCTCAGTGGACAGGCACCAGCCCCAGAGTCCCTGGCCCCTCTGACAAGTGAGCCTGCTCTGGCCTTGGAGTCAGCCTCACCATCGGCAGGTGGTAACTGCACACGGACTGGATGGAGCTTGGACCTGCTTTAGCAGTGGGATCAGCCTCATACACCAACAGGCACACACCAGCTCCAGGAATACCACAGCCCAGCAGCCTGTGTAACCAGGCCACTTAATTGCAGGCCAGAAGCAGCCATGGACTCAGCTGGGTCCTGACCCTGCCCATCAGAATGCCAACACAAGATTAGGGATATCCCCGGCCCTGCAGAGAGCTGTGTCAGGAACAGTGATCCAACACCAACTCTGTGGCTCCTGGGCCCTGCAGCCAGAACGCAGAACCTGTCTCTTCCTCCCAGTAGCCAGCATAGCCCCAGAACCAGTGACTGGGCACTAGCCCTGATATCACCTGGACTGCAATTCTACCCATAAGTGAACCAGCACCAGATTTGGTGTCCCCCAGAGTTGTGCAGCCAGCTGCCTTATGATTTAGTCTCACCAAGCAGCACAGACAGCCACCATACAAGGCAGAGCCTGGCAAACAAGCAGTCTGGGGGCAGCCAAGCCTACCAGACTACCCACAGTAGTCAGCCCACCACAGCAGAAGAGCCCAAGCAGCCCACATAGGGGGTACACCTAGAATATATAGCTCTAGTGACCAGGGGAGAGGGGGCTGCTGGGACCCATAGGACAGCTCCTACAAAAGGCCACTTCCCCAAGGTCAGGAAATGTAACGAACCTACTACACACATAGCAATAAAAACAGGAAGTTAAGAAAAATGAGGTGACACAGAAACACGATCCAAATGAAGGACCAAGATAAGAATTCAGAAGAAGATCGAAGTGAAGTAGAGATAGCCAATCTCCTCAACAAAGGGTTCAAGGTAATGACTGTAAAGATGATCAAAGAACTCAGGAGAAGAATGGACGACCAGAGCAAGAAGTTAGAATTTTTTTAAAAAGAGTTAGACCATTAAAGAACAACAAAACAGAGATGAGGAATACAACAAGTGAAATGTAAAATACATTAAAGGAAACTACTGTAGACTAAATGATACAGAGGAATGAATCAGAAAACTGAAGGACAGAGTACTGGCAATCACTGGAGATGAACGGTAAAACAATAGATTAAAATGAAATGAGGAAAGTTGAACAGACTTGTGAAACAACATCAAGTGTACTAATATTTGCATTATACTGGTCCCAGAAGCAAAAAGGAAAGACAAAGCAGTGTAGAACATACCTGAAGACATAAGAGTTGAAAACTTCCCTAACCTGGGAAAGAAAACAGACATCCAAGTCCAGTAAACACAGTAAGGCCAAAACAGGATCAACCCAAAGAGGACCACACCAAGACTCATTGTAATTAAAATGGAAAAAAAAATAAATAAAGAGAAAAAGACACTATTAAAAGGAGCAAAGGAAAAGCAACAAGTTACAAACATGGGAAATTGCATAAAGTTATCTGCTGACTTTTCAGGATAACCTCTGCATGCCAGAAGGGAGTGGCATGGTATATTTAAAGTCATGAAAGGGAAAAGCCTATAAGCAAAAATACTCTACCCAGCAAGGCTCTCCTTCAGATTTGATGGTGAGATCTAAAGTTTTACAGAGAAGCAAAACTAAAAGAGCTCAGCATCGCCAAACCAGCTTTATGAGAAATCTTAAAGGGGCTTTTCTAAGTGAAAAAGAAAAGGTCACGATTGAAACATAAAAATTAGGAAAGGAAACTTACTAAAGGAAAAACCTCATTGGTTAAGGCAAATATTCAACAAAGGTAGTAAATCAACCATGGACACAGCTAATAGGAAGGATTAAAAAAAAAAAAAAAAAAAAAAAACACTAATAAAATCATCTATATTCACAATAAGAAGTTAAGGGACACACAAAACAAGTAGATGTAAAATATAAGGTCAAATTCAGTAACTGTGGGGGAGCAGAGTAACAATGCAGGGTTGTTAGTGTCCATGTGAAATTAAGAGCTCAGCAACTTAAATAATCACACACACACACACACACACACACATTAACAAAACTGAAAGAAATCCAAACATAATATTAAAGATAGTCCTCACATCACAGATGAAGGGAATAAAAGGGGAAGAAAGGAACACTGAAGAAATTAAAGAGGGATTCTAAAAATACCCAAGACAAATGAAAATGAACACACAATGATCCAAAATCTATGGGACACAGCCAACGCAGTTCACAGGGGGAAGTTATAGTGATACAAGCTTATTCTTAGGAATCAAGAAAAATATCAAATAAACAACCTAACATTACACCTGAAGGAATCAGAAAAAGAAGAAAAAACAAAACTCAAAGATGTCAGAAAGAAAAATTAAGAAAACTA
Organism: Eschrichtius robustus; assembly: GCF_028021215.1. Classification (NCBI taxonomy): domain Eukaryota; kingdom Metazoa; phylum Chordata; class Mammalia; order Artiodactyla; family Eschrichtiidae; genus Eschrichtius; species Eschrichtius robustus. The sequence continues at coordinate 77,138,099 of NC_090832.1, forward strand.
TACCATATGCAATGACATCAAAAAGAATAAGATACCTAGGAATAAACACACCTAAGCAGGTAAAAGACATGTGCTCAGAAATCTATCAGCCATTGGTGAAAGAAGTTGAAGACCACACAAAAAGATGGAAAAATATAGCATGTGCATCGACTAGAAGAGTTAATACTGTTAAAATAACCATACTACCAAAGACAATCTACAGATTTAATGCAATCCCTATCAGAATACCAAAGCATTTTCACAGAACTTGAAAAAGTAATTTTAAAATTTGTATAGAAACACAAAGACCCCTAATAGCCAAACAATCTTGAGAAAGAACACAGCTGGAGGCATCACGCACCTTGACTTCAGACTATACTGCAAAGTGACAGTAATCAAAGAGAAAGGTACCAGAGCGAAAACAGACACAAAGATCACTGGAATAGAATAGAGATCCCAGAAATAAGCCCACACACTTATATTTAATTGATTTATGACAAAGCAGGCAATATGGAGAAAAAACTGTCTCTTCAATAAGTGGTACTGGGAAAACTGTTCAGCTACATGGAAAAGAATAAAATTAGATTATTTTAGCACACCATATATAAAATAAATGCAAAACTGAATAAAGACCTAAATGTAGGACCAGAAACCATAAAACCCCTAGAGGAAAATATAGAACATTCTTCAACATAAATGATAGCAACAGTTTTAGGTTCAGTCTACTAAGGCAAATGAAACAAAAGCAAAAATAAACAAATGGGACTTCACTAAACTTAAAAGATTTTGCACAGCAAAGGAAACCAAAGACAAAATGAAAAGACAACCTGCTGAGGGAGAGACAATATTTGCACATGATAAGAGGTTAACATCAAAAAAGATGACCAAGCAAGGGTTCATACCTAAACTACAGAAACAGCACATACAACTCAATATCAAAAAAAACACGCAAAATCTTTTTTAAAAAAATGAGAAGACCTAAATAGACATTTTTTTCCAAGGAAAAACTACATATAGACAGCCAGAACTCACAAAGATGCTAAACATAGCTAATCGGCAGTAAAACGCAAATCAAAACTATGAGATATATCACCTCAGTCTTGTCAGAATGGCTGTCATCCAAAAGATCACAAATAACAAAGGTTAGTGAGGATGTGGAGAAAGGGAAACTCTTGTACACTCTTGATGTGAATGTGAAGTAGTGCAGCTACTGTGGAAAGCAGAATGGAGGTTCCACAAAAAAAACTAAAAATAGAACTACCATAATATACAGCAATTTCACTGTTGGGTATATCAGAAGAAAACAAAAACACTATTTCAAAAAAAAAATAACTGCACACCAATGTTCATAACAGTGTTATTTGCCATAGCCAAGATATAGAGTCAAACTAAGTGTTCATCAATAGCTTAGTGGATAAAAAAGAGTTTTTATGATGACTTCAGCAAAAAATGAAATTTTGCCATTTGCAAGAACATGGATGGATTTGGAGGGTATTATGCTTAGTAAAATAAGCCGCAGAGAAAACAAGCACGGCATGTTATGAGAAAAAAAGCATGGTATGGTATGAGAAAACAAGCATGGTATGTTATCACTTACACGTGGCATCTAAAAAATTGAATACAATAACAACAAAAAAACAGACTCACAGATTAAAGAACAGACTAGTGGTTACCAGCAGGGAGACATAGGGTGGAGGAGCAAAATAGTGGTAGGAGATTTTGAGGTACAATCCACTATGTATAAAATCAATAATCTACAGTGATGTACTGTATAGCATGGGGAATATAGCCACTCTTTTATAATAACTATAAATGGAGAAGAACCTAAACATTTATGAATCACTATGCTGTACCTCTGAAACTAATATAATAATGTAAATTAACTATAGATCAATAAAATATAAAGTAAGAAACAATAAAGGGGAGACACAGATGATTAGATAGAAATCAATTAAATAAACACAAGTTTTGGAAATCAAGGAATTAAAAAAACAACACGTAAGACACAGCATTGGCATTTAAAGTGTACAATCTATTCATTTAAAAGAAATCATTTAAGTGGTAAAAAATGGTACCCATTCTCACAATTTTGTATATCTAGGATAAATTATTATCTACAAAAATATGTTACAAATATTCACTCAAAAAGAAAGAGAAAATTGGGATAAACCCATTTTAGTATACAAATTTAATATCAAAGTCTCTATGCAAAATTGATTTGAATAAGTTCTGTTAGCCACTTCTAGTTTCTTTGTGATGTAAAATCTTTTAAAGCATAAAAATCAGCCTTTCTACATTATTCCATTAGACATACATAGAAGTTAAAAGAAATGAGAAGACAGAACAATCAACCAGGAAGGTGAATTTACTGAGAAACAGTCATTCGTTCTCCCTCCTCCTTTTCTTTTCCTCCTTTTCCAGGTCTCTTTCGGTTCCGATCAAGAGAAATCTTGAGAATTCTGAGAATATTTCTTTGAGGGCTTCAAATCACCATACCTACATCCTCTGCCACAACTACACACACGGGAACAAAAATAAACCTCTGCTATCTACTCACGTAGGAGGGATTCATGCAAAATAAACTCCTACATGGAGACCAACAGGTGAGTTTTCTACCTGTTCTTTCTAATGTCCTTCCATTATAGTAAATCCCACACATTATGAGGAAGAAACGCTTATGTGAGCTTTTCCTTGAAGTCAAAAAACTTGCATTCATTTCAAGTACCTGGTGATCATAGGGTACAGCCAGGGAAGGTGCCATCCCCCTTGGGGGGAGGGGCGGTGGATGGGCTCCCGCACCCATGCACCTCCTGATGCACAGATTCTGGAGAAACAAAGGGCGGTCACACCGCAGTCAGCCTGTCAGGCTGTCGGGCCACTGGGCAACCCGACCAGCCTGGAAGTGCCCCATGAGTTTGCTGAAAGCAAAACCCTGTCCCCCCTGTGAAGCCAGGCAATTTGGGTCAGAGAGTCAGAGGAGACCGGTAATCAACTCCTCCTCTCTGCTCACCTCCTTGGGGTTACAGCAACCCCATCTCCAAACCCAAATCTGACCCTGGAGTGCCAAACTGGGAGTGGCAGGTGGGCTTTGCCGGTGCTTCAGCGCCCTCTGGAGGTTGTCTGCTCTAATGGCAACTCTCAGCCCTTCCTCCTCCTCCTTCCCTAGTCCTGGGGGCTGCCTTGGCCTCCTGCAGCTGCTGGCCTGAATTCATTCTTCTTTTTTCTCCAATTACAATGAAGTGTCTTACAGAGGTTTGGAATCTCTTGAAGAAGGAAGATCTTTTAGCCAATACACCTTAACCGTGAGAAGTTGGTTTCAAGAATGAATCTGAAATACTGTATTTTTCTCCTGATGATTCCAAGGAGAGACAGCTCAAGTTTTCTAAATCATAAGAAAAACCAAGGTAAATATGATATTCTGAGCCAGAGATGAAAAAGCAGTTTTTAGCACCCTCTCCTCATGTCATATGACCGGGATTTAAGTCAATCAACTGCCACTGGTTTTTAAATCAAGTGACCCAACTTTAAATCCATCAGCTGCTTCCCTGTAACTCACGTGACTTGGCTTTGAATAGTAAGAAATGCAGAGGTATAAAAATGATGTTCTGAACAATAAATGGAAAGACAACATTTTAGAAAGTTTTTTTCCTTTTCGAATGGACCATTCATTGCCTACAGAATAAAGGATTCCCTTGTGGATTTCTTGAACTGTAAACACATACATTGTCTCCGTTGGCTTGATTGACTTAGATTTTGGGTTTTTTGTTGTTGTTGTTGTTGTTGTTAACATCTTTATTGGAGCATAATTGCTTTACCTTGTTGTGTTAGCTTCTGCTGTATAACAAAGTGAATCAACTATTCGTATACATATATCCCCATATCCTCTCCCTCTTGTGTCTCCCTCCCACCTTCCCTATCCCACCCCTCTAGGTGGTCACAAAGCACTGAGCTGATCTCCCTGTGCTATATGCAGCTGCTTCCCAATAGCTATCTATTTCACCTTTGGTAGTGTATATATGTCCATGCCACTCTCTCACTTCATCCCAGCTTACCCTTCCCCCGCCCTGTGTCCTCAGGTCCGTTCTCTACATCTACGTCTTTATTCCTCTGCAGTGACTCCTGCTAGGGACGGATACTTCCTTTTATGCTCAGGGAAATCCCCTAGTTTGAATATGATTTGAGTTTGATCCTGTGAAACCATCAGAACTTCCCACCAGAGATAAATGAGGAGATTCTGGCCTTTATTAGTATGCATGATGAACACTGGTGTCCTGGCTGTACTTGCCAACCCTCCTATTTTACCCACCTATTTTTATCCACCTTCCTCCCTGTGAGTACCTTTGACCAACCCTGAGCTCAGACTCCTGACCTATTACAGTGACTTTGTCAGCCTTTCTTTAAAAATGGACAGGTAATAAAACGGATTTAACCTAGAAGCAGCAGCTCAGTAAGGGAAATAAAATCATCAGAAGTTATCTAATCACAGCCACAGCCATCCAGGGCTCTGTCTTACCTGCTGGGTCATAAGAATGGGACCTTCCTAAACTTGAAGGGCATCCAATCAAATAAGTAAAGGTCTGCTCACCTCTGGCTCTTGGAGGGATTGCTAGGCACTCTACCCAGTGTATACTAACTGCAAAACACTGTCATGGTTGTGAAACACCTATGTTCCAGGAAAGCTTTTTGGGGTGCATAGGGGAGGTTTCTTTTTGACATCAAGCAAAAAATAAATCACCAAGCTCTTTGAGCACAGGGGTTCTTAAGAGGGCAGTAGAAGGAAGGAATGGGCAGAAAAGACGATCTCCAGTGAACTGAAGGCCGTTTTTCCAAAAGAGTAGGATTTAGTCTCAGTTTAAGGAGAACACTTTTAAATAGCTGGGACAGCTCCAAACTGCAGTTTAGGGAACGAGTGCTTCAATAGAACAGTGCTTTAAAAGTCCTGGCAAGGCAGCAAGAGGATGAAGAGTTGGTTTTGCGTAGTTTTGAACACAGGAGTAAAGAAGCAGAGGCATCTCTGACTAAAAGGCCCTGAGATCCTATGGCATCAATGGGTCAGTTGCAGGGGCAGGGGGTGTGGGGGGCGATATTTCTCTCTCAACGTCTCCCAGGGCAGCCACCCCTCCCGACCCCACCACCCCCACTCCCTTCACCCTTCCTCCCTCCACTGTTGGGTCCCCAGGGACAGCACTTTTCAAGCTGGAGCCCTCAGGCACCATCTCTGCTGTCTGGATTCTTCCTGGAGCCTGGCAAGTTCTGGGACAGGAAGGCGGGTCTGCAAGGCCGCTGCGGTGCAGCCGGACCTGGAGGCCTGGAGGGGAACTGGAGCCCTGAAGCCCACCCACGTCCTTGAAGCCGAGGGAGGAACACATCCTCCTAACAGTACTTCTCAGGGGTCAGCGTGCTCCCCACCCGACGGTGATCCATACTCACTTGAGGCAGCAAGGACTGCCTCTAACTGGCCCCCTCGATTCCGCCTTAAGGGTCCTCGCACATGTGTGATAGCGCAGGCCCCGGATCTCTTTAGTCAGCTGAGGCCAGTGCTGCCGGCATCCCTCTAGTCCCATCCCCCAGCCCCTCTCTCTGGGACTGTATCTAATAGAAGAAAGAGCACAGAGGGATTGGCTGAATCAAGGGACCTGGGAGCCTGGGGATGAGTTTGAAGACCGAGAACCTAAGGCGCAATTACATATTATTGGAAACTCTTGTGGAGTGTGTGGGGGGGGGGGAGGTTAGGAGGCTGAGAGGCTGAGTCGACCTGGTGAGTCCAGCCCCAGGACACTACACAGCCCTGTCCCCCTTTCCCTGCCATCAGACAAGCGGTGCCGCAACTCCAGCCGGGACTCTGCACTTCCCCCTCCCTGATTCTCCAGAAGAGCAGGTGGCCCCCCTCTGAGGGCAGGAGCAAGACAACGGAACAAGTCCCCCTGCACTAAGGCGCTACTGGAATCTCTTCCTGAACAGCAGTGCTGGCTTGGAGCGAACCCGTGCACCGCCAAAGTTGGTCTCGTCCTGCAGCTGAGGGATGCAGGCTTTAAGTCAGCTGCCTTGGCTTTAAATCAATCAGTCCCCCCTTTAAGTCAGGTGACCCGACTTTAAATCACTGTGTGCCCCTCAAGCCTGCCACTTCAAAAATTGGGAACTTCACTTTGATCCCAGCACCTCACACAGCTGAATGCACACTGTATTCACCCCCAAACCTGGCTTAGAGGCAGGATATAAGGTAAGGGGATGGGCTGCACACATGGTGAGGAGGGTGCACTTCATGTACCAGAAGGGTCCAGGTACTCTGGGTACAGCAAGCAGTGCACGATACAGCAGCTCCCTGGCAAAGCTGGTGATGCACAGGGGGAGCAGGCACACCCAGGCACGCAGAGGTTCCAGGCCGGGAGCTGGGGCACAGCCAGCCGGGAGGGTGTGAAAGCCGAGGATCTGAGCCTTCTTGAGAAAGGCAGACACAGAGGATGGATGAGAAACAAAGACCAGATGAAACATGGGTTTGAAAAGCACACCCTGCTCTTGAAATTGGGGTGGGGTCACCCCAGATTTGAGTCTTCTTACGCCCCAGTACCTAGTGCTTTGGCATTTGCCCAATTACTTATAAAATGTGACTGATGATATCTAAACCATAGAATACTGCATTGGAGTGGTTTTGCGTGTTTATGTTTCTATAGTGGAATAATCTTTTCTACAAGAAAAATGTACACAATCTGAAATAAATTCAAACCCCTCTTTAAAAAGTACTATATCGGACTTCCCTGGTGGCGCAGTGGTAAAGAATCTGCCTGCCAAGGCAGGGGACATGGGTTCGAGCCCTGGTCAGGGAAGATCCCACATGCCGTGGAACAGCTACGCCCATGGGCCACAACTACTGAGCCTGCAGACCACAACTACTGAAGCCCGCGCGCCTAGAACCGGTGCTCCACAACAAGCGCAGCAAGAGAAGCCACCGCAATGAGAAGCCCGCGCACCGCAACAAAGAGTAGCCCCCGCTTGCCGCAACTAGAGAAAGCCTGTGCATAGCAATGAAGACCCAACGCAGCCAAGAACAAATTAATTAAATAATTAGTTAACTATTTTAAAAAAGTACTATATCCTTCTGTACAGCTTCTCTGGGAAGAACAGAGAGATGGCGTAGGAGAGTGAGAAAGAGCAATATTTAGTGCACATCTCTCATGCAGGTGCTCTGCTGGCTCAGATAGATTTATCCCCACTTTACAAAGGAGGAAATAGTCTCAGAGAGGTTTAGTAATTTTCCCAAAGCCAAACAGCTATGGAGTGGCAGAACCAAGATCTGAACCAAGTCTGTTACCTTCAAAGCCTAAGTCCTCATCACAACAAAACTCAATTAATATTTACATTTATCGAATTACATTGCAACCTGGGGAGTACTTGGCACAATCCTGAATAAGAGTGAGAAAGAAAGAAATAGCATTGTTCCCACAGTCAACCCAAATTTTTGGAGCAGCTGCTAGATGCCTGGCCCTTTTTGGGGTTCAGCAGTGATCAAGACAGGAAGAGTCCTGCTTTCATGAACCACGTAGTGGGGAGGAGAGACGGGTGCAACTTGGGTGAGGGATTTCACCTTGCTGGACCTCTGTTTTGTCATCTGGAAAATGGGATGGGTGTTCCTCATTTTCTGGGATTGTCCAGCCCTCACATTCTCTGATTCCATAAGAAGCATTTGTTTTCCTGTTTCTTTAAAATTCATTCAGGCCGTGAGCTGTGATGAATGTTGTTAGCTGCTCCCCAAAGCACTCTATTCCCACCCTTTTCCTGTGATCAGGTCTTTCCCGAAACATGACTCACAGTCAGTCAGCCAAGTCACAGAACCTAAGGGGCACCCAGCAGAAAAATTCCAACCCTTGCTTCCCAGGAGCTCTGCGGTCTACCTGCCAGGTAAACTTAACTCACCTGGCACAAGGTGGCCATCCCTGGTTTCACAGCAACATGATCTCAGGCACAAACCTCCTTGTTTTTCCATTTTGTCTTTAAGTTACTTGTTGAAACAACTGCACAAATATGACAAAGGTATAAAATCAGGCATCTTCTGCCCCCAGTGCCTACTAATAAATGATTTTCTGCCACTTTAATGATAAAGATAGAACATTTCAACATTCTGCTACCCTTATTATTTGTCATTTTTGTTGATATTTCTATTGACTACATCTTTCAATATTTTAACAATGGAACATTTATTTAGCTTGTTCCAGACCCAGCCTTTAGTGGTAAAGGTTTTGTTGTTATATTTCTATTATGTTTCCTTTAAAAATCATTATCCTATTTAAATGGATTAAGTCAATTCTGTAAGCATTTATCTTATGATATTGATGAAATTGGCACACAGAGGGCAGTAGTACAAGTTGATTGGACTTGAGAACCTCTATTAGCACAGTTAAGTATAAATATTGTCTATATGTAAACCAAAGTACATGCCGAGTGAGATTCTCCGACTTTTTTTCACTGTCTGCCCCTCAAGCCTGTGGGAAATGGAATATTTCTTGCCCTATCAGTAAACAAAGGATGTCACAGTCTTCAGCACTTGCTGCCCTCCAATGTGAGCCGGCGGGCCCTGAGGCACTCAGGATATGCAAATACAAAATGCAGGCCCCAGAGAGCTGAGGCGCATATCAAAGGAAGGATTTCAGTGAGCCCATGCAAAGAAAAGCGCCGCATTCCTCACCTTGGGAGAGCTGGTTTTCCTCAGTTAACAATCACCTTTTGATGTTCCCCATTACCTGCGCCAGTTCCCTGCCCTGTCCCCTCCCCCCGGTACTTTAGCTCAGGGAGGAAGGAGCGCAGAGGGACTCGGCTGAATAAGGGGCCTGCGCGCCTCGGGGGGAGTTTTCAGCCGCTTTCCCCGCAGTCGGGAGGAGGGGCGCTGACGCTGCAGCCGGACCCTGCGCCTCCCTTGCCCCGTTTCCCCTCAGAACGCTCAGGCCGACCCCCTCCCCACGCCCACCAGGCCTCGCGAGCCAGGCCGAGGGCAGGGGCGAGGGGAGGGACCGAAGTTCCCGGGGACCAGACGCTGGAGGCCGTTCTTTCTGCACAGCAGCGGCGGGTGGCAGCGAACCCCTGCCCCTCAGAAGCTGGTCTTGTGCTGCCGCCCGGGCACCGGACCAGGCGGAGGGTCGGCGCCCACTTACCCGGCCCGCCGTCCCCGCGACTGTCACGGCTTCGGCCGCCGGGGCACCTCCAGAGCCGGCAGCCTCAGTGAGGTCGCCCTCCCCTCGGGCTCCGGGGCAGTTCCGTGACGGCGGAGGGAAGAGACCCCGCCCGAGCCGGGAGTTCCAGCTCTGAGGAAACGCGGGCTCTGTTCAGCGCGCAGTGGGTGGGACCGCTCTGCCCCGAGGCCTTCCGGGAGGGAGCGGGGCGGCGGGGGAGGGAGCCGACAGGAGCGCAGGGCCCCGTCGGGGGTCCTGGAGGGGCGGCCTGGCCTGGGGGCCACGCCCACTGTGGCCGCAGCCCAGGCCTTTTTCCTGGAATCCTACACGAAAAAGTTAGAAAGATACACATTCTATAGTAAATATTCACAAATGATTGTTGCTGCTGTGCTCACTATTCTATTAAAGGTGTAAAATCCATAAAACACTTTAAGTTCAAAATTAAATATGAATTTTTACCTTTCTAATTATGTCTCTGATATTCACAGTTGTGGTTAATGAATCAGAGACTGTGGCATCACTAGTTAAAAATGAGCTTGTTAAAAAAATAGAACTCAGGCCCACCGGACCTACTGAATCACAATCTGCACTTTTACAATCTCCCCAGTGTACTTGTGTACCCATGAATAGTTGAAAGGTACATTTCTACCTCGACAGGTCTTTTCTCTATGAGAAATACACACATTTTATCCAGTTTGATATAAATAAAACACTCAAAAATGCATATGCCTGTGTTGAAACCATCATTTTATCATTTCTTTTCCAGACAAGTATAGTCTCTATACTGGTTTTGTGGATCACATGCCATACTCTTTTCTTGTAGTTAGAAATAAGGTAGAGAAAGTTACTTTGTAAATATATATATATATATACATATATATATATATATATATATACATACACACATATATATATATATATATATATATATATATATATATATTAGTGGATAATTGAAGACACTCTTCTAAATTAAAAGCAGTTCTCTTAACTTGCTGTTTTCTTCTTGGGTCACACTATGAACTCTTCCCGTGGCCACATGCCATGTGTACTTTTAATTTCAGGGACTGCTGACATTCCAGGATGTGGCCATAGATTTCTCTCAAGAGGAGTGAGAATGCCTGGACCAAGATCAATGGGAATTGTACAGGGATGTGATGTTAGAGAAGTATAGGAACCTGCTCTCCTTGGGTGAGGATACCTTCCTTCCAGAATTCCTTATCCAACCACAGGGTTTGGAGTCCTTCATTTGTAGAATGTCTCCCGGAATCTTCTGCTTCCTACAATAGGGTTTCAGATTGCAACGTTTCAGGAAAGATTGGGAGTTTGTGGGTATAATTTTTCTTATCCTTTTAAAATTGCAGCCTCCCTTTTAATATACTTTGTAACTGCTTGGGATGTGTCTATATGAACTGTGTACTATATCCTTCTGTTATAGTCCTTACAATATTTTATTGTCTTATTTTCTGTAACCATTTTCCATGGATTCTTTGGGCTTAAGGTATATTAAAAGGGAGACTGCGATTCTGGGACTTCCCTGGTGATGCAGTGATTAAGAATTCGCCTGCCAATGCAGGGGACCCGGTTCGCTCCCCGGTCCAGGAAGATCTCACGTGCCACGGAACAACTAAGCCAGTGGGCCACAACTACTGAGTCTGCACGCCACAACTACTGAAGCCGGTGTGCCTTGAGCCTGTGCGCCATTTATTTTTTGGAGAATAAAACCACTTCTGAGAGATTAAAATTTAGGCCAGCTAGTCAAAATGCTTTATCACCTGTTCTTCTAAAACACTGATCAATGGAACAAGTTTTACTAGGGATAACAGTGTAATTGTATTCTGGAGTTCATATGGGCAATATGGTTTATGACCTTGATGCTGGATCACGACATTTCAACGGTATAACTGCTCTTAATTGTCTGTTTGTTCAACGATTAAACTCTCACGTGATCTGAGTTCAGACTGGAGTCATCCTGGTTGGTTTCTGTCTATTGCAGATTTCTTCCAGTATGAAAGAAAGGACAAGAGCAATACGGCTTACTTTACAAAATGTCTTCAAACTAAATGATGATATAATCTACATTCAATTAATTTATACATACCCTACTGTAGAACAGGGTTCGTTACGCTGGCAGAGCCCGGTAATTATGTAAAACTGAAACTTTTTCTGCACTGGTTCAAGTCCTCTTCCTAAGAATATGTTTATAATCAACATTCTTTCACAAATTACCCAATTTAATTCACCATAGCATTCCTCATATTAACTAAATGGAAAATCCTAGGCTATATACAAATCCAGAAAGGGCCAAAAATCATCAGCCCCCTTGGATGATTACAACCCATTGCTGAGGCATTCAAATTACTTATTAAAGAACCACTATGTCCATCAACATCATCAATTTATATATTATTGCCCCAATGCTAGCCTTAACCCTGGCTCTCACAACATGAATTCCTCTTCCCATATCTTATCCACTAATTAATATAAATGTAGGCATATTATTTATATTAGCCATATCACACCTAGCCATTTATTCCATCCTCAGATCTGGATAAAATTCACATTCAAAATACTCACTCACTGGAGCTCTAGGAACAATAGCACAGACAATCATCTCATATGAAGTAATGTAGCAGTTATTCTATTCTCAGTCTTACTGATAAATGGATCATTTACACTTTCAACGGTAATTATTACACAAGAACACCTATGACTAATTTTCTCCTGACCCCTACCCAGAATTTGATTATCTCCGCAGTAGCAGAAATCCAATGAAGCCCCACTTGATTTAACAGAAGTAGCATCAAAACCTGTATATGTCTTCAATGTAGAAAATGTAGCAGGCCCATTCACCCCGTCCCTCCTAGAGAATATGTCAATTTCCCTATCATAAACATTTCCACAGCAATCTATTTTTAGGAGCATTCGACAATCCCTAGGTGCCAGAATTATATACAACCCAAGTCATCATTAAAACACATCTAACAATCTCCTTTCTATGAACTTGAGCCTCCTACCAACAATTTTGATATGATCAACGCATACATCTCTTATAAAAAGTTTTTTTACGACTAACATTAACCCTATGTATATGAGAGTTTTCACCACTTGTCATCATACCAGGCAACCCACCACAAAGTTAAGAAATATGTCTGACAAAAGAGTTACTTTGATAGAGTAAATCATAGAGGTTTCAATGCTCTTATTCCTGGAATTGAATTCTTCCTAATAATTTTACATTCTCCATGCTACCTACCACATTACACCACATGCTATATAGTAAAGTTCTCTAAGTAAGCTTCAGGCCCATACCCCCAAAATATGTTTGTATATCCTTCCTGTGCTAATAAACTCTCATTGTTTTTACCATCATTCTACTGACCATTTTCTCAGGAAATATAATTGTATAACAAGCTCACACTGGTTAATGGTATCCCCATTCTAATAAAAAGCATGAACCCATAAGCTACAGAAGCATCCAACAAATATTTCCTAAAACAGTCCACCACATCAATACTACTTATAATGGCTATTATCATTAATCTAATATACTCTGGTCAAAGAGCACAATGAATAACAAAAATCTTTAATCCAGCAGCATCCACCCTCTTGACAATCGCCCTTGTCACAAAAGTAGGACTTTCCCCATTTCACTTCTGAGTGCCTGAAGTCACACAAGGCATCCCATGAACAGCAGACCTGATGCTATCAACATGACAAAATTGCACCCCTATCAGTTTTATACCACATGTCACCATCCATCAACCTAAATATACTATTAATCATAGTGATATTATAAATCATAGCTGGAGGCTGAGGCAGACTTCGCCATACTCACCTGGAAAATATTACACCCTCCTCACCAATTGCCCATATAGGATGAATAAACAGCTATTATAATGTATATTCAGATTATAACAATCCTAAACATACTAATTTATATCATAACAACACTATCTTCTTCTTATTTATGCCCAGATCATGTACTACAAGAGTATCATTATCACACACATGAGATAAAACACCTCCCATCACAATCATTTTCCTCACCATTATAGTATCATTAGGACATCGCCCATCACTATCAGGGTTTCTACCCAAATGAATAATTATCCAAGAGATAACAAAAACGACAACATCATTCTACCAACACTAATAGCCATCACAGCAGTCCTCAGCATATATTTCTACTTGCAGCTAACATACTCCACATCACTAACTATATTCCCTTCATTAAACAACACAAACACAAAACAATTTGAACATACAAAGAAATAACCTTCCTATCATTACCAATTATAATACCCACACGATTACTACACACAACACCCATTCTATCGGTGCTGGACTAGGAATTCAGGTTAGTTCAGACCAAGAGCTTTCAAAACCCTAAACAAGTGAAATTTACTTAATTCCTAAAAATAAGGATTGCAAGACTTTATTCTACATCAATTGAATGTAAAGCAAACACGGTATTTAAGCCAAATCTTTACCAGATTGATGAGTTTTAACCCCAGGAAACTTTAGTTAACAGGCAAATCCTCTAGTCAACTGGCTTCAGTCTACTTCTCCTTCATTTGAGAAAGAAAAAAAGAAAAAAAAAAAGGCAGGAAAATCACTGGCAGAATTGAAGCTGCTTCTCTGAAGTTACAATTCAATTTGTTGATTCACCACAGGGTTTGCCAGAAAGAGGGCTCAATCTCTGTCTTTAGATTTACAGTCTAATGCTAACTCAGTCATTTTACCTCTGTTCATACACTGCTGATTATTTTCAACAAATCACAAAGATATCGGCATTTTATATTTACTATTCGGTGCTTGAGCTGGAGTAGCAGGCAGCACCTTCATTATATTAATCCAGGCTGAGCTATGCTGACCTGGACCGCTACTTGGAGATGCCCAAATCTGTAAGGTAGTCATAACAGTCCCTGCACTTGTAATAATTTTCTTTATAGCTGTACCCGTTATGATTGCAGGCTTTGAAAACTGACTTGGGCCACTAATAACTCAGACACCTGAAGTAGCATTTCCCCCAATAAATCATATAAACTTTTGACTACTTCCCCCATCATTCTTACTCCTACTCATATCACCATTAGTAGAAGCTGGTTCTGGTACCAGTGGAACCGTGCATTCAGCTCTAGCCTGCAATCTGGCCCATGCAGGAGCCTCTGTCGACCTAACTGTTTTCTCCTTACATTTAGCAGGTGTCTCCTCAATTCTTGGTATTATTACTTTTATTACTATAGTCTTTAATACAAAACCAGCAGTCATATCCCAATACCAAACGCCATTATTTGTTTAATCTTCCCCAACTATAGCCATATTACTATAGTTACCAATCTCAGTCCAAGCAGCCAGAATTGCCATGCTGTTGAGAGATAGAAATCTAAACACTACTTTCTTTGACCCTGCAGGAGGAGACCGAATCCTATACCAACACCTATTTTGATACTTTGCTCACCCTGAAGTCTGTATTCATGGCCTAACAGGGTTTGTTATAAACTCACATATCATTACATACTATTTAGGACAAAAATTGCCCTTCAGCTATCTGGGAATAGTATGAGTCATGTCCACTGGTTTTTTAGGAGTTCTCTTGTGGGCCCATCATATGTTTACCATAGGGATAGCTGTGGACTCAGGAGCATACTTTGCATCAGCTACCGTAATTACTTCTATCCCTACAGGAGTAAAAGTATCTAGCTGATTAGCAACTCTTTATTTAATTTTTCTTTTTCTTTTCTTTTTCTTTTTTTTTTTTGGCTGAGTTGGGTCTTGGTTGCTGCACATGGGCTTTCTCTGGTTGCGGTGAGCGGCAGCGACTCTTCGTTGCGGTGTGCGGCCCTTTCACTGCAGTGGCTTCTCTTGTTGCAGAGCACGGCCTCTAGGCGCGTGGGCTTCAGTAGTTGTGGCTTGCGGGCTCTAGAGGGCAGGCTCAGTAGTTGTGGCACACGGGCTTTTTGCTCCGCGGCATGTGGAATCTTCCCAGACAAGGGCTCGAACCCGTGTCCCCTGCATTGGCAGGCGAATTCTTAACCACTGCGTCACCAGGGAAGTCCCTGGTTAGCAACTGTTCACGGAGGTAATACTATATGACCTCCCACTATATTATGAGTTTTAGGCTTTAGTTTTTCTTTTTACAGTAGGTGGTTTGACAGGAATCATCTTAGCCAACTCATCCCCAGACATTGTCCTCCAGGATACATACTATGTAGTAGCACACTTCCATGACCTAATGTCCATGGGAGCAGTCTTCACTATTATAGGAGGCTTCCTACACTGATTCCCACTATTCTCAGGTTATACAGTTAACTCAGCATGAGCAAAAATTCACTTCACAAGTATATTTGTAGTAGTAAATATGACTTCCTGCAGCACTTTCGTGGCCTCTCAGGATGTCACTACGTTAGACTGAGTACCCTGAGGCACACACAACATGAAATATTTTGTCTTTAGGCTCATTCATCTCAGTAGCAGCAGTAATGCTAATAATCTTCATACTTTGAAAAGCATTTGTGTCTAAACAAGAAGTCTTAGCAGTGGAAATTGCTACTCCTAACCGAGAATGGTTACACGGATGTCCTCCACCATATCCTATGTTTCAAGATCCTACCTATGTAAATGTAAAATAAGGAAGGACTCAAGTCCTTTTCAACCAGTTTCAAGCCAACACCATAACAATTATGTCTTCCTCAATAAATGAGATAAAAGTAAAAAGTGATGTAGCTTTGTCAAAGTTAAATGATACGCTAAAATCCTGTATATCACTAAGGCATATCAATTTCATCTAGGCTCTCAAGATACAACATCACCGATTATGGAAGAACTTTTACATTTTCTTCATCACACATTAATAGTGATTTTTAAAATAAGTTCTCTAGTCCTCTATATCATTTCACTAATATTGACATCTAAACTCATATGCATACAATAGATGCACAGGTAGAGAAAATGTGAACAATTTACTAGCTATTATTGTAATCTTAATTGCCCTATCATCATTGTGAATCCTTTACATGATACATGAAATCAATAACTCTTCCCAAACCATAAAAAAAAAAAAAAAAACAAACTATGGGTCAGTAATGATACTGAAGCTACAAATACACAGATTATGAAGATTTAAATGTTGACTCCTCTGTAATCCCCACATCAGAGCTAAAACCAGGAGAATAATGACTAATAGAAGTCAACAACTGAGTAGTTAGGGATAGTCATTGAATATTAGTTTCATCTGAAATTCTTGTACACTCCGGAGTTGTTCCTTCTCAGGCCTAAAAAGAGCTGCTATCCCAGGACGCCTAACTTAAATAATCCTAATATCAACAGGACCAGGCCTATGTTGTGGACAAGAGAGCTCGTTTTCCTGAGTTCAAAGACAGGACAGAGGGATATGGCTGAGATATGGGGTGAATCTGGAGCCCATGGGGATGCACTCTCCGAGCTCCAGTATAGGAATGGGGCCTCTAGGGTCCCAGGCCAACCACCACGCCCTCTCGAGCAGGATCTGGACAACATTCCCTGTCAGTGATGAGGCAGCCCTAGCACTTGTCACGCCCCGATGTCGTGTCCTATGTGGGCCCCATGCTCTTGGGACCACACCCCACACTCTGCAGGTCCATGCTACAGGGTCCTTCATGCCTCAGGAGTAGAGACCACACAGCAAGCAGTTCCCTCCCCAACCAGCAGGAGGAGGGGAGGAGAGCAGGGGCACCAGGGGAATCTCACTCAGACAACAACACCCCAGCGGTGCCAGCGGGGACAGTGATGGTGCAGATGAGGCACAGACCAAGAGATGGGACCAGAGGACCCAAAAGGCAGCTGGTCAGGTCCTGGCTCACCTGCACCCCGGACACCTTTGTCCCACATACACCCCCTTCCTCATACACCCTCTCCTTAAATGCAGATTCTTCAGATGCAAACAGGCAGAGCTTCAGACTGAAAGTCAGCTCTTCCAAAATGACCCGTCAGCAAACACTGCAGGATTCCACTCCAGTGGGTGCCCTGGAGTCGACAACTCAGGGACTGAAGTGGATATCGGTGCCAGGGGCAGTGGGAGGGAATGGGGAATGAGACTTTCATGGTTGTGGAATTTTGGTTTTGCAAGATGAAAAGTTCTAGGGATGGTGGTGATGGCTCCACGAGAAAGTGAATATATCTGATGCCTCAGAAACGTGCACTTAAAATGGTGATGATGGTAAAGGGTATGTGACGTGTGTTTTACTTCACTTAAAATAAATTCTTAAAATAATGTCTTGTTAATTGAGATTCCATTTCGACTCCCCTTCATCACAAATGTCGGAGGCCCAGACACAGTCCCCTACCTTAGGGGCCATCACGGTACCCTCACAGAGCACGTGGGAGACCATTCTTAGGGGGGGCTAGTCTGTGCTCACCTGACCTCTGTCCAGGGGGACCCAGGCTGTGGTGACCCCCATAGATTAGACATATGATATGCTATAGTATT
This sequence comes from Eschrichtius robustus, assembly GCF_028021215.1. Taxonomy (NCBI): domain Eukaryota; kingdom Metazoa; phylum Chordata; class Mammalia; order Artiodactyla; family Eschrichtiidae; genus Eschrichtius; species Eschrichtius robustus. The sequence goes on from NC_090832.1 coordinate 77,155,709, forward strand.
AATATGATACCACCAAGTGTTGTCACTCACCGGAACACAGAGCAGCAACCCACTCAAACATGCCTGACCTCATATGATTGTGACAAGATTAAGAGAAGAAAAGGAACCACAGGTTAATCAGGACAACACCCTTAATGCAGAGGTTGGAAATCTCAAAGGGGACAGGACACACTGCAGGCAAAGAGCGCATATGTGGTCTCCCCATACATGTGATCCTGACCCATGCAGGTATGGTGAGACCCACACAGTCCCCGCACCCTATACCTGGGGCCACACATCCACACTCACCAGGGTGACCCACCTCCCCAGACCCCTCCACCTGGGTCACATGTCCACAGTCCCAGGGTGACCTCACCTCCCCAGACCCTGCACCTGGGGTCACACGTCCCCTTGGTCAGGACACCATGGCTCTGCAGGGGGCTCCCCCAATGTGGAAACAAGCTGGGTGCCTGCGACCTCCTGGGATGGGAAAAAGTGTCAGGTGGGTCTCCTTTCCCCACACTTGTCCCAGAGGAGTCCTCCTCTTCTCACTTTGGTTCTGTGTGATTTTAACTGTTTTTAAAGCTTTCATACTAGACTTGAACACTCGACCCTGGTGCTGGCATGCTCAGTCCTTTCTCGTCTCACTTACACGTTGAGAAAACCCACAGGACAGCAGGGCTGAAAGCCGAGGGGCAGCTCTGGACTCTGCTGAGTAGGGACGGTAGACTGGAGGGAGAGCTCAGCAGCAGCCTCAGCTGTCACCCATCGGCCTTTTGCCCGATCTGCGTGCCCTGCAATCAATTCACCAGCTAAACCTGCTTCCCTATGCACCATGCACGTGCTGGTAAATTGGAATTATTGCCAGGTAGTCCTCCTGAGGATTCTCCATGAGCCGCAGGGAAGGTGAACCTTGCAGGGATTAAGACTAAGGCCCCGACCATAGCACTGACCCTTGGGAGGACCAGGTCACCACACTCAGAAGAGAGGCTGTTACGTAGACAAGCCCACCTCAGCTCCAGACCCCAGACATCTAAGCACTGACATTCAGATGCAGGCACGGAGCTTCCCAGTACTGAGGCCAGGCCGGGTCTCTACCCAGGTCCCCATAGCCCTAGCGTACACAGAACATGGTCAGGTCTAAATCTTCTTATTATAGACAACACATGGTCAGCTCTAAACATAATCAGTAGACAGGACATGCAGAGCTCTAAATCTACCATGTAGACACAACTTGATCATGTTTAAACTAGCTTAGGGCTGATCTCATAGGAGGTATAGATCACACACATGGGTCTCTCATCTTTGGACACCCACATCAGGAAACTGAACAAAATATTTGTCATTAAACATTTCAACAGGCAAAACAGAAATGTTCCCAATTTCTCTGGTCACCTGATGGTCAATATCCACGGGCGAGCCACGAACTTCTTAGAGTGCAGCCCGGTCTGCTGCCAGGACAGACAAGAAGTGGCCTGATTCCAGCCTCCCAGGTTTCCAGAAGGAGGCGGCCACACTGGAAGCCCAGGCAGGAGAGTCCTGTATGGTCCGGGCCGGGAGATCCGGTCTGTCCATTCGGCTGGCCGATCCCGGGCGGGGCGCTCAGGGCCGCTGAGAGCCCTGCACTCAGGTCCTGCTTCCCTGCAGCGTGTGCGTGTGCGTGTGTGTGTGTGTGTGTGTGTGTAGAGGGGGCGGTGGCTGACGGCTCCCATGGCTCCCGTCCCGGGCACCGCGCTATCTTCGAGGGGAGGCACGGGGAGAGGTAGGGGCACAGAAGCCGTTGGAGAGGAGAACCCACCGCAGAACTCCTTGCACACTGGCTCGCCCCACCCGGAGACCCGCCTGCCCATCGTGGGCCGCATGTCACCCCCCAGCCCCCCACCCCCGAGGGCAGGGTGCCTGCTCTTTCAACAGCACAGGGTCTCACATGAAGGAGACACAATGGGGACTGTCACCCCCCCCCACTCCTGATGCTGTGTTTGGGGAGAATGAACCCCCTTGACTGGGCGATGGGACCCTGTGTGGAAAGAGGTGGCGGTCCCATCCAAGTCGGGGCCTGGCTGAGAGATGGGAACACAGGAGCCAAGTGCAGGGCCTGGAGGCCAGGCCAACAGGAGGGGCACCCCCAGCCTTGGCCGGGCTCTCCAACGGTGACATTGTTGCTTTAGGGGACCCGGGGCAGGCGACTGAATGTAATGGGAGTCTAAACTGGACCCTGAATGGGGCTTAAAGAAGGTGTGAAGGATGTTACTGAGACAGTGACAGTCATTGGAAGACAAACTCCGTGTCAGGATATCCTGCTCCATCCATTTAAATCCCTGAGATCTGTGACCTTTACGTGGCTACGCAGGATTGTTAGAGCAGCTGCGTGCGGATATATCTGGGGCACAATTCAGTCTGCAACCAACTTGCAAGTGGTCCCAGCAAACACACAGGTGTGCGCACAGGCAGGCACAGCACACACACAAACATATGCATGTGCACAGCACAAATATATTCACACACTAGCATGTGAACACACATGCACCCATATGCCCATGCACACACTAATGTGTGCAAGTGCACATACCTATGCACATGCACAGCATATGTATGCAAACAGGCACATGCACACGCATAGCACACACACAGGGAATAAAGTGAATCCGTAAAGCATTGATTCCTGAACACAAGTGAAGCTGACATGTATTTTTCCCTTTTCTTAGCCTTGATGTTTTCCACAACAAAAAGTTTAGAAAAAAGTTAATGGCAAATGACTTTTGATTCATAGGACTTTCTGATGTTATTCCACAAATATTATGACAGGAGAAATGAATGTAGATATTACATGTGTCCACTAATGGATGAATGGAGAAGAAAAACACGGCCCATCAATACAAGGGGATGCTATTCAACCTAAAAAGGAAGGCAATTCTGACACAGGCTGCAGCAGGGATGAACCTTGAGGGCATTATGCTCAGTGATGTAAGCTAGACACAAAAAAACAAACAGTGCTTGATCCACTCATACAAGGCCCCTAGAGCAGTCGGAAACATAGAGACATAAAGTAGGATGTTGAGTGCCAGGGGCTGAGGGAGGGACAATGGGGAGTGAGTGTTTAATGGGGACTGTTTCAATTTTGCAAGATGAAAAAGTTCTGGAGGATGATGGCGGTCAGGTTTGCACAACAGTGTGAATTACTTCTTGACCCTGAAATGTGCACTTAAAAATGGCTAAGATAGTAAATTTTATGTTCTGTATATCTGACCACAATTTTTAAAACTTTTTAGAAAACAACAGGAAATAGTCCATGAATACCACAAGATGCACAACTTCACAAACAACAGAGGGATTAAAGCCATAAGAAAAATACTGTGCATACACCTACCAGAATGGCAGACATGAAAGACATAGTATCAAATATCAGCAGGATGTGGAGCAATGGAAAGCCTGGTCCGCAACGGGGGGATGCAACCACTTCTGAAGCAATCGGGCCTCAGATAGCGAAGTCCGTGCACAGAGACCCACAGTGCGCCTCCCAGTTGAACACAAACCCACCAGCCCTGCAGCAGGACACACGGACATGGGCTCGCAGCCACAGGAGCCAAACCTGAAAGAACCTGAAGGCCATCACAGACGGATGCAGAAATGAACCATGCACGCTCCTATGAAGGAATATTCCACAGCAATGGAGTACATTTTGTTTAAAGGTAGTAAAACTATAAAAATTATTTTTTTTAAAAAAACTATATTTACAAGCTGAAAGAATCTATAATTCTGGCACCTAGGGATTGTCGAATGCTCCTAAAAATAGATTGCTGTGGAAATGTTTATGATAGGGAAATTGACATATTCTCTAGGAGGGACGGGGTGAATGGGCCTGCTACATTTTCTACATTGAAGACATATACAGGTTTTGATGCTACTTCTGTTAAATCAAGTGGGGCTTCATTGGATTTCTGCTACTGCGGAGATAATCAAATTCTGGGTAGGGGTCAGGAGAAAATTAGTCATAGGTGTTCTTGTGTAATAATTACCGTTGAAAGTGTAAATGATCCATTTATCAGTAAGACTGAGAATAGAATAACTGCTACATTACTTCATATGAGATGATTGTCTGTGCTATTGTTCCTAGAGCTCCAGTGAGTGAGTATTTTGAATGTGAATTTTATCCAGATCTGAGGATGGAATAAATGGCTAGGTGTGATATGGCTAATATAAATAATATGCCTACATTTATATTAATTAGTGGATAAGATATGGGAAGAGGAATTCATGTTGTGAGAGCCAGGGTTAAGGCTAGCATTGGGGCAATAATATATAAATTGATGATGTTGATGGACATAGTGGTTCTTTAATAAGTAATTTGAATGCCTCAGCAATGGGTTGTAATCATCCAAGGGGGCTGATGATTTTTGGCCCTTTCTGGATTTGTATATAGCCTAGGATTTTCCATTTAGTTAATATGAGGAATGCTATGGTGAATTAAATTGGGTAATTTGTGAAAGAATGTTGATTATAAACATATTCTTAGGAAGAGGACTTGAACCAGTGCAGAAAAAGTTTCAGTTTTACATAATTACCGGGCTCTGCCAGCGTAACGAACCCTGTTCTACAGTAGGGTATGTATAAATTAATTGAATGTAGATTATATCATCATTTAGTTTGAAGACATTTTGTAAAGTAAGCCGTATTGCTCTTGTCCTTTCTTTCATACTGGAAGAAATCTGCAATAGACAGAAACCAACCAGGATGACTCCAGTCTGAACTCAGATCACGTGAGAGTTTAATCGTTGAACAAACAGACAATTAAGAGCAGTTATACCGTTGAAATGTCGTGATCCAGCATCAAGGTCATAAACCATATTGCCCATATGAACTCCAGAATACAATTACACTGTTATCCCTAGTAAAACTTGTTCCATTGATCAGTGTTTTAGAAGAACAGGTGATAAAGCATTTTGACTAGCTGGCCTAAATTTTAATCTCTCAGAAGTGGTTTTATTCTCCAAAAAATAAATGGCGCACAGGCTCAAGGCACACCGGCTTCAGTAGTTGTGGCGTGCAGACTCAGTAGTTGTGGCCCACTGGCTTAGTTGTTCCGTGGCACGTGAGATCTTCCTGGACCGGGGAGCGAACCGGGTCCCCTGCATTGGCAGGCGAATTCTTAATCACTGCATCACCAGGGAAGTCCCAGAATCGCAGTCTCCCTTTTAATATACCTTAAGCCCAAAGAATCCATGGAAAATGGTTACAGAAAATAAGACAATAAAATATTGTAAGGACTATAACAGAAGGATATAGTACACAGTTCATATAGACACATCCCAAGCAGTTACAAAGTATATTAAAAGGGAGGCTGCAATTTTAAAAGGATAAGAAAAATTATACCCACAAACTCCCAATCTTTCCTGAAACGTTGCAATCTGAAACCCTATTGTAGGAAGCAGAAGATTCCGGGAGACATTCTACAAATGAAGGACTCCAAACCCTGTGGTTGGATAAGGAATTCTGGAAGGAAGGTATCCTCACCCAAGGAGAGCAGGTTCCTATACTTCTCTAACATCACATCCCTGTACAATTCCCATTGATCTTGGTCCAGGCATTCTCACTCCTCTTGAGAGAAATCTATGGCCACATCCTGGAATGTCAGCAGTCCCTGAAATTAAAAGTACACATGGCATGTGGCCACGGGAAGAGTTCATAGTGTGACCCAAGAAGAAAACAGCAAGTTAAGAGAACTGCTTTTAATTTAGAAGAGTGTCTTCAATTATCCACTAATATATATATATATATATATATATATATATATATATATATGTGTGTATGTATATATATATATATATATATATGTATATATATATATATATTTACAAAGTAACTTTCTCTACCTTATTTCTAACTACAAGAAAAGAGTATGGCATGTGATCCACAAAACCAGTATAGAGACTATACTTGTCTGGAAAAGAAATGATAAAATGATGGTTTCAACACAGGCATATGCATTTTTGAGTGTTTTATTTATATCAAACTGGATAAAATGTGTGTATTTCTCATAGAGAAAAGACCTGTCGAGGTAGAAATGTACCTTTCAACTATTCATGGGTACACAAGTACACTGGGGAGATTGTAAAAGTGCAGATTGTGATTCAGTAGGTCCGGTGGGCCTGAGTTCTATTTTTTTAACAAGCTCATTTTTAACTAGTGATGCCACAGTCTCTGATTCATTAACCACAACTGTGAATATCAGAGACATAATTAGAAAGGTAAAAATTCATATTTAATTTTGAACTTAAAGTGTTTTATGGATTTTACACCTTTAATAGAATAGTGAGCACAGCAGCAACAATCATTTGTGAATATTTACTATAGAATGTGTATCTTTCTAACTTTTTCGTGTAGGATTCCAGGAAAAAGGCCTGGGCTGCGGCCACAGTGGGCGTGGCCCCCAGGCCGGGCCGCCCCTCCAGGACCCCCGACGGGGCCCTGCGCTCCTGTCGGCTCCCTCCCCCGCCGCCCCGCTCCCTCCCGGAAGGCCTCGGGGCAGAGCGGTCCCACCCACTGCGCGCTGAACAGAGCCCGCGTTTCCTCAGAGCTGGAACTCCCGGCTCGGGCGGGGTCTCTTCCCTCCGCCGTCACGGAACTGCCCCGGAGCCCGAGGGGAGGGCGACCTCACTGAGGCTGCCGGCTCTGGAGGTGCCCCGGCGGCCGAAGCCGTGACAGTCGCGGGGACGGCGGGCCGGGTAAGTGGGCGCCGACCCTCCGCCTGGTCCGGTGCCCGGGCGGCAGCACAAGACCAGCTTCTGAGGGGCAGGGGTTCGCTGCCACCCGCCGCTGCTGTGCAGAAAGAACGGCCTCCAGCGTCTGGTCCCCGGGAACTTCGGTCCCTCCCCTCGCCCCTGCCCTCGGCCTGGCTCGCGAGGCCTGGTGGGCGTGGGGAGGGGGTCGGCCTGAGCGTTCTGAGGGGAAACGGGGCAAGGGAGGCGCAGGGTCCGGCTGCAGCGTCAGCGCCCCTCCTCCCGACTGCGGGGAAAGCGGCTGAAAACTCCCCCCGAGGCGCGCAGGCCCCTTATTCAGCCGAGTCCCTCTGCGCTCCTTCCTCCCTGAGCTAAAGTACCGGGGGGAGGGGACAGGGCAGGGAACTGGCGCAGGTAATGGGGAACATCAAAAGGTGATTGTTAACTGAGGAAAACCAGCTCTCCCAAGGTGAGGAATGCGGCGCTTTTCTTTGCATGGGCTCACTGAAATCCTTCCTTTGATATGCGCCTCAGCTCTCTGGGGCCTGCATTTTGTATTTGCATATCCTGAGTGCCTCAGGGCCCGCCGGCTCACATTGGAGGGCAGCAAGTGCTGAAGACTGTGACATCCTTTGTTTACTGATAGGGCAAGAAATATTCCATTTCCCACAGGCTTGAGGGGCAGACAGTGAAAAAAAGTCGGAGAATCTCACTCGGCATGTACTTTGGTTTACATATAGACAATATTTATACTTAACTGTGCTAATAGAGGTTCTCAAGTCCAATCAACTTGTACTACTGCCCTCTATGTGCCAATTTCATCAATATCATAAGATAAATGCTTACAGAATTGACTTAATCCATTTAAATAGGATAATGATTTTTAAAGGAAACATAATAGAAATATAACAACAAAACCTTTACCACTAAAGGCTGGGTCTGGAACAAGCTAAATAAATGTTCCATTGTTAAAATATTGAAAGATGTAGTCAATAGAAATATCAACAAAAATGACAAATAATAAGGGTAGCAGAATGTTGAAATGTTCTATCTTTATCATTAAAGTGGCAGAAAATCATTTATTAGTAGGCACTGGGGGCAGAAGATGCCTGATTTTATACCTTTGTCATATTTGTGCAGTTGTTTCAACAAGTAACTTAAAGACAAAATGGAAAAACAAGGAGGTTTGTGCCTGAGATCATGTTGCTGTGAAACCAGGGATGGCCACCTTGTGCCAGGTGAGTTAAGTTTACCTGGCAGGTAGACCGCAGAGCTCCTGGGAAGCAAGGGTTGGAATTTTTCTGCTGGGTGCCCCTTAGGTTCTGTGACTTGGCTGACTGACTGTGAGTCATGTTTCGGGAAAGACCTGATCACAGGAAAAGGGTGGGAATAGAGTGCTTTGGGGAGCAGCTAACAACATTCATCACAGCTCACGGCCTGAATGAATTTTAAAGAAACAGGAAAACAAATGCTTCTTATGGAATCAGAGAATGTGAGGGCTGGACAATCCCAGAAAATGAGGAACACCCATCCCATTTTCCAGATGACAAAACAGAGGTCCAGCAAGGTGAAATCCCTCACCCAAGTTGCACCCGTCTCTCCTCCCCACTACGTGGTTCATGAAAGCAGGACTCTTCCTGTCTTGATCACTGCTGAACCCCAAAAAGGGCCAGGCATCTAGCAGCTGCTCCAAAAATTTGGGTTGACTGTGGGAACAATGCTATTTCTTTCTTTCTCACTCTTATTCAGGATTGTGCCAAGTACTCCCCAGGTTGCAATGTAATTCGATAAATGTAAATATTAATTGAGTTTTGTTGTGATGAGGACTTAGGCTTTGAAGGTAACAGACTTGGTTCAGATCTTGGTTCTGCCACTCCATAGCTGTTTGGCTTTGGGAAAATTACTAAACCTCTCTGAGACTATTTCCTCCTTTGTAAAGTGGGGATAAATCTATCTGAGCCAGCAGAGCACCTGCATGAGAGATGTGCACTAAATATTGCTCTTTCTCACTCTCCTACGCCATCTCTCTGTTCTTCCCAGAGAAGCTGTACAGAAGGATATAGTACTTTTTTAAAATAGTTAACTAATTATTTAATTAATTTGTTCTTGGCTGCGTTGGGTCTTCATTGCTATGCACAGGCTTTCTCTAGTTGCGGCAAGCGGGGGCTACTCTTTGTTGCGGTGCGCGGGCTTCTCATTGCGGTGGCTTCTCTTGCTGCGCTTGTTGTGGAGCACCGGTTCTAGGCGCGCGGGCTTCAGTAGTTGTGGTCTGCAGGCTCAGTAGTTGTGGCCCATGGGCGTAGCTGCTCCACGGCATGTGGGATCTTCCCTGACCAGGGCTCGAACCCATGTCCCCTGCCTTGGCAGGCAGATTCTTTACCACTGCGCCACCAGGGAAGTCCGATATAGTACTTTTTAAAGAGGGGTTTGAATTTATTTCAGATTGTGTACATTTTTCTTGTAGAAAAGATTATTCCACTATAGAAACATAAACACGCAAAACCACTCCAATGCAGTATTCTATGGTTTAGATATCATCAGTCACATTTTATAAGTAATTGGGCAAATGCCAAAGCACTAGGTACTGGGGCGTAAGAAGACTCAAATCTGGGGTGACCCCACCCCAATTTCAAGAGCAGGGTGTGCTTTTCAAACCCATGTTTCATCTGGTCTTTGTTTCTCATCCATCCTCTGTGTCTGCCTTTCTCAAGAAGGCTCAGATCCTCGGCTTTCACACCCTCCCGGCTGGCTGTGCCCCAGCTCCCGGCCTGGAACCTCTGCGTGCCTGGGTGTGCCTGCTCCCCCTGTGCATCACCAGCTTTGCCAGGGAGCTGCTGTATCGTGCACTGCTTGCTGTACCCAGAGTACCTGGACCCTTCTGGTACATGAAGTGCACCCTCCTCACCATGTGTGCAGCCCATCCCCTTACCTTATATCCTGCCTCTAAGCCAGGTTTGGGGGTGAATACAGTGTGCATTCAGCTGTGTGAGGTGCTGGGATCAAAGTGAAGTTCCCAATTTTTGAAGTGGCAGGCTTGAGGGGCACACAGTGATTTAAAGTCGGGTCACCTGACTTAAAGGGGGGACTGATTGATTTAAAGCCAAGGCAGCTGACTTAAAGCCTGCATCCCTCAGCTGCAGGACGAGACCAACTTTGGCGGTGCACGGGTTCGCTCCAAGCCAGCACTGCTGTTCAGGAAGAGATTCCAGTAGCGCCTTAGTGCAGGGGGACTTGTTCCGTTGTCTTGCTCCTGCCCTCAGAGGGGGGCCACCTGCTCTTCTGGAGAATCAGGGAGGGGGAAGTGCAGAGTCCCGGCTGGAGTTGCGGCACCGCTTGTCTGATGGCAGGGAAAGGGGGACAGGGCTGTGTAGTGTCCTGGGGCTGGACTCACCAGGTCGACTCAGCCTCTCAGCCTCCTAACCTCCCCCCCCCCCACACACTCCACAAGAGTTTCCAATAATATGTAATTGCGCCTTAGGTTCTCGGTCTTCAAACTCATCCCCAGGCTCCCAGGTCCCTTGATTCAGCCAATCCCTCTGTGCTCTTTCTTCTATTAGATACAGTCCCAGAGAGAGGGGCTGGGGGATGGGACTAGAGGGATGCCGGCAGCACTGGCCTCAGCTGACTAAAGAGATCCGGGGCCTGCGCTATCACACATGTGCGAGGACCCTTAAGGCGGAATCGAGGGGGCCAGTTAGAGGCAGTCCTTGCTGCCTCAAGTGAGTATGGATCACCGTCGGGTGGGGAGCACGCTGACCCCTGAGAAGTACTGTTAGGAGGATGTGTTCCTCCCTCGGCTTCAAGGACGTGGGTGGGCTTCAGGGCTCCAGTTCCCCTCCAGGCCTCCAGGTCCGGCTGCACCGCAGCGGCCTTGCAGACCCGCCTTCCTGTCCCAGAACTTGCCAGGCTCCAGGAAGAATCCAGACAGCAGAGATGGTGCCTGAGGGCTCCAGCTTGAAAAGTGCTGTCCCTGGGGACCCAACAGTGGAGGGAGGAAGGGTGAAGGGAGTGGGGGTGGTGGGGTCGGGAGGGGTGGCTGCCCTGGGAGACGTTGAGAGAGAAATATCGCCCCCCACACCCCCTGCCCCTGCAACTGACCCATTGATGCCATAGGATCTCAGGGCCTTTTAGTCAGAGATGCCTCTGCTTCTTTACTCCTGTGTTCAAAACTACGCAAAACCAACTCTTCATCCTCTTGCTGCCTTGCCAGGACTTTTAAAGCACTGTTCTATTGAAGCACTCGTTCCCTAAACTGCAGTTTGGAGCTGTCCCAGCTATTTAAAAGTGTTCTCCTTAAACTGAGACTAAATCCTACTCTTTTGGAAAAACGGCCTTCAGTTCACTGGAGATCGTCTTTTCTGCCCATTCCTTCCTTCTACTGCCCTCTTAAGAACCCCTGTGCTCAAAGAGCTTGGTGATTTATTTTTTGCTTGATGTCAAAAAGAAACCTCCCCTATGCACCCCAAAAAGCTTTCCTGGAACATAGGTGTTTCACAACCATGACAGTGTTTTGCAGTTAGTATACACTGGGTAGAGTGCCTAGCAATCCCTCCAAGAGCCAGAGGTGAGCAGACCTTTACTTATTTGATTGGATGCCCTTCAAGTTTAGGAAGGTCCCATTCTTATGACCCAGCAGGTAAGACAGAGCCCTGGATGGCTGTGGCTGTGATTAGATAACTTCTGATGATTTTATTTCCCTTACTGAGCTGCTGCTTCTAGGTTAAATCCGTTTTATTACCTGTCCATTTTTAAAGAAAGGCTGACAAAGTCACTGTAATAGGTCAGGAGTCTGAGCTCAGGGTTGGTCAAAGGTACTCACAGGGAGGAAGGTGGATAAAAATAGGTGGGTAAAATAGGAGGGTTGGCAAGTACAGCCAGGACACCCGTGTTCATCATGCATACTAATAAAGGCCAGAATCTCCTCATTTATCTCTGGTGGGAAGTTCTGATGGTTTCACAGGATCAAACTCAAATCATATTCAAACTAGGGGATTTCCCTGAGCATAAAAGGAAGTATCCGTCCCTAGCAGGAGTCACTGCAGAGGAATAAAGACGTAGATGTAGAGAACGGACCTGAGGACACAGGGCGGGGGAAGGGTAAGCTGGGATGAAGTGAGAGAGTGGCATGGACATATATACACTACCAAAGGTGAAATAGATAGCTATTGGGAAGCAGCTGCATATAGAACAGGGAGATCAGCTCAGTGCTTTGTGACCACCTAGAGGGGTGGGATAGGGAAGGTGGGAGGGAGACACAAGAGGGAGAGGATATGGGGATATATGTATACGAATAGTTGATTCACTTTGTTATACAGCAGAAGCTAACACAACAAGGTAAAGCAATTATGCTCCAATAAAGATGTTAACAACAACAACAAAAAAAAAAAACCCAAAATCTAAGTCAATCAAGCCAACGGAGACAATGTATGTGTTTACAGTTCAAGAAATCCACAAGGGAATCCTTTATTCTGTAGGCAATGAATGGTCCATTCGAAAAGGAAAAAACTTTCTAAAATGTTGTCTTTCCATTTATTGTTCAGAACATCATTTTTATACCTCTGCATTTCTTACTATTCAAAGCCAAGTCACGTGAGTTACAGGGAAGCAGCTGATGGATTTAAAGTTGGGTCACTTGATTTAAAAACCAGTGGCAGTTGATTGATTTACATCCCGGTCATATGACATGAGGAGAGGGTGCTAAAAACTGCTTTTTCATCTCTGGCTCAGAATATCATATTTACCTTGGTTTTTCTTATGATTTAGAAAACTTGAGCTGTCTCTCCTTGGAATCATCAGGAGAAAAATACAGTATTTCAGATTCATTCTTGAAACCAACTTCTCACGGTTAAGGTGTATTGGCTAAAAGATCTTCCTTCTTCAAGAGATTCCAAACCTCTGTAAGACACTTCATTGTAATTGGAGAAAAAAGAAGAATGAATTCAGGCCAGCAGCTGCAGGAGGCCAAGGCAGCCCCCAGGACTAGGGAAGGAGGAGGAGGAAGGGCTGAGAGTTGCCATTAGAGCAGACAACCTCCAGAGGGCGCTGAAGCACCGGCAAAGCCCACCTGCCACTCCCAGTTTGGCACTCCAGGGTCAGATTTGGGTTTGGAGATGGGGTTGCTGTAACCCCAAGGAGGTGAGCAGAGAGGAGGAGTTGATTACCGGTCTCCTCTGTCTCTCTGACCCAAATTGCCTGGCTTCACAGGGTGGACAGGGTTTTGCTTTCAGCAAACTCATGGGGCACTTCCAGGCTGGTCGGGTTGCCCAGTGGCCCGACAGCCTGACAGGCTGACTGCGGTGTGACCGCCCTTTGTTTCTCCAGAATCTGTGCATCAGGAGGTGCATGGGTGCGGGAGCCCATCCACCGCCCCTCCCCCCAAGGGGGATGGCACCTTCCCTGGCTGTACCCTATGATCACCAGGTACTTGAAATGAATGCAAGTTTTTTGACTTCAAGGAAAAGCTCACATAAGCGTTTCTTCCTCATAATGTGTGGGATTTACTATAATGGAAGGACATTAGAAAGAACAGGTAGAAAACTCACCTGTTGGTCTCCATGTAGGAGTTTATTTTGCATGAATCCCTCCTACGTGAGTAGATAGCAGAGGTTTATTTTTGTTCCCGTGTGTGTAGTTGTGGCAGAGGATGTAGGTATGGTGATTTGAAGCCCTCAAAGAAATATTCTCAGAATTCTCAAGATTTCTCTTGATCGGAACCGAAAGAGACCTGGAAAAGGAGGAAAAGAAAAGGAGGAGGGAGAACGAATGACTGTTTCTCAGTAAATTCACCTTCCTGGTTGATTGTTCTGTCTTCTCATTTCTTTTAACTTCTATGTATGTCTAATGGAATAATGTAGAAAGGCTGATTTTTATGCTTTAAAAGATTTTACATCACAAAGAAACTAGAAGTGGCTAACAGAACTTATTCAAATCAATTTTGCATAGAGACTTTGATATTAAATTTGTATACTAAAATGGGTTTATCCCAATTTTCTCTTTCTTTTTGAGTGAATATTTGTAACATATTTTTGTAGATAATAATTTATCCTAGATATACAAAATTGTGAGAATGGGTACCATTTTTTACCACTTAAATGATTTCTTTTAAATGAATAGATTGTACACTTTAAATGCCAATGCTGTGTCTTACGTGTTGTTTTTTAATTCCTTGATTTCCAAAACTTGTGTTTATTTAATTGATTTCTATCTAATCATCTGTGTCTCCCCTTTATTGTTTCTTACTTTATATTTTATTGATCTATAGTTAATTTACATTATTATATTAGTTTCAGAGGTACAGCATAGTGATTCATAAATGTTTAGGTTCTTCTCCATTTATAGTTATTATAAAAGAGTGGCTATATTCCCCATGCTATACAGTACATCACTGTAGATTATTGATTTTATACATAGTGGATTGTACCTCAAAATCTCCTACCACAATTTTGCTCCTCCACCCTATCTCTCCCTGCTGGTAACCACTAGTCTGTTCTTTAATCTGTGAGTCTGTTTTTTTGTTGTTATTGTATTCAATTTTTTAGATGCCACGTGTAAGTGATAACATACCATGCTTGTTTTCTCATACCATACCATGCTTTTTTTCTCATAACATGCCATGCTTGTTTTCTCTGCGGCTTATTTTACTAAGCATAATACCCTCCAAATCCATCCATGTTCTTGCAAATGGCAAAATTTCATTTTTTGCTGAAGTCATCATAAAAACTCTTTTTTATCCACTAAGCTATTGATGAACACTTAGTTTGACTCTATATCTTGGCTATGGCAAATAACACTGTTATGAACATTGGTGTGCAGTTATTTTTTTTTTGAAATACTGTTTTTGTTTTCTTCTGATATACCCAACAGTGAAATTGCTGGATATTATGGTAGTTCTATTTTTAGTTTTTTTTGTGGAACCTCCATTCTGCTTTCCACAGTAGCTGCACTACTTCACATTCACATCAAGAGTGTACAAGAGTTTCCCTTTCTCCACATCCTCACTAACCTTTGTTATTTGTGATCTTTTGGATGACAGCCATTCTGACAAGACTGAGGTGATATATCTCATAGTTTTGATTTGCGTTTTACTGCCGATTAGCTATGTTTAGCATCTTTGTGAGTTCTGGCTGTCTATATGTAGTTTTTCCTTGGAAAAAAATGTCTATTTAGGTCTTCTCATTTTTTTAAAAAAGATTTTGCGTGTTTTTTTGATATTGAGTTGTATGTGCTGTTTCTGTAGTTTAGGTATGAACCCTTGCTTGGTCATCTTTTTTGATGTTAACCTCTTATCATGTGCAAATATTGTCTCTCCCTCAGCAGGTTGTCTTTTCATTTTGTCTTTGGTTTCCTTTGCTGTGCAAAATCTTTTAAGTTTAGTGAAGTCCCATTTGTTTATTTTTGCTTTTGTTTCATTTGCCTTAGTAGACTGAACCTAAAACTGTTGCTATCATTTATGTTGAAGAATGTTCTATATTTTCCTCTAGGGGTTTTATGGTTTCTGGTCCTACATTTAGGTCTTTATTCAGTTTTGCATTTATTTTATATATGGTGTGCTAAAATAATCTAATTTTATTCTTCTCCTTGTAGCTGACCAGTTTTCCCAGTACCACTTATTGAAGAGACAGTTTTTTCTCCATATTGCCTGCTTTGTCATAAATCAATTAAATATAAGTGTGTGGGCTTATTTCTGGGATCTCTATTCTATTCCAGTGATCTTTGTGTCTGTTTTTGCTCTGGTACCTTTCTCTTTGATTACTGTCACTTTGCAGTATAGTCTGAAGTCAAGGTGCGTGATGCCTCCAGCTGTGTTCTTTCTCAAGATTGTTTGGCTATTAGGGGTCTTTGTGTTTCTATACAAATTTTAAAATTACTTTTTCAAGTTCTGTGAAAATGCTTTGGTATTCTGATACGGATTGCATTAAATCTGTAGATTGTCTTTGGTAGTATGGTTATTTTAACAGTATTAACACTTCTAGTCGATGCACATGCTATATTTTTCCATCTTTTTGTGTGGTCTTCAACTTCTTTCACCAATGGCTGATAGATTTCTGAGCACATGTCTTTTACCTGCTTAGGTGTGTTTATTCCTAGGTATCTTATTCTTTTTGATGTCATTGCATATGGTATAGTTTTCTTAATTTTTCTTTCTGACATCTTTGAGTTTTGTTTTTTCTTCTTTTTCTAATTCCTTCAGGTGTAATGTTAGGTTGTTTATTTGATATTTTTCTTGATTCCTAAGAATAAGCTTGTATCACTATAACTTCCCCCTGTGAACTGCGTTGGCTGTGTCCCATAGATTTTGGATCATTGTGTGTTCATTTTCATTTGTCTTGGGTATTTTTAGAATCCCTCTTTAATTTCTTCAGTGTTCCTTTCTTCCCCTTTTATTCCCTTCATCTGTGATGTGAGGACTATCTTTAATATTATGTTTGGATTTCTTTCAGTTTTGTTAATGTGTGTGTGTGTGTGTGTGTGTGTGATTATTTAAGTTGCTGAGCTCTTAATTTCACATGGACACTAACAACCCTGCATTGTTACTCTGCTCCCCCACAGTTACTGAATTTGACCTTATATTTTACATCTACTTGTTTTGTGTGTCCCTTAACTTCTTATTGTGAATATAGATGATTTTATTAGTGTTTTTTTTTTTTTTATCCTTCCTATTAGCTGTGTCCATGGTTGATTTACTACCTTTGTTGAATATTTGCCTTAACCAATGAGGTTTTTCCTTTAGTAAGTTTCCTTTCCTAATTTTTATGTTTCAATCGTGACCTTTTCTTTTTCACTTAGAAAAGCCCCTTTAAGATTTCTCATAAAGCTGGTTTGGCAATGCTGAGCTCTTTTAGTTTTGCTTCTCTGTAAAACTTTAGATCTCACCATCAAATCTGAAGGAGAGCCTTGCTGGGTAGAGTATTTTTGCTTATAGGCTTTTCCCTTTCATGACTTTAAATATACCATGCCACTCCCTTCTGGCATGCAGAGGTTATCCTGAAAAGTCAGCAGATAACTTTATGCAATTTCCCATGTTTGTAACTTGTTGCTTTTCCTTTGCTCCTTTTAATAGTGTCTTTTTATCTTTATTTATTTTTTTTTTCCATTTTAATTACAATGAGTCTTGGTGTGGTCCTCTTTGGGTTGATCCTGTTTTGGCCTTACTGTGTTTACTGGACTTGGATGTCTGTTTTCTTTCCCAGGTTAGGGAAGTTTTCAACTCTTATGTCTTCAGGTATGTTCTACACTGCTTTGTCTTTCCTTTTTGCTTCTGGGACCAGTATAATGCAAATATTAGTACACTTGATGTTGTTTCACAAGTCTGTTCAACTTTCCTCATTTCATTTTAATCTATTGTTTTACCGTTCATCTCCAGTGATTGCCAGTACTCTGTCCTTCAGTTTTCTGATTCATTCCTCTGTATCATTTAGTCTACAGTAGTTTCCTTTAATGTATTTTTCATTTCAGTTGTTGTATTCCTCATCTCTGTTTTGTTGTTCTTTAATGGTCTAACTCTTTTTAAAAAAATTCTAACTTCTTGCTCTGGTCGTCCATTCTTCTCCTGAGTTCTTTGATCATCTTTACAGTCATTACTTTGAACCCTTTGTTGAGGAGATTGGCTATCTCTACTTCACTTCGATCTTCTTCTGAATTCTTATCTTGGTCCTTCATTTGGATCGTGTTTCTGTGTCACCTCATTTTTCTTAACTTCCTGTTTTTATTGCTATGTGTGTAGTAGGTTCGTTACATTTCCTGACCTTGGGGAAGTGGCCTTTTGTAGGAGCTGTCCTATGGGTCCCAGCAGCCCCCTCTCCCCTGGTCACTAGAGCTATATATTCTAGGTGTACCCCCTATGTGGGCTGCTTGGGCTCTTCTGCTGTGGTGGGCTGACTACTGTGGGTAGTCTGGTAGGCTTGGCTGCCCCCAGACTGCTTGTTTGCCAGGCTCTGCCTTGTATGGTGGCTGTCTGTGCTGCTTGGTGAGACTAAATCATAAGGCAGCTGGCTGCACAACTCTGGGGGACACCAAATCTGGTGCTGGTTCACTTATGGGTAGAATTGCAGTCCAGGTGATATCAGGGCTAGTGCCCAGTCACTGGTTCTGGGGCTATGCTGGCTACTGGGAGGAAGAGACAGGTTCTGCGTTCTGGCTGCAGGGCCCAGGAGCCACAGAGTTGGTGTTGGATCACTGTTCCTGACACAGCTCTCTGCAGGGCCGGGGATATCCCTAATCTTGTGTTGGCATTCTGATGGGCAGGGTCAGGACCCAGCTGAGTCCATGGCTGCTTCTGGCCTGCAATTAAGTGGCCTGGTTACACAGGCTGCTGGGCTGTGGTATTCCTGGAGCTGGTGTGTGCCTGTTGGTGTATGAGGCTGATCCCACTGCTAAAGCAGGTCCAAGCTCCATCCAGTCCGTGTGCAGTTACCACCTGCCGATGGTGAGGCTGACTCCAAGGCCAGAGCAGGCTCACTTGTCAGAGGGGCCAGGGACTCTGGGGCTGGTGCCTGTCCACTGAGGTGTGGAGGCTGGTCCTGGGGCTTTTGGTGGCTGGACCCATGTCCAGGGGCAGCTGTGCACTGAGAGGATCTGAAGGCAGCCTGTTTGCTGGTGGATGGGGCTATGCCCCTGCTCAGTTAGTTGCTTGGCCTGCAGCATCCTAGTACTTGTGTCTGTAGTCTGGTGGAAATGGGTGGGGCTCGGTCCTGGGGCTGATAAGCTACAGGGAGGATTCTGAAATTATGCTTGCTGGTACCAGCGTCCACGAGGTAGAAGGAGCTCCCCCGAATGGCTGCTGCCAGTGTCTCTGTCCCTGAGGCTGTGCTGTAGTTGCCTCTTGCCTCTCTGGGAGACTCTCCAAGATCAGGAGGTAGGTGTGACCCGGGATCCTTTCAAATGACTGCTTCTGTTCTGATTCTCAGATCATGTGGGATTTTGTGAGCATCTTTTAAGAGTGGAATCTCTATTTCCCACAACCCTCTGGCTCTCTGGAAAATAAGCACTACTGGTCTTCAAAGCCCAACTTTCTAGGAACTCTTCTTTCCACAACAGGATCCCTGGGCTTGGGAGCCTGATGTTGGCTTCATACCCCTTGCTACCTGGGAGCACCTCTGAAATTGCAATTATTCTCCCATTTGTGGGCCACCCACTTGGTGGTATGGGTCTTGACTCTATTGAGATTTTGCCCTTCCTTTCTGTCTTGTCGAGGTGCCTTCCTTATATCTTTAGCTGTAAAACATCTTTTAGGGTAGGTCCCGGCCTTTTTCATCAATTGCTGTTCCGTAAACAGTTGTGACTTTGGTGTGCCCATGAGAGGCATCAAGCTCTGGGTCTTTGAATGCTACCATGTTGGACAATCTCTCTACTTCATTCTTAAATCATATTATTTCAGTTTTCTTAGTATCTTATTTGATTAGCGACAGTTTGAAATTTATTATCACTCATGTTTACTTCGCCTGTTTAAAAAAATTGAATAGTGCATTCATTCAGTTTGAAATGAAGCTAGTGACCTGTGAATTTCCATACCTCAAAAATCAAGGATAGGAAAAAAGCCTTTTCTACTTGTGTTACCCTCAAACTCTGCACCCCACCCCAGCCTGGGGATTAACCTCTTGCACCCATGCTCACCTTCTGTTTTCGGACCGTTAACCATCATTGCATCTGTATGTGTGTTGACAAAGTGAACGCTAGTCTTTGCAGTTTTTGTGTTTGGTTTTTTGGTTTAGGGAACAGTCCTACTACGAATGTACATTTACTGCTCTACTGAAGTTCATATATAAACCTGTCAAGCACATTACCAGAATTGGAATTGCTTGTATATACACTTTGATAAATTTTAGAGACAATGGTAGAACAGAAGTAAATTGTATTTCAAATGCCACAATATTCTCACACCATGAAAACCCTTCCCTTTTTAATATATTTGTGTGTAGTTTATCTTTATGCCCATACTATATTTCCCAGAGATGGGTAAGTGTTATGTTTCTTGCTGGCACATTTACCGTATTGTTCAAAGTCAGGCGTTTGGTGGTTTTAGCATGATCCTATTTCCATGAACTCGCAAATACAAGATCTTCTCTCACACTGTCTTTTACTCCCTGCTGTTTTATATTGCCCTCCTAATTCTCAGTCCTGGTCTTTCTTTATGTTCTTCATCAACCTGGATAGGTTATACTATTTTCTCCCTTATTCAAGACCAATAGAATAGAATAGAATACAACACCCAGAAATAAACCCTGATATATGGCCAAATGATTTTTGACAAGTTGCCAAGACTTTTCAAAGTAGAAAGGATAGTATTTTCAACACATGGTGCTGAGAAGTCTTGTGGGCAACATGCAAAAGAAGGAAGATGGACCCTTACCTAACATCATATGCAAAAATTAATGAAAACGTATCAAGAAACTAAATATAAAACCTAATAATATAAAAAGTCTTAGAAGAAGTTACAGGACAAGAGCTTCATGATATTGGATTTGGCAGTGTTTTCCTCCATATGAAACGAAGGAACAACCAAGGAACAGCTAACAAAAAAATAAACAATTTGCAGTACAGAAGTTAAAAAAAAAAATGTGTATCAAAGAAATGTAAACAGAATAAAATGGCAACCCACAAGATGGTAGAAAATATTTCAGAGCCATCTATCTGACAAGAGATTTCTATTCAGAATATACAGAGAACTCCTACAACTGAACAAAAAGCAAACACCCTGATTCAAAAATGGATAAAATACCTGAATAGATGGTTCTTCAAAAAGATGTACAAATGACTAAGCACTTGAATAGATGCTCCATATCACTAAATGCATGTTTATATATTTGTGTGCATGCATATACACACAAGCACACACACACATACACAAGCAGAAAACAACTATTGGTGAGGATGTGAGGGAGTTGGAACCATTGTGCTATGTCAGAGGGAATGCAGAATGATACAGCTGCTTTGCAAAAGAGTATGACAATTTTTCAGATATTGAAAAATAGAATTACTACATGATCCAGGAATTTTACTATGAGGTATACCCAAAGGTATTGAAATCAGGGTCTTAAAGAAATATTTGTACTCCAGTGTTTAGAGCAGTAATAATCACAGTAGCTAAAATATGAAAGCAACCTAAGTGTTCATCCACTAGTTTCTGGATAAGCAAAGTGTGGTATACCCATATAATACAATATTATTCAGTGTTAAAAAGGAAAAGATCTAGGAATATGCTACAACATGGATGAATCTTGAGGAAATTTAGCTACCAAAAATGCCATTTTTGTGACTTTTAGTGAATCATAACAATACAACTACTTATTTCAATTATATGGGGGTACTTAGTGTAGTCAAAACCATAGAAATTGGGAGGGTAATGACGCTTTTCAGGTTGTTATGGCACAAAAAGGAAAGTTATATTTAAAGGATATAGAGTTACACTTTTAAAACGTAGAAAAGAATTAGAAAGGTAAATGGTGATGTTGATCGCCCAATAATATGAATGCATTTAATATCACTGAACGGTGCACTTTATAATAACTAACATGTTATATTTTATGTTATTTGATTTTACCAACATAAAAAATTGGGAAAGAATGTAATATCAGGAAAGGGAGTGGACCTGGGATAGAGCAGAGAGTAATCAGAAGGGTGAGACACTGCATATGTTGAAGAAGAAGAGCTGAGAGTCTTCATTGGCCAGAAGAGACTTTATAAAAGGGAAAAAAAAAATTACTCTGAGGGTGTATTAGATAGATATCTGTGGGTGTGCTGCTATCTCCCATGGGTTATCTTAAAGAGTCTTTAATAAAGTCCATAAGGCTTGCTGAGGCTTTTTTAAAAACTGGATTCCCTAGGAGATAATTAGAGGGTGGTACTTAAGTCTATGTCTAGGTTGACAGATTTTGCAGGGAAGACGAACCTGAGAACAGTAGAGGTCTTAAGAGTGTAAGTACATGGAAATTAGAAAAAAAATAATAATAAAGGGAATTAGGAAAACTTTGGACTTTGAAGGTCATGTATTATTACTGAGTCAAACCTGAGGTTTCTAAGGAGTTATATACACAGTTGCTATTTGGATTACTTGTTGATAAAGATAAGTGGAAAAACTAGAGTCGTTCCCAAGTGTAGGTAAGATATAATGAGAGGATGGAGGTGGAAAGTAGGGAGACCCAGAGAAAAGTGGGAAGATCATATTGGGCCAAGATGGTGGTAATATCCAACAGAACAGAAGGTAGGACAGACTATGGATTCATCTTTTTTATTTCGCCTCCCCCCCTCATCCTTAATAATTCTTTGGGAATATTTCACTGCTCTGTGATGCAGGTACAGAATTCGAGTGAGGAGGCTACACCTTCAGTGTCCAGCTGTCTGAGTCCTCAGTGTGCTTCAAATGATGGAGAACTATTGCTTCTTTATGAGAAGGGTTAGTACCTCGTAGCTAAGTTTAAGCTGGAGCTTATGCAATATTGATTCCATTTTATATATACTGTTGGCATGGAGGTTCCTCCTCCTCTTTTCTTGAACATTATGAAATGAATCTATATTTCTCAGTATTTGGGTATATCAGATAAATACGTTAAGTAAAGGAATCTTATATATTGCTCCCTGCATAGTTCGCTCTTTCTTGTTTCTCTTTTACCTTTACTAAATTAGCACAGGGAGAGACCTTGAAATGTTCTAATCAGGAGAGATTAGAACATCATATTTCTAGAGAGGTTGGTTGGACAGAGCAGGGGTCCCAGTGAGAATCCAAGCTCCTGTTTCTACTTGGAAGTGTACCTGTGTAGAATAGAGGGCTCCAGGAAATATCCTAGAACATTTCAATGTCCCTGTGGGAGATCATTAAGAGAGGCAGGATCTGGTACCAGATCAGTGTACTATGACATGTTTGTCAGTCATCTGATGTGAGATTCTCAGAGCCAATCCCATATGGTAGGGCTGAGTGCAGAGTGATGAAGAACCTGTGAAAGCCTTTGATTGCATATTAAAGATGAAGCTCTGATTTCGGGGAGAATTTTCTTACCTGACTGAATGTCACCCTTCTGTGGGGATGAGATTCTGTGCTTTTCCTCTGTTGATGACCACTGACTGCAAATCATTAGAGGATCATGTCTAGAAAGCATTCTTTATTTAATTTCTTAAAGAAGAAAGCATAGAAAACATTTTTATCCACTTTCAAATTGAGGATCAAGGGGAATGACATCAGTGAAAATGTCAGAGTAGGGAGCTCTGGCTTGTGTCCCTCCCCGGAAACACTGACATACGTGGTAAAACCTGTCAAAATGACCTTATCAACACATGTAAGTTTTCTTTTCCTTTCACGCTGTAGATTTATCTTTCATTGAAACTTTACTTACTACAGGATGTGGAGAATAAACAGGGAAGTAGAAACTGTGTTTCCTGATGACAGAATCACTAAGTCACATTAGCTGTTCTGAACTCTGCCTTACTCACCGTGACTCTAATTAAAACAAACAAACAAACAAAGCACTTTTGTTTTTGGTAAGTCAGTTCTGACATTTCCTCGTTAAAGACAAGGTAACAGATACAGACTTAGATCTACCAGAATTGAGCAAACTTTTGATTGTACCTGTGTTGAACATATGAGCATGACCTGCTACAAATCTTCATTATACTTATTGCCACAACGGACAAATTCCCTTTTCCCACTCCTGATATGTTGCATGTAAGGAATGCGTAGGTCACTAACCCCAGCTGGTCACAGGTAAACTCTGCCACATGGATTACTGCATGTTTTCCTGCTGGAAGACCACACATTCTCGAGGATCATGCCTGCAGAGTATCTGGGCTCTTCTTTTTTTTCTGGATAAAGGTTAGATAATCACCTAATTTTATGAGAAATATATAAATTGTATTTGCATATTCTTCAGGTTTTTATTTATCCATTCTCTTTCAAGTCCTAAGTGCAAATATTAAAGTGATGTCCAAGAGGGTGGTAAATAAGACAGCTCCAAAATTAGCAATAAATCATAATACAATTGTGAATGCATTAATGTGTGATTAATATGTAGATACTTATGTAAATGCAAGTTTAGTAATGCTTTGTGGAGAGCTTCAGAATCTAGGTATTAAAAAAAAAAAAGAAGGAGTTCTTGAAACTCTCAGGGAATTATAGAGAAGTCTTTGTGTCTATAAATATCATTCTGAAATAATGCATATTCTCAGAAATAAACTAGGCATAACATTGTAGGAAAAAAACTTCATGAAATGAAAGAGCATGTGAGATGGCCATACAAGAAAAAGAATATTCTCAGAGAATAATGAACAGTGTGGAGTTCAGCAGAAGGGTCATACACATTCAGAGAGCAAAACTTTGGAGAGCCTAATTGTGAGTTCCTCATATTTCATCTTTGGAGACACGGTAGTCATTTGAAATTATGATGTTATAAGACGACGTTAACATATTTAAATACTTTCGTTTAGAAATGACCACTTAGAACCAGAGTAAATGAAAGAGAACACAAAATTATGTTTATGTTGATTTTTAAAGACCTCAGGTGAGTGCTGATTATTTAAAAATGCATGATGTCTTTCACTGCAAAGTAAAGGAGCTGTTACAGTGGAGGATTACTGGACTGAATGTCAATACTATGACATAGTATGAGTGTGTTTCGTGTTTGGTAATCGCAATCATTGTTGCTTTTGTTGTGGTCATCGATTTACAGTGCTTGGTGTCAGTTGATTTATCTCTTGTAAAAATAAAATACAGTCTGTGTGTGTGTGAAAAAAAAAAACATACATGATGTCTTGACTAAAGTTGTATGGAATTTGAGATCTGGAAAAAAGCATTTCTTTTCTGTAATGCTAGGATGATATTTGGACATTTTTGCAAGAAAGAGGTTTCAGGATGCAAATCTCGTGTCTCTAAGGTGGGAAGTCAGTTCATGGTGGAACATTCTATTAAACTTGTGTGAGTGGAGAAATATTTCTTTGGAAGGAAGAAGTCACGAATCCCTTTTTAATAGTTAGTGGTTTATAGTATACCGAATGAGCAAAATGGCTATTTCTGAACTTTAGAAAAAAATAATATAGTTTTTCTGCATTTATAACATGAGGCTGATGTAACATATCAAAAATTCTTTATTTTGAAAAGCAATGTAATCAATTTGACATAATTCATATATATTGAACCTGTGGTACACACACACACAGTAAAACTTACATTCAGAAAATTGTTTGCACTTAAGAAATATTTTCAAGTGTAGTTGATTTACAATGCTGTGGGGTTTTTAAATACATGTTTATTGGAGTATACTTACTTTATAACACTGTATTAGTTTCTGCTTTACAACAAAGTGAATCAGCTATATGTACACATATATTCCCCATTTCCACCCCCCCCCCTCCTTGAGCCTCCCTCCCACACTCCCTATCACACCCCTCTGGGGGACATAAAGCACCGAGCTGATCTCCCTGTGCTATGCGGCAGCTTACCACTAGCTATTTTACATTTGGTAGTGTATATATGTCAGTGCTACTCTCTCACTACGTCCCTGTCTCCCCTTGCCCCCTGTGTCCTTAAGTCCGTTCTCTACATCTGTGTCTTTATTCCTGCCCTGTCACTAGGTTCGTCAGTACCATTTTTCTAGATTCCATACATATGTGTTAGCGTACGGTATTTGTTTTTCTCTTTCTGACTTACTTCACTCTGTATGACAGACTCTAGGTCCAACCACCTCACTGCAAATAACTCAATTTTGTTCCTTTTTATGGCTGAGTAATACTCCATTGTATAGATGTGCCACATCTTCTTTATATATTCATCTGTCGATGGACATTTAGGTTGCTTCTATGTCCTGGCTATTGTAAATAGTGCTACAGTGAACATTGTGGTACATGTATCTTTTTGAATTATGGTTTTCTCCGGGTATATGCCCAGTAGTGGGATTGCTGGGTCATATGGTAGTTCTATTTTTTAGCTTTTAAGGAATCTCCATACTGTTCTCCATAGTGGCTGTATCAGTTTACATTCCCACCAACAGTTCAGGAGGGTTCCCTTTTCTCCACACCCTCTGCAGCCTTTACACATTGTTGTATTAATTTCTGCTGTGCAGCAAAGTGATTCAGTTTTATATATACCTATCTATATATCTATCTATATCTATATATCTATATCTATATATCTATATATATTCTTTTCCATTATGGTTTATCACAGGATATTGAATATAGTTTCCTGTGCTATACAGTAGGTCTTGGTGGGTTGTCCATCCTATGTAGAATAGTTTGCTTCTGCTATTCCAAAACTCCCAATCTTTCCTTCACTCTCTCCTTGGCAACCACAACTCTCTTTTCTATATCTGTGTGTTTGTTTCTGTTTCGCTGACATGCTCATTTGTGTCCTGTTTTCGATTCCACATATAAGTGATATTATATGGTATTTGTCTTTCTCTCTCTGACTTACTTCACTTAGTAGCATTATCTCTAGGTCCATCCATGTTGCTTCAAATGGCATTATTTCATTCTTTTTTATGTCTGAGTAATATCTTTTGTATACGTATACCACACCATCTTTATACACTCATTTTTCAATGACCATTTAGGTTGTTTCCATGTCTTGGCTGTTATAAATAGTGCTGCTATGAACATAGGGTTTCATGTATCTTTTTGAATTATAGTTTTGTCTAGATATATGTCCACAAGTGGGATTGCTAGATCATATGGCAACTGTCTTTATAGTTTTTTTGAGGAACCTCCATACTGTTTTCCATAGTGGCTGCACCAACTTACATGGCCACCGACAGTGTAGAAGGGTTCCCTTTTCTCCATACCCCCTCCAGCATTTGTTAATTGTAGATTTTTTTTTTTTAATGATGGCCATTCTGATCAGTGTGAAGTGATACCTCATTGTAATTTGGATTTGCATTTATCTAATAATTAGTGATGATGAGCATCTTTTCATGTGCCTATTGGCTCTCTGTATGTCTTCTTTGGAGAAATGTTTATTTAGGTCTTCTACCCATTTTTCCATTGAGTTATTTGTTATTTTGTTATTGAGTTGTATGAGCTGTTTGTATAGTTTGGAAATTAAGCCCTTGTCAGTCTCATCATTTGCTAATATTTTCTCCCAGTCCATAGGTTGTATTTTCATTTTGATTATGGTTTCCTTTGCTGTGCAAAAGCTTATAAGTTTGATTAGTTCCTGTTTCTTTTTTTGCTTTTACAGTAAGTCCCCTACATATGAACAAGTTCTGTTCCAAGAGTGCGTTTGTAAGTTCAATTTGTTTGTAAGTCCAACAAAGTTCGCCTAGGTACCCAACTTACACAGTCGGCTATATGGTATTGTACCGTAATAGGTTTATAATACTTTTCACGCAAACAATACATAAAAAACAAGCACAAAAACAAAGAAAGCATTTTTAATCTTACAGTACAGTAACTTGAAAAGTACAGTAATACAGTACAACAGCTGGGATACTCGGGCTGGCATCGAGGGAACAGGCGAGCAGAGTTACTGATTGGAGGAGGGAGGGGAGGTGGGAGATGGTAGGGGTGAAGGATTATCAGCAGTAGGAGACAGAGGGCAAGCTGCAATTTCACTCATACCTGACGTTGATGGCAAAGGTTCTGGTTCCTTGCTGGATTTAATTCTATCTGCCCTCTTGAAAGAATGATCCATTGATGTCTGGGTAGTAGCTCTTTTTTTTTTCTCATCATAGATGACAAGGTAACACTGGATTGCAATCTGAATGGCTGCTGCCACCTTTGGGTCCCATTCTAGGTTCGGGTCCTGTGCCTCAAAAACTAACAGTGCTTCCTCAAATAACGAAGATTCCCTTGCCATTTTCTGTGTCGTGAATCTCTTCAGTTCTTCAGTTACTTTTTCTTCCTCCTGTC
Source organism: Eschrichtius robustus (assembly GCF_028021215.1). NCBI lineage: Eukaryota > Metazoa > Chordata > Mammalia > Artiodactyla > Eschrichtiidae > Eschrichtius > Eschrichtius robustus. The sequence goes on from NC_090832.1 coordinate 77,183,230, forward strand.
CCTCTTCATCCTTTCTCTGGGCCTCCAATTCCATCAGTAAGCTCCTCATGTTGCACAGCAAGGAGTTCAGCGAAATCGTCCTCTTGCAGATCTAGCTCCAGCTTCTCGCTGAGGGTCACTACGTTGCTGAAGACCTCTTCGGACTTCTGATCTACCTTCTCAAATCCACAAAAATCATGAACAAACTGTGGGCAAAGGTTCTTCCAAACCCCATTCATCGTGACCGCCATACCCTCACACCATGCAAAGTCAATGTTTTTTATGGTCTTGTAGATGTTATAGTCCTCCCAAAGTTGTCCCTAGGTTGCTCCTGATTTGTCACTTACCTTTACTGCCTGACAAAAAGTGTGACATAAATAATATTTCTTGAAAGTCGCTATAACGCCCTGGTCCATAGGTTGGATGAGCAACGTAGTATTTGGTGACAGATGCAGTAGTTTGACGTTGGGATGAAAGTCATCCATGAATGGGGGTGGCCCAGAGCATAGTCGAGCAGCAAAAGAATGTTTTGCTGGAACGTCCTTCTCCAAGCAATATTTCTCTACATCTGGGATAAAGTGGTGGCAAAACCAGTCCTGGAACGTGGCCTGTGTAATCCGGGATTTGGGGTTATGCTTCCACACAACAGGAAGAGAGCCCTTGGCTATGTTTTTAAGGGTTCTTGGGTTCTGTGAATGATAAACTAAGAGAGGTTTCAGCTTCAATCCACCGGAAGCATTGCCACCAAACAACAGTTAGCCTATCCTTTGCTGCTTTACAGCCCGGCATCAACTTTTCCTCCTTACTGACGTAACTTCGGTCTGGCATCCTCTTCCAGTACAGTTGTGTCTCATCCACATTAAAAACCTGGTTGGGTAAATACACACCATCATCAATAATTTCTCAAAGTGTTTCTGGAAGTTCCTGGACAGCTACCCTATCTGCACTTGCTGTCTCTCCACTTACTTTTTTTTTTATTTTATTTTTTTATTTATTTTATTTATTTATTTTTTTATTTTTACAAGGGATAAATAGACTGACACCAAGTATTCTACATGGATGACCACAACAAAGGCAACAATGATTGCAATTACCAAACATGAAACACACTCATACTATGTCATAATATTGACATTCAGTCCAGTAATCCTCCACTGTAACAGCTCCTTTACTTTGCAGTGAAAATTGATTTGTATATTCTTTGCCTCTGAGTCCTTGTGGGATTTTTTTTTTTTTTAAGTTCCGACAGAAAGTCACAAAAATTATACTCATCCTCATCAGTTCACTCAGTCCCATGTAATTAATTTGTTTTTTTCATCTTGATCTTTTGTTAGCACTTTTATGAGTTCATCAGTTTTTCATTAGAGTTCTGAAAATGCTTATTCATTCAGTTCAGCAGTACAGTCAGTTACCAGAAACCTGTACTTGTCAGAGTCTTTTCCATGAATTTCTTGAAGATGAAACCCTTTTATAGGAACATATTTGCAAAATCATCAGAGTACACCCAGAACTGTCTGTAAATGACAAAAGACTTAAAAATGACCACGGTTAAAGATTTGATGAAAGTTCATAATAATGCAGTTGACAAGAAAATTAGTTATTTCTGAGATATACATTTGAAAGTAATAACTAGGATTATTACTTATAACATTATACCAGAACATATAAGATTTTTAGAAATTTCATGTAATGTCTGAAACATTTATATTAACATATTTCCATACAAATAACCCAATGAAAGTTTAGTATTAGTTGTTTTGTTTGTTTTTTTTATACTGCAGGTTCTTATTAGGCATCAATTTTATACACATCAGTGTATACATGTCAATCCCAATCGCCCAATTCAGCACACCACCATCCCCACCTCACCGCAGTTTTCCCCCTTGGTGTCCATATGTCCATTCTCTACATCTGTGTCTCAACTTCTGCACTGCAAACTGGCTCATCTGTACCATTTTTCTAGGTTCCACATACATGCATTAATATACGATATTTGTTTTTCTCTTTCTGACTTACTTCACTCTGTATGACAGTCTCTAGATCCATCCACGTCTCAACAAATGACTCAATTTCGTTCCTTTTTATGGCTGAGTAATATTCCATTGTATATATGTACCACAACTTCTTTATCCATTCGTCTGCTGATGGGCATTTAGGTTGCTTCCATGACCTGGCTATTGTAAATAGTGCTGCAATGAACATTCGGGTGCATGTGTCTTTTTGAATTACGGTTTTCTCTGGGTATATGCCCAGTAGTGGGATTGCTGGGTCATATGGTAATTCTATTTTTAGTTTTTTAAGGAACCTCCATATTGTTCTCCATAGTGGCTGTATCAATTTACATTCCCACCAACAGTGCAAGAGGGTTCCCTTTTCTCCACACCCTCTCCAGCATTTGTTGTTTGTAGATTTTCTGATGACGCCCATTCTAACAGGAGTGAGGTGATACCTCATTGTAGTTTTGATTTGCATTTCTCTAATAATTAGTGATGTTGAGCAGCTTTTCATGTGCTTCGTGGCCGTCTGTATGTCTTCTTTGGAGAAATGTCTATTTAGGTCTTCTGCCCATTTTTGGATTGGGGTGTTTGTTTCTTTGATATTGATCTGAATGAGCTGTTTATATATTTTGGAGATTAATCCTTTGTCCGTTGATTCATTTGCAAATATTTTCTCCCATTCTGAGGGTTGTCTTTTCGTCTTGTTTATGGTTTCCTTTGCTGTGCAAAAGCTTTGAAGTTTCATTAGGTCCCACTTGTTTATTTTTGTTTTTATTTCCATTACTCTAGGAGGTGGATCAAAAAAGATCTTGCTGTGATTTATGTCAAAGAGTGTTCTTCCTATGTTTTCCTCTAAGAGTTTTATAGTGTCCAGTCTTATATTTAGGTCTCTAGTCCATTTTGAGTTTATTTTTGTGTATGGTGTTAGGGAGTATTCTAATTTCATTCTTTTACATGTAGCTGTCCAGTTTTCCCAGCACCACTTATTGAAGAGACTGTCTTTTCTCCATTGTATATCTTTGCCTCCTTTGTCATAGATTAGTTGACCATAGGTGCGTGAGTTAATCTCTGGGCTTTCTATCTTGTTCCATTGATCTATGTTTCTGTTTTTGTGCCAGTACCATATTGTCTTGATTACTGTAGCTTTGTAGTATAGTCTGAAGTCAGGGAGTCTGATTCCTCCAGCTCCATTTTTTTTGCCTCAAGACTGCTTTGGCTATTCGGGGTCTTTTGTGTCTCCATACAAATTTTAAGATGATTTGTTCTAGCTCCGTAAAAAATGCCATTGGTAATTTGATAGGGATTGCATTGAATCTGTAGATTGCTTTAGGTAGTATACTCATTTTCACAATGTTGATTCCTCCAATCCAAGAACATGGTATATCTCTCCATCTGTTGGTATCATCTTTAATTTCTTTCATCAGTGTCTTATAGTTTTCTGCATACAGGTCTTTTGTCTCCCTAGGTAGGTTTATTCCTAAGTATTTTATTCTTTTTGTTGCAATGGTCTCCACTTACTTTTACATTGTGAAGGCTGGCTCTAGCCTTGAACCGATGAAACCAGCCATGGCTGGCATTAAAAGATGTGCCCTCTGATTCTTTGCCGTGTTTCTTCTTCAAGTCTTCATAAAGGCTTTTAGCTTTCTCTTGAATCAGCGTTAAGTTGAGCAGGACTCAGCGCTGATGTTGATCCTGCATCCGCACACTGAGAAGTTTCTCCATCTCCTCCATCACTTTTCCATGCTTCTTGGATATTGTGTCAACATCGTCGGCACAGCAGACTTCACATGTTCCATGATCTTGTCCTTGTTCTTTAGATTCGTGCCAATGATTGAATGATTCATATTATAAGAATGAGCGATGTCTAACATCTATTTGCCTCGCTCTACTCTCTCAATTACTTTCACTTTTGTTTCCGTCATTATCGCTTGGCGCTTCTTAACAGTACCAGCTACATCACCTCTGCTTTTACGCTTGCTTCCAGACATCTTGGGCTTGAAATAAAGGTACTGTACTACTGTACTCTATACAGTACTGTAAAGTACACAAAAGCACAACCACATATAGAGGAAGCACGTACGTGACAATGTATGCCAGACACGTGAACTAACTTACAGGATTGGACACGCGAATGGACGTTTGCATCTTTGAAAGTTTGCAACGTGAAGGTTCGTATGTAGGTGACTTACTGTATTTGTACTGCCTAGGGAGAACTACCTAGGAAAATTTTGGTATGACTTTTGTCAGAGAATGTTTTGCTTATGTTCTCTTCTAGGAGTTATAAGGTGTCCTATCTTATATTTAAGCATATAAGCCGTTTTGAGTTTATTTTTGTGTATGGTGTGAGGGTATGTTCTGACTTCACTGATTTGCATACGGCTCTCCAACTTTCAAAACACCACTTGCTGAAGAGACTGTCTTTTCCCCATTGTATATTCTTGCCTCCTTTGTCAAAGGTTAATTGACCATAGGTGTGTGGGTTTATTTCTTAGCTCTCTATTCTATTCCATTGATCCATGTATCTCTTTCTGTGCCAGTACAATGCGGCTTTGATTACTGTAACTTTGTAGTATTTTCTGAAGTTTAGGAGGGTTATGCCTCCTGCTTTGTTCTTTTTCCTGGGGATTGTGTTCACATTTCTGACTTTTTATGGTTCCAGATACATTTTAGGATTATTTGTTCTAGTTCTGGGGAAAATGTCATGGGTAATTTGATAGGGATCACATTAAATCTGTAGATTGCTTTGGGTAGTATAGCCATTTTAACAGTATTAATTCCTCCCATCCAAGAGCGTGGGATGTCTTTCCATTTCTTTGAATCATCTTCAGCTTCCTTTACTAATGTTTTGTAGTTCTCAGTATATAAGTCTTTCACCTCCTTGGTGAGGTTTATTCCTAAGCATTTTATTTTTTTGATGCCATTAAAAAAAGGATTGCTTGTTTACATTTCCTTTCTGATATTTCATTGTTAGTGTAAAGAAATGCAACCAGGGACTTCCCTGGTGGCTCCGTGGTTGAGAATCCGCCTGCCAATACAGGGGACACGGGTTTGAGCCCTGATGCAGGAAGATCTCACATGCCGTGGAGCAACTAAACCTGTGTGCCACAACTACTTAGCCTGCACTCTAGAGCCAGTGAGCCACAAATACTGAGCCCATGTGCCACAACTACTTAAGCCTACATGCCTAGAGCCCGTGCTCCACAACAAGAGAAGCCACTGCAATGAGAAGCCTGTGCACCACAAGAAAGTCTAGTCCCCACTGGCCACAACTAGAGAAAGCCCGTGCACAGCAATGAAGACCCAATGCAGCCAAAATAAATTAAAAAAAAAAAAAGAAAGAAAAACCAGGAAATGCAACCAATTTATATATGTTAATCTTGTATCCTGCTACTTTGCTGAATTTGTTTATCAGTTCTAGTAGTGTTTGTGTGGAATTTTTAGGGTTTCCTTTATATATATTATCATGTCATCTGCATATAATGACAACTTTACCTCTTCCCTTCCAATATGTTTGGATTTTATTTCTTTTTCTTGTCTGATTGTTGTGGCTAGGACTTCGAATACTATGTTGAAGAGAAGACGTGAGAGTGGGCATCCTTGTCTTGTTCCAGATTTTAGCGGGAAGGCTTTCAGCTTATGAACGTTGAGTATTATATCGGCTGTGGGTTTGTCATAAATAGCTTTTATTATGTTGAGATATGTTTCCTCTGTACCCACGTTGGTAAGTGTTTTTACCATGAATGGATGTTGAAGCTTTTCAAATGCTTTTTCGCCATCTATTGAGATGATCGTTTACTTCTTGTTTTTCCTTTGTCGATGGGGTGTATCATGTTGATTGATTGGCATATGTTGAAACAGCTTTGTGAAACTGGGGTGAATCAAATTTTGTCATGGTGTATGATCCTCTCATGTGTTGTCGGATTCGGTTTTCTAATATTCAGTTCAGAATTTTTGCATCTATATTTATCAACGATATTGGCCTGCAGTTTTCTTTTTTGGTAGTGTCTTTCTCTGTGTTTTTTTTTAAAGTCTTTACTGAATTTGTTCCAATATTGCTTCTGTTTTATGTTTTGGTTTCTTGTTTGTGAGGCATGTGGGATCTTAGCTCCAAAACCAGGGATCGAACCCGCAACCCCTGCACTGGAAGGCGAAATCTTAACTGCTGGACCACCAGAAAAGTCCCCATCTGTCTTATTTGGTTTTTTTTTTAAGTAAATTTCTTTCTTTATTTATTTTTGGATGCATTGGGCTTTCGTTGCTGTGCTCGGGCTCTCTCTAGTTGCGGTGAGCGGGGGCTACTCTTCGTTGTGGTGTGCAGGCTATTCATTGTGGTGGCTTCTTTTGTTGCAGATCATGGGCTCTAGGTGCGTGGGCTTCAGCAGTTGTGGCTATCGGGCTCAGTAGTTGTGGCACACAGGCTTAGTTGCTCCATGGCATGTGGGATCTTTCCAGACCAGGTCTCGAACCTATGTCCCCTGCAGTGGCAGACAGATTCTTAACCACTGTGCCACCAGGGAAGTCCCCCCTCCCCTTCTGTTTTTGATATCAGCGTGATAGTGGCTTCATAGAATGTCTTTGGAAGTATTCCTTACTCTTCAATCTTTTCGAAGAGTTTGAGAAGAATCAGTGTAAGTTCTGCTTTTTATATTTGGTAGAATTTGCCTGTGAAACCATCTGATCCTGGACTTCTGTTGGTAGGGAGTTTTTTTAAATTACAGATTCTATTTTTTTAAAAAAATTCTATTTATTTATTTATTTATTTTGGCTGTGTTGGGTCTTCGTTTCTGTGCGAGGGCTTTCTCTAGTTGCAGCGAGCGGGGGCCACTCTTCATCACGGTGTGTGGGCCTCTCGCTATCGTGACCTCTCTTGTTGTGGGGCACGGGCTCCAGACGCTCAGGCTCAGTAGTTGTGGCTCACGGGCCCAGTTGCTCTGCGGCATGTGGGATCTTCCTAGACCAGGGCTCGAACCCGTGTCCCCTGCATTGGCAGGCAGATTCTCAACCACCGCACCACCAGGGAAGCCCTCTATTTTGCTTTTAGTGATCAGTATGCTCAAGTTATCTATTTCTTCTTGATTCAGTTTTGTTCGGCTGTAAAAAAACAAAATATATTTTTAAGTTATGTTAGCAGCTAAATACTTACCATGTATTAGACCACAAAAGAGAGAAGAAAAAATATTAAAATATTTTTTCAAATACAGCAGGTATTGAAATGTTTTAAAGAAATTGGTATAATCATACTGATTACAATAATGACAAATTGTTCTGAACTTAAAGACTACTTATATCTAAAATGCATATTATATGCTTATTGTTTTAATGTTTTTAAATACATGGAATGTTTTCTCCTTTCTAATGTAATTATTTTATTTTACCTGTATATTGTGAAAAAAATTTAGTTGCACATAATATAAAAAATTACACTTTAATAGGAGATATTAATCCATGTACATTTACTATAGTACTGAAAATACTTAGGTTTAGCGTTCCATGTCATTGAGTGCTCTTTTTTATTTATTTATTTTTAAAAAAGATTTAATTTGGAGGGGGGGGGCATAAATTATTTATTTATTTATTTATTTAATTTTAACATCTTTATTGGACTATAATTGCTTTACAATGGTGTGTTAGTCTCTGCTTTAGAACAAAGTGAATGAGCTATACATATCCATATATCCCCATATCTCCTCCCTGTTGCGTCTCCCTCCCGCCCTCCCTATCCCACCCCTCTAAGTGGTCAAAAAGCACTGAGCTGATCTCTCTCTTCTATGCAGCTGTTTCCTACTAGCTAGCTATTTTACATTTGGTAGTATATATAAGTCCATGCCACTCTCTCACTTCGTCCCAGCTTACCCTTCCCCCTCCCCATGTCCTCAAGTCCATTCTCTATGTCTGCGTCTTTATTCCTGTCCTGTCCCTAGGTTCTTCCCAACCGTTTCTTTTCCTTTTCTTTTTAGATTCCACATATATGTGTTAGCATACAGTATTTGTTTTTCTCTTTCTGACTTACTTCACTCTGTATGACAGACTCTAGGTCCATCCATCTCACTACAAATAACTCAATTTCATTTCTTTTTATGGCTGAGTAATATTCCATTTTATATTGAAGATGTGCAACATCTTTTTTACCCATTCATCAGTTGATGGACACTTAGGTTGCTTCCATGTCCTGGCTATTGCAAATAGAGCTGCAGTGAACATTGTGGAACATGACTCTTTTTGAATTATGGTTTTCTCCAGGTATATGCCCAGTAGTGGGATTGCTGTGTCATATGGTAGTTATATTTTTAGTTTTTTAAGGAACCTCCATACTGTGCTCGATAGTGGCTGTATCAATTTACACTCCCACCAACGGTGCAAGAGGGTTCCCTTTTTTCACACCTCTGCAGCATTTATTGTTTGTAGATTTTTTTGATGATGGCCATTCTTACCTGTGTGTGGTGGTACCTCATTGTAATTTCGAGTTGCATTTCTCTAATGATCAGTGATGTTGAGCATTCTTTCATGTGTTTGTTGGCAATCTGTATATCTTCTTTGGAGAAATGTCTATTTAGGTCTTCTGCCCATTTATGGATTGGGTTGTTTGTTTGTTTGTTTTTTTTTGATATTGAGCTGCATGGGCTGCTTGTAAAGTTTGGAGATTAATCCTTTGCCAGCTGCTTCGTTGGCAAATATTTTCTCCCATTCTGAGGGTGGCCTTTTCGTCTTGTTTACGTTTTCCTTTGCTGTGCAAAAGCTTTTAAGTCTCCTTAGGTCTCATTTGTTTATGTTTCTTTTTAATTTCCGTTTTCTAGGAGGTGGGTCAAAAAGGATCTTGCTGTGATTGATGTCATAGAGTGTTCTGCCTATGTTTTCCTCTAAGAGTTTGATAGTGTCTGGCATTACATTTAGGTCTTTAATCCATTTTGAGTTTATTTTTGTGTATGGTGTTAGGGAGTCTTCTAATTTCATTCTTTTACCAGTAGCTGTCCAGTTTTCCCAGCACCACTTATTGAAGAGGCTGTGATTTCTCCATTGTATATTCTTGCCTCCTTTATCAAAAATAAGGTGACCATATGTGTATGGGTTTATGTCTGGGCTTTCTCTCCTGTTCCATTGCTCTATATTTCTGTTTTTGTGCCAGTACCATACTGTCTTGACTACTGTAGGTTTTTAGTATTGTCTGCAGTCAGGGAGCCTGATTCCTTCAGCTCTGTTTTTCTTCTCAAGATTGCTTTGGCTGTTCGGGGTCTTTTGTGTTTCCATACAAATTGTGAAATTTTTTTGTTCTAGTTCTCTGAAAAATTCCATTGGTAGTTTGATAGGGATTGCATTGAATCTGTAGATTGCTTTGGGTAGTAGAGTCATTTTCACAATGTTGATTCTTCCAATCGAAGAACATGGTATATCTCTGTATCTGTTTGTGTCATCTTTGATTTCTTTCATCAGTGTCTTATAGTTTGTTGAGTAACCGTCTTCTGTCTCCTTAGGTAGGTTTATTCCTAGGTATTTTATTCTTTGTGTTGCAGTGGTAAATGGGAGTGTTTCCCTAATTTCTCTTTCAGAATTTTCATCTTTAGTGTATAGGAATGAAAGAGATATCTGTACATTAATTTTGTATCCTGCAACCTTACCAGTTCATTGATTAACTCTAGTAGGTTTCTGGTAGCATCTATAGGATTCTCTATGTATAGTATCATGTCATCTGCAAACAGTGAGAGCTTAACTTCTTCTTTTCCGATTTGGATTCCTTTTATTTCTTTTTCTTCTCTGATTGCTGTAGCTAAAAATTCCAAAAGTGTGTGGAATAATAGTGGTGAGAGTGGGCAACCTTGTCTTGTTCCTGATCTTGGTGGAAATGGTTTCACTTTTTCACCATTGAGAACGATGCTGGCTGTGGGTTTGTCATATATGGCCTTTATTATGTTGAGGAAAGTTCCCTCTATGCGTACTTTCTGGAGGGTTTTTATGATAAATGGGTGTTTAATATTGTCGAAAGCATTTTCTCCATCTATTGAGATGACCATATGGTTTTTATCCTTCAGTTTTTTAATATGGTGTATCACATTGATTTGCATGTATTGAAGAATCCTTGCATCCCTGGGATAAACCCCACTTGATCATGGTGTATGATCCTTTTAAGGCGCTGTTGGATTCTTTTTGCTAGTATTGTGCAGTAGATTTTTGCAGCTATGTTCATCAGTGATATTGACCTGTAGTTTTCTTTCTTTGTGACATCTTTGTCTGGTTTTGGTGTCAGGGAGATGGTGGTCTCATAGAATAAGTTTGGGAGAGTTCCTCCCTCTGCTATATTTTGGAAGAGTTTGAGAAGGATAGGTGTTAACTCTTCTCTAAATGTTTGATAGAATTTGCCTGTGAAGCCATCTGGTCCTGGGCTTTTGTTTGTTGGAAGATTTTTAATCACAGTCTCAAGTTCAGTGCTTGGGATTGGTTGGTTTGTAGTTTCTATTTCTTCCTGGTTCAGTCTTGGAAGGTTGTGCTTTTCTAAGCATTTGTCCATTTCTTCCAGGTTGTCCATTTTATTGGCATATAGTTGTTTGCAGTAATCTCTCATGATCCTTTGTATGTCTGCAGTGTCAGTTGTTACTTCTCCTTTTTCATTTGTAATTCTATTGATTTGAGTCGTCTCCCTTTTTTTCTTGATGAGTCTGGCTAATGGTTTATCAATTTGGTTTATCTTCTCAAAGAACCAGCTTTTAGTTTTTTTGATCTTTGCTGTTGTTTCCTTCATTTCTTTTTCATTTATTTCTGGTCTGATCTTTGTGATGTCTTTCCTCTGCTGACTTTGTTTTTTTTTTTTTTTTTCCTTTCTTTCTCTAATTGCTTTAAGTGTAAGTTTAACTTGTTTATTTGAGATATTTCTTGTTTCTTGAGGTAGGATTGTATTGCTATGAACTTCTCTCTTAGAACTGCTCTTGCTGCATCCCATAGGTTTTGGGTCTTCATGTTTTCATTGTCATTTGTTTCTAGGTAATTTTTTATTTCCTCTTTGAGTTCTTCAGTGATGTCTTGGTTATTAAGTAGTGTATTGTTGAGCGTCCATGTGTTTCTAATTTTTACAGATTTTTTTCCTGTAATTGATATCTAGTCTGATAGCATTGTGGTCGGAAAAGATACTTGATACGATTTCAATTTTCTTATATTTACCAAGGCTTGATTTGTGACCCAAGATATGATCTATCCTGGAGAATGTTCCAGGAGCACTTGAGAAAAAGTGTATTCTGTTGTTTTAGGATGGAATGTCCTATAAATATCAATTAAGTCCATCTTGTTTAATGTATCATTTAAAGCTTGTGTTTCCTTATTTATTTTCATTGTGGACGATCTGTTCATTGGTGAAAGAGGGGTGCTAAAGTCCCCTAGTATGATTGTGTTACTGTCGATTTCCCCTTTTATGGCTGTTAGCATTTGCCTTATGTATTGAGGTGCTCCTATGTTGGGTGCATAAATATATACAATTGTTATAGCTTCTTCTTGGATTGATCCCTTGATCATTATGTAGTGTCCTTCTTTGTCTCCTGTAATAGTCTTTATTTTAAAGTCTTTTTTGTCTGATATGAGAATTGCTGCTCTAGCTTTCTTTTGATTTCCATTTGCATGGAATATCTTATTCCATCCCCTCACTTTCCATCTGTATGTGTCCCTATGTCTGAAGTGGGTCTCTTGTAGACCACATACATACCGGTCGTGTTTTCGGATCCATTCAGCCAGTCTATGTCTTTTGGTTGGAGCATTTAATCCATTTACATTTAAGGTAATTATTGATATGTATGTTCTTATTACCATTTTCTTAACTGTTTTGGGTTTCTTATTGTAGGTCTTTCCCTTCTCTTGTGTTTCCTGCCTAGAGAAGTTCCTTTAGCATTTGTTGTAAAGCGGGTTTGGTGGTGCTGAATTGTCTTAGCTTTTGCTTGTCTGTAAAGGTTTTAATTTCTCTGTCGAATCTGAACGAGATCCTTGGTGGGTCGAGTAATCTTGGTTGTAGCTTTTCCCCTTTCATTACTTTAAATATGTCCTGCCAGTCCCTTCTGGCTTGCAGAGTTTCTGCTGAAAGTTCAGCTGTTCACCTTATGGGGATTCCCTTGTATGTTATTTGTTGTTTTTCCCTTGCTGCTTTTAATATTTTTTTCTTTGTATTTAATTTTTGATAGTTTGATTAATATATGTTTTGGCATGTTTCTCCTTGGGTTTATCTTGTATGGGACTCCCTGCGCTTCCTGGACTTGATTAACGATTTCCTTTCCCATATTAGGGAAGTTTTCAACTATAATCTCTTTAAATATTTTCTCAGTGTCTTTCTTTTTCTCTTCTACTTCTGGGACCCCTATATTCGAATGTTGGTGCGTTTAACATTTTCCCAGAGATGTCTCAGATTGTCCTCAATTCTTTTCATTCTTTTTTCTTTATTTTGCTTTGCAGTAGTTATTTCCACTATTTTATCTTCCAGGTCATTTATCCATTCTTCTGCCTCAGTTATTCTGCTATTGTTTCCTTCTAGAGAATTTTTATTTCCATTTATTGTGTTGTTCATCATTGTTTGTTTGCTCTTTAGTTCTTCTAGGTCCTTGTTAAACGTTTCTTGTCTATTCTCCATTCCAGTTCCAAGATTTGGGATCATCTTTACTATCATTACTCTGAATTCTTTTTCAGGTAGACTGCCTATTTCCTCCACATTTGTTTGGTCTGGTGGGTTTTTACCTTGCTCCTTCATCTGCTGTGTGTTTCTGTGTCTTCTCATTTGGCTTTGGGGACTCTGTTTGGGGATCTCCTTTTCAGAGGCTGCAGATTTGTAGTTCCCGTTGTATTTGGTGTCTGCCCCCAGTGGCTAAGTTTGGTTCAGTGGGTTGTGTAGGCTTTCTGATGGAGGGGACTGGTGCCTGTGTTCTTGTGGGTGTGTCTGGATCTTGTCTTTCTGGTGGACAGATCCGCATCTGGTGGTGTGTTTTGGGGTGTCCGTGACCTTATTGTGATTTTCGGCAGCCTCTCTGCTAATGGGTGGGCCTGCATTCCTGTCTTGCTAGTTGTTTGGCATGGGATGTCCAGCACTGGATCTTGCTGGTCTCTGAGTGGAGCTGGGTCTTAGCATTGAGACGGATATCTCTGGGAGAGCTTTTGCCATTTGATATTACAAGGTGCCAGAGGTCTCTGGTAGACCAATGTCCTGAACTCGGCTCTCCCACCTCAGAGGCACAGGCTTGACACCCGGCTGGAGCACCAAGACCCTGTCAGCCACACAGCTGGGGGTGAGAGCAAGAGGTAGTTTTGGTACATCTCAAAGACCACCAATGAGGTTCACTGACCATTTTCTCTCCAGAAGTGAAGAAAACAAAATTCAGACTTTGGCTAGTCAGCCACTTTGGTAGCCAGCCTCCAAGATGGACCTAATTATCCCCTAATTATCTCCCAGTCTCCATGTACCAGTGTGGCTCCTCGCACTTGAAAAGGGTTGACTGTTTAACTAATAAGAAATTGCAGAAATGACAAAGTGCAGCTTCCAAAGTTATAAAAGACATTGCAGCTTCTGCTTTGGTTTCTGCTAGATCACTCATCCTGGGGTAAGCCAGCTGCCATGTCATGAGGACACTCAAGCAGCCCTAAGGAGAGATCCATGTGGCAAGGAACTGAGGCCTCTTACCTACAGCCACGTGAGTGAGTCATCTCAGAAGTCAAAAGATTTAATTTTTTAAATTTTTGGTTGTGTTGGGTCTTCGTTGCTGCACAGGGTTTCTCCAGTTGTTACTAGAGAAGCAGGGGTTACTCATCGTTGTGGTGCACGGGCTTCTCCTTGCGGTGGTTTCTCTTGTTGTGGAGTATGGGCTCTAGGTGCATGGGCTTCAGTAGTTGTGTCATGCAGGTTCAATAGTTGTTGCTTGCAGGCTCTAGAGCACAGGCTCAGTACTTGTGGCACACGGGCTTAGTTGCTCTGCGGCATGTGGGATCTTCCCAGACCAGGGATGGAACCCCTGTTCCCTGCATTGGCAGGCAAATTTTTACCCACTGTGCCACCAGGGAAGTCCAGTGTGCTCTTTTTTAAACCTAGTCAGTTTTCACTATTTTCTATCTTAACGATTCTGTATTAAAGAAAAAAAAATAATACTCCTTTCTACCCCTCCTCTTTGAGGATTATATATGAAGAAGTATGTCTTATTTATTAACCTCAAATTTTCACCTTACTTTTAAGAAGTAATCACAATGTCAAGTATTTAATACTTTTCACTTCCACCTTGAAAAGCATGGATATTAAAGTGCTAATACAATTACCTTCCCTGGTCTATCTTTTTTAGTTTTTGTTATGTATAAAAAACAACGAAAAACATGCATGGTTTGTAAGGAAATGACAAATTTCAGAAAATTCAGCATCTGAATACACTGTAAACATAGCTTCTAGATAAAGACACAGAAAATTGCCAGATACTCAGAGGCCCCCTGGTCCCATTCTAGTGACTCCCCTTAAGGTTTAATATTGTTCTGGTATCTAACAAAAAGATAACTTTACCTGTATTTTGTATTTTATATAAATGTTATGGCACAGTAAAATCACTTTTGGATTGGGCTTTTTTATTTTATGTTGTTTTGTGAATATGCCTATATGGTTGCCTGTTGTTGTGATCATGCATTGCCACTGTTGCATAGGATTCCATAATGTAAATATTTAACTATTAATTAATTTATTCCAATGTGTATTACAATATGAGTGATTTTCAGTTTGTGTCTATTGAGAACAGCACTGGTATATAAATTCTAGAACTTGAGCTTTGGTGGTGTGTGTATAAATTATTGTTCAGTATGCACGTAGTAGTAAAATTTTCGAGTCATAGCTTTCTTGTGTTTATCTTTTTAGATATTTCTAAATATTTTCAAAACTTTTGTATGATTTTTCATCTTCAGCAGCAGTGAATGAGATTCAAGGATTATACACATTCTTGTCAAACTTGATAATACCTGTCATTTTCATTTGAACTTTCTGGTTGGTGAGTGATAATTCCAGGTATCACGCTTTTGCATTTAATTGACTACTAAGAAGCCAAGCATCTTTTGATATGTTTACTTAACATTCTGTACTCTCTTTTTTGAAATATCTTTTGGTATATTTCCCCCATTTTGCTATTCCATTATCGTCTTATTGAAGACTTCCTTTTTTTTTAACATCTGAAGACTTCTTATTTAGGAGTTTTTAATACATGCTTGAGATGAGTTCTTCTCTCTTTCTGTCTCTCCTTCTCTTTCTTTAGATGAGTGTCAGTTTTTAATGTTAATAACATCTAATTTGTTATTTTCCTCTTTATTTATTTAGTCTTATTTCTATTTATTTATGTAGTCTTCTTACCTGTAGCAGAACACATTATTTATTCTAAACCACAAATATGTTTTCATTTCTTCAATAAATGTAATTATTAAGCTTTAAATTTAAGTTAACTTTCTAAACTAAATATGTTGTATCATAGTGAGTATTAATTTTTCTATGACAGCTGAAAGGTTACATTTATTCAGAAAATGTTGTATCAGCTTTCTTTTCATTTGCTCCTACTTCTCATTGATTCACAGTGGTAAACATCACTTCATCCATGGATCTGACTTTTCTCTGATTTCTCATGGTCATTCTCACTAATTCTTCTTTCCTCCTGAAATCTTTAGCAATCCCATTATTCCACAGAAGCAAAAACCTTCCTTGGGCCTTTTTCCTCAGAAGATTGATTATTCCCACATTTTAAATGGGAGATTGCAATAAGTTAGGAGAAAATGCCACAAGGGTCTCTCTTTTTTTTTTTTTTCACATCCTGTATCAGCCTCTGCTTGCACTCTCTGTTCAAAGATATTTGTGCAACACATTGATGGAAGATGCCACTTGTTTCTCTCCTTGGGGAAAAGACAGATTAATTACCTAACAAATAAAATAAAGAGAGTGTCTTGCTCTTTTCAAATGTTGGACAGGATTGCTTGCATCCTAATTTAAATGTTTCAGGTGACTGAAGCTTAAGATTCCTAAACTTTAATCCATACTTGCACCATGCACAGCACCCAACAGGAGAGCTTTACATAACCCCATGAGACACTTGTGTGCAAGTGGAACAGATAAAAATATAAAACTATTGCTGTCTTTTTGTGTCATAAAAATGATTTTTTGTCTCATTTAAAATATTTTTTTCTAAAATTCAAAAACGTGTCAGGCTAAAATATTGTTATTTCAAATATGGTAAAATCGAAGACCCTTCAAATTTCTTTCCAGTTTTGTTGACGATGGGATGCCGTCAGAGATATGACTTCATTAAACACAATAGGTAAGATTCCTTCATAGGCCTGATTGGGGAATATGAAAATAAACCCCAGAAAAATCTGGACATTTTCTAGTTCTCAAATATTGGTTAAGATGGTAGAAAGGGCCCTTCATTGTCCTATATGTTAATGCAGATCAATTGTGAGAGGTGGGGATAAAACAAGCAGCCTAAATATCCTTTATGTTTGTTGTACTACTAGTAGAAAGAGGAAGGGTCAACATGTCACCATGGTTGATATAGCAAATAAGCTGCTTGAAACTACACAGAAACGTACCTGCTTGTATTTTCTGTGCAGTTACCCTCTCTTTTGGTGTGCCCTGATACCTCCCTCAACTTATGTACCAACTCCAGCAGCATTAAGCAGAAATCCAAAGAAGTCTATTCTTTGGAATTATGAGGAAGGGAAGAGTCAAACATTTTATAACATGCTCTATACAAGGATACACGTCACCATCCTTATCTATGTCATGCCATGCATGGAGGGTCAGTAGGTTCAGGGGATTCTGGAAGCACCAAGTTCTGTGGGGTTAATCACAGTTGCATTCATGGGCAGTAAAAGAGAAGGGCCTTATCTTGGTCACTTTCTCAATGCTAGTAGCTACAAAAAGAAGAGGATAGCAGACATCTTAGGGAGAAGAACCAACATTAAATGAAATGTCCTAATTACTCTAGGCAACCTCTCATGGTGGCCTCCCATAGCTCCTCAAATCCCTACATACTTGCACAAGGGATAGTGTAATATTACTGGAGTGTCTGACTGCAGATTAACATTATTTTTGTTGAAAAAAATAAAAATAGGTTCAAGTGATAGGGTTTGAAAAGGGTTCACAGTGTGACGGAAACTATTGTAACAATGTGGACAGAACCCTTTGGATGGATTCATCATGGTTTTTTTTTTTTGTTTGTTTTTTGTTTTTTGCTTCTTCAGAATCTGTAGTAGCGATTGGTGTGTTCCATGATACATCCCCGCTTCTTATAAGTGTTAGATGGAATACCCCATTAGGAAGAAGTGCACGTAAGGAAGATTAGTGAGTCAAACTCCTCTGCCCTCTGTCAGCAGTGGGTGCAAAGGGATTTAGACCAAGTGCTTTCATCCTTTGATTTGCAAAGTTTTCACCATATGAATGATGTTTTGTTTGTTTGCAGGTCAGGAGCCTTGGTCTCAATATCCCTGTTTAAAAAGTGATATCACGTGTCTGCCAGAAAGAATTGCTGATGATACTGGGAAAAATTGAGAGTTATCCTTAACAATTAAGGGTTTTGTAGCAACATGGATGGACCTAGAGATTGTTATACTGAGTGAAGCAAGTCAGACACAGAAAGACTGACATCATATGATATTGCTTATATGAGGAATCTAAAAAAGAAAAAAAAAGGTACAAATGAACTTATTTACACAACAGAAATAGAATCATGGATATAGAAAACAAACTTATGGTTACCAGGGGATAAGTGGGGAAGGGATAAATTGGGAGATTGGGACTGACTTATACACACTACTATATATAAAATAGGTAAGTATTGATAAAGACCTGCTTTATAGCACAGGGAACTCTACTAGTGGTCTGTACTGGCGTATACGGAAAAATAATCTTATAAAAAAAACCAAAGGTTTTGGGATTATATAATAAATATAAATGTGCAAACCTGTAACATGAAAGGAAAAATCAGTTAACTCTGTGGTCCCTGTTATGGTGTAAATATTTTGTACCTCTAATTTTAAAATTTTGAAACCCAGCTCCCATGTTGATGGTATTAGGAGGTGGGGCTTTTGGGAGGTGATTAGGTTATGAGGCCAGAGACCTCAAACATGGGATTAGTGACCTAATAAATGTAGCACACAGAAGATCTTACGCCCATTCCATGATTCCATTGCCGAGCGAGAAGACCCACATTATGAACCAGAAGTTGGTCCCTCGCCAGACACTAAGTCAGCTGGCAACTTGTTCTTTTTTTAAAAAAAAATAATTAGATAATTAATTAATTAATTCTTTGGCTGTGTTGGGTCTTTGGTGCGGTGCGCGGGCTTCTCATTGAGTGGCTTCTCTTGTTGCGGAGCACGGGCTCTAGGCGTGTGAGTTTCAGTAGTTGTGGCTCACGGGCTCAGTAGTTGTGGCCTGTGGACTCTAGAGCACAGGCTCAGTATTTGTGGTGCACGGGCTTAGTTGTTCCATGGCATGTGGGATCTTCCTGGACCAGGGCTCGAACCCTTGTCCCTTTTATTGGTAGGCAGATTCTTAACCACTGCACCTCCAGGGAAGCCCCTGGTTACTTGTTCTTGAACTTTTCAGCCTCAGCAATTATGAGAAAACAAAAATATTCTGTTGTTTATAAAATACCAAGTCTCTCGTATTTTGTTTTAGCAGTCAAAGAGCTGGCTGAGGAGAAATATCTGTGAGCTTGAAGACATATGAGGAGAAACCTTTAAATCTCAAAAGAAAAGAGAAAATGGGCAGGAAAGAAATCAACAGAACAGAGTAATCAATAATTGTGGAACAATGAAAAATGCTGTGACCTATACATAATGGGTATAGCAGGAGGAGAATAAAGATAATAAAGAACAGAAAATATTTTTTTAAAAATGACTGAGAATCTCTCCAAATGAATGTCTGACACTAAATCCACAACATCGAAACTTAAAAGAACATATGAATAGTAAAGAAAACTGACCAATATCTCTCAGGAACATCAATGCAAAAATCCTCAACAAAATATTACCAAATCGAATCCAACAATATTTTGAGAGAATTTTATATCATGAATGAGAGGAAATAATCCCAGGTATGAAAGGCTGCTTCAACATTCTAGAATCAAATAATTATATCCATCATATCCACACCTTAAAGACAATCATTAGCATATCAATAGATTCAGAAGACCTTTGAAAAAATCTAACACCCATTCTTCATAAAAACTCTCAGTTAAAGAAATAGACTGGAGCTTTCTCAAGTTGATAACAAAGATTTACAGGAAACTTTTATCTTACATCATGATTAATGGTCAAAACCATGAAACTTTTCCACTAAGTTCAGGTAAAAGCAAGGATGTCCCCTTTCATGACTCCTTTTCCATATTTTACTCCAAGTCCTTGCTAATGCAACAAGGCACGAAAATAAATAAAACAAATACAGATTGGGTAGAAAAAAATGAAAGCAACCTAAATAAAATGTGGACCAATATACTTTATGGACACCTCACCAAAGAAAATAGACATTATGCATATAAGTATACAGAAGAATAATCCAGATTACATGCTGCCATGAAAAAGCAAATTAAAAATACAATTACATACCACTATGTAACACTTAGAATGGCTAAAATGTGAACAATGACAAGAACAAATTCTGTAGGAGATGTGGAACAATAGGAAATGTCATTTGTCATTGGTGGAAATGAAAAATAATACAGCTACTTTGGTAGTCTGATTGACACTTGCTAGAATATTGAGCGTTCCCTCACTGTACAATCCGTCAAGTGTTCTCATGGATATTTACTGAAAGTAGTTTAAAACATACTTCCAGAGGAAAATCTGCATATGGATATTTATAGCACCTAATTCAATATTGCCAAAATGTGAATGAAACTAAGGTGTCCTCCAATAGGTGAATGAAATGATATAGTATTAATATATTCTGGGAATGGGATAATATTGAGCACTAAAAAAGTAAGCTATCAAGCCATATAAAGAGATGGGAATTCTTTTTTTTTTTTCTTTTGAAATATAGGTGATTTTCTTTATTTTGAAATTTAAATTTTATTGGAGTATAGTTGACTTACAATGTTGTGTTCATTTCAGCTGCACAGCAAGTGATTCAGTTACACATATGCATATATTCATTCTTTATCAGATTCTTTTCTGATAACAGTATTCCCAGAACACTGAGTAGAGCTCCCTGTGCTATACAGTAGGTCCTTGTTGCTTATCTGTTATATATAGTAGTATTCGTATGTTTACCCCAAGCTCCTGATTTATCCCTACACCCCACCTCTCCCCTTTGGTAACCGTAAGTTTGTTTTCCAAGTCTGTGAGTCTGCCTCTGTTTTGTAAGTTAGTTCATTTGTATCAATTTTTAGCTTCCACCTAGAAGTGATATCATCCAATATTTGTCTTACTCTGTCTGACTTACTTCACTTAGTACAATCATCTCTAGGTCCATCCATGTTACTGCAACTGGCATTATTTTCTTCTATTTTATGGCTGAGTCATATTCCATTATATATATGTATCACATATTCTTTACCTATATTCATATGTTGATGGACATTTTGGTTGCTTCCATGTCTTCGCTATTGTAAAGAGTGTTGCAGTGAACATTGGGGAAGATGTGTCTTTTCGATTTATGCTTTCCTCCAGATATGCACACAGGAGTGAACTTGCTGGATCATCTGGTAGCTCTATTTTATTTTATTTTACTTCATTTCATTTCAATTTCAATTTTTTTGGAATAGAGTTGATTTACAATGTTGTGTGTTACAGCACAGTGAAGCAGTTATACATATATCCAATCCTTTTTGGATTCCTTTCCCATACAGGTCATTACAGAGTATTGAGTAGAGTTCCCTGTGCTATACAGTAAGCCCTTATTTGTTATCTCTTTTATATATAGTGGTGTGTATATGTCAATCCCAATTTCCAATTTATCCCTCCCACCTCCCCTTACTCTGGTAACCTCCATTCTGTGCTCCATAGTGGCTGTTACCAATTGGCATTGCCACCGATAGCATAGAATTGGTGGCACAGGGGTTAAGAATCTGCCTGCCAGTTCAGGGGACACAGGTTCGAGCCCTGGCCCGGGAAGATCTCACATGCCACAGAACAAGTAAGCCCGTGCACCACAACTACTCAGTCTGCGCTCTAGAGCCCACGAGCCACAACTACTGAAGCCTGTGTGCCTACAGCTTGTGCTCCACAACAAGAGAAGCCACCACAAAGAGAAGGCTTCGTACCACAACGATGAGTAGCCCCCGCTTGCTGCAAATATAGAAAAGCCGTGCGCAGCAACGAAGACCCAACGCAGATTAAAAAAAAAAAAAAATAAGTAGTAGGTTTCTCTTTTTTCCACACCCTCTGAAGCATTTCTTGTTTGTAGACATTGTGATGATGGCTATTCTGAGTGGTTCCAGGTGATACTTCTTTGTACATCTGATTTGCATTTGTCTAACATAAAGCAATGTTGAGTATCTTCATATGTGCTTTTTTTTTTGAACAGTGTCAGTAAGATTTATCCCTTGAAAAAGGGTTATTGAAAGGTTGCCTTGTTTTGAAGTCTACTTCGATTACCTACCCCAAGACATTTTTTGAGGGCTGTTGTCATTTACAGCTCCCCAGGCATTGTGAATATGAAGTGCGTATAAGGTCCAGTTTTAGAATTGTTGTTATGGGAAACAGAAGGCGGCAGGATTTCTACTGCCCCTCTCTGGTTACTGACACAACCTTAGATGTAGGGCAAGTCCTGTTCTTGGGTATTAAATTAGAGTGGAATGTGCCTGACCACACATGTAAGGGCTTCTGTCCCATTCCTTCTTCCCCCTTACCCTTCATCCCCCGAACAAGTATAAACCCCTGCAAAATCACCTGTTGAGGGTGCTGTCTTGTAGAGTGGGATGACCCTTACAAAGGAGTCGGGAGGTCGGAACCCAAACACCAGGATATGTTGAGAGCAGGTGATTTTCCAAATGTCATCCAGCCCAGAGAGTCCACCATCCTTTGGGTGTCAGAGGGTTGGTTTAGTAGTATGAGGGCACACTTAGATCTGGAGATAGTGATCCCATGCAGAGGGGACCAGGTACTACATGTTCAAGGGGGGCGAATTAGCTGGCATATCCTCCCGAGGTCCTCAGGCCCACAACAGTCCAGCCTTGGGACCAAATTGTGTCTGTGTCCAGGGATGTGACCCTAGTACGTTCACTGCGACTAAACAAATTTAGTGATCATTTTTCTTTTCTTTAATTTAATTTTAAATTTATAATGGAGTATATAGTTGATTTATCATGTTGTGTTCATTTTTGACATACACCAACATGATTCATTTATACAGAGATAACTATATATTCTTTTTAGAATTATTTTCCCATTGAGGTTACTAAAGGTTGTTGAGAAGAGTTCCAAGTGCTCTACAGCAGGTCCATGTTGATTACAAGTTTTCTCTCTGTAAATATGTATATACTAACTCCAACCTCATGATTTATGCCTCCAACACACCTTTCCAGTTTGGTAACCATAAGTTTGTGTTCTAAGTCTGGGACTCTGTTTCTGTGTTGTAAGATAGTACCTTTCTATCAATTTTTAGATTCCACCGATAAGTAATATCATATGATATTTTTCATTGCCTGATTTATGACACTTAGTATGAATGTATGTAGGTCCTTCTGAGTGGCCCTAAATGGCCTTATTTCATTCACTTCATGGCTGACTAATATTCCATTGTACATATCTACCATAATTTCTTTATCCATTCTTCCTTCCAAGGACTTTTAGGTAGCTTCCGAGTAGAGGCTCTTGTACACAGGGCTGCATAAATTTTAGAGTGCCTGGGTCCTGTCAATTTACGTTTTTTCCAAGATACAGGCCCAGGAGTGGAAGCGCCATATGCTCTGAAGCTCTGGTTTTTAGATTTTTAAGGAATCACCACCCACTTCTCCAGAGTGGCTGTTAGCAATTTACATTCCCACCATCAGCTTGTCAGGGTTCCCTTTTCTCCACGCCCTGTCCTGCATTTCAGGTTTTACAGTTTGTGAGGTTGGCCATTCTGACTGGTGCGAAGTGATATCTCTTTGTAGTATTAATTTACATCGCCCGCCTGTTTTGTTGGCCAACAATGGAGTAAGGGTTTTTCCTGAATATATTAAGGAATAACGCATACGGCCTTTTTGGCACACTGCATCATTGGCGATGTTCAGCAGCTTTGCATGTGCTTTAATGACGAGTGCAAACTACCCCTTGAAATCCCTTTCCTGCAATTCTGCCTTGCTTACAAGGCCTTTACGAATACTTGGCTCAAGAAATGACTCCATTAGAGGTGTCAGTTACAACCCTGCATGTTTGTGAATTGCAGTGCCCCTGAGCACCGGTTTTCAACTTGTTTAGGGAAGCAGACACAAAGGGGCAGGATTTCTACAGACCCATTCCAGTTACTGGGGCACCTGAAGGATAGGGAATTTCTTCTTCCAGGTAGGAAACTAGAGTGGCATATGCCTGTCCAAACATCTAAGGCTTGTGTCTCATTCCTTCCCGCCATTCCCCTTCTTCACCGGAAAATTCCAAGCCGTGCAAAACCGGCTGTTGAGTGTGCAGCCTCCCAAAGTGGGGAGACTCTAAGGAAAGGAGCTGGGGAACCCGACTACCAGGAGACGTGGAGATGAGGTGACTTTTCCAAACTCTTCCCGATCAGACGGTGTACCATCCTCTGGATGTGCCATGCATGTTTTAGCTGTAGGAAGGGTCCCCTGCACCTGGAGGTATGGGACCCATGGAATGGGGGCCAGGCAGTATTACTCTAAAAGTGCTGCATTTGCTGTCCCATCCTCACGAAGCCTCTCAGACCAACGAGTGTAGAGCCTTAGGTCCCATCCAGCTCTGTGTCTAGATATGGTCAGTGCAGGTTGCATCACAGCCCTTGAACAAATTTTGTAAGAATTTCTCTCTCTCTCACTGTCTTTATTTTGTTCTTGTTATT
Organism: Eschrichtius robustus; assembly: GCF_028021215.1. Taxonomy (NCBI): domain Eukaryota; kingdom Metazoa; phylum Chordata; class Mammalia; order Artiodactyla; family Eschrichtiidae; genus Eschrichtius; species Eschrichtius robustus. Next base: position 77,207,158 of record NC_090832.1, read on the forward strand.
TAATTTTATAATGGGGTATAGCTGATTTTCAATACTGTGTTTCTTCCTGCTCTACATCTATCCACTTGATTCACTTAAAGAGAGACATCAATAAATTCTTTTACAGATTCTTACCAGTCTTATATATCCTTTTCTGGTGACAACAGTGTGCTGAGTCCAGCTCTTTGAGCTATAGAGTAGGTCCTGTCGAATACCTATTTTGTTTATGGAACCGTATCTGTGCTAATTTCAACCTCCTGGTTTATGCATCACCCCGCCCCACCTTTCTCCTTTAGCAGCCATAAGTGTGTTTTCTAAATGCGTGACTCCGTTTCTGTTTTGTAATTGCGTTCATGTGAAGGCATTTTTAGATACTATCTATAAGTGATACCTTATGATAAGTCTCTTTTTATGTCTGACTTAAGTCACTTAGAATGATCGCACCTCAGTCTCCACGAGTTGCTGCCACTGGCCTTATTTCACTGATTTAATTGCTGAGTAATATTCCATTGTACATAAGTACCACATCTTCTTTATCCATTTTTTCCTTCCAAGGATATGTAAGTTGTACCCAAATCGAGGCATTTCTATACAGAGCAGCCCTAAACTTTGGGGTGCCTGTGTCTTGTCGATTTTTTGGTTTTCCCAAGATATACGCCCATGAGGGGAAGTGCTGTCTGCTCTGTAGCTCTGTGTTTTAGAAGTTTTAAGATACAGCATACACTTCTCCAGAGTGGCCGGTGGCAATTTACATCCCGCCGATCAGCATAACAAGGCTCCCTGTTCTCCATGGCCTGTCCTGCATTTCTGGGTTTTACACTTTTTCAGCATGGGCCTTTTGACCAATGCAAAGTGAGACATTTTGTAATGCTGATTTGCTTTGCCCGCTTGTTTAGTTGGCCAAAAAGAGCATCTGCGTTTTTTCCAAAATTTATTCAGGAAAGAACTCAGACGCCCTTTTTGGCCAACTGCATCATTGTCGAAGTTCTGCGGAATTTCATGTGCTTTAAAGGCGAGTCCAATCCACCTGTGAAAAAGTGTTTCCTGCAATTCTGTCTTGCTTTGAAATCCTCTTCGTTGCCTTACCTCAATACATTTTTAGACGAGAGTGATCATTTATAACTCTGCAGATTTGTGAATTGCCGTGCTCCTGAGCTCCGTTCTCCAAATCGCTTTTTTGGGAGCTGGCCGCAAACCAGGAGGATGGCTTCAGGCCCTATTCTGGTTGGGGGGACAGGCTGAGCCTGTGGTTAATTCTTCTTCCTGATGGAAATTAGAGTGACCTGTGCCTGTCCCAACACCTAGAGCTACCCTCTCATGGGTTCCCCCTCTTCCCGTTCATCCTCAGGACAAATTGCAACCTGTACGAAACAGGAGGTTAAAGGTGCTGATTCTCTAAGTGGGGAGATTGTTGGTAAAGCGGCTGGAATGGCGAACCCGAGCACCAGGGGATGAGGAATGAGGTGCGTTTCAGAAACCTTTCCCGATCACACTGTATACCATCCACTGTGTTTCCCATGCATTTTTTCGCTGTAAGAAGATTCCCTTGAACCTGGAGAGTTGGGACCCATAGAATGGGTACCACGCACTATTACTTTAAAGGGTAGGCGTTTGCTCACCCAACCTCACCAATCCTCTCAGCCCAAAGAGTGTCCAGCCTTATATCTAATCCAGCAGTGGGTCTAGATATGGTCGATCCAGGTTGCTTCACTGCCCCTGAACGAACTTTGTACGAATTTCTCTCTCTTTCACTGTCTTTGTTGGGGTTTTTTTTTTGTAATCTATTTTTATAATGGGGTTTAGCTGATTTTTACTGCTGTGTTTATGCCGCTTTACACCCACTTGATTCATTTACAGAGAGATATCAATATATAGGTTTTAAGATTCTTACTAGTCAGATATACTCTTGTGCGGTGAATAGGGGGCGTTGAGTCCAGTTCACTGAGCAAGGGGTAGGTGTTGTCTGTTACATATTTGGTTTATGGAATGGTATGTGTGCTAATTCCAAACCCTTGTTTTATGCCTAACCCCACCTCACATTTCCAGTTAAGCAGCCATCCAGTGTTTTCTCAATGTGTGACTCTGTTCTGTTTTGTAATCCGGTCATGTGTAGCGATTTTTACTTTCCCTCTATAAGTGATATCTTATGATAAGTTTTTTTTTTTTTTTTCTGTGTGACTTATTTCACGTAGAATCGTCGTATCTAAATCCACTCATCATGCTGCTACGAGCCTTATGACGTAGATTTCATGGCTGAGTGATATTCCATTGTACATAAGGACCACAACTTCTTTATCCATTTTTCTCTTTCCTAGGATATTTAAGGTGTAACGAAGTGGAGGTTCTTGTCAACAGAGCAGCCCTAAACTTTGGGGTGCCTGTGTCTTGCTGATTTTTAGTTTTCCCAATTTATATGCCCATGAGTGGCAGTGCCCTATGCTCTCTAAGCTGAGTTTTTTAGATGTTTCAAGACACACCGGACACCTCTCCAGAGTGGCTGTTGGCAATTTACATCCCGCCCATCAGCGTAGCAAGGCTCCCGTTTCTCCATGGCCTGTCCTGCATTTCTGGTTTTGACACTTTATTCAGCATGGCCCTTTTGACCGATGGGAAGCAAGACTTCTTTGTAGCGCTGATATGCCTTTGCAGGTTGCTTGGTTGGCCAAAAAGGGCGTATGCGTTTTTTCCTGAATATATTCAGGAAAAAACGCATACGCGCTTTTTGGCCAAGGGCATCATTGTCGAGGATTTGCCGCTTTTCCTGTGCTTTAAAGGAGATTCGAATCTCCCTCCTGAAATCTGTTTCCTGCAATTCTGCCTCCTTTCAAATCCTCTTCGTTGCCTTCCCTCAATATATTTGTGGACGAGAGTTATCATTTATAACTCAGCAGGTTTGTGAATTGCAGTGCCCCTGAGCTCCATTTTTCAACTCGCTTTCTTGGGAGCTGGCCGCAAAAGCGCAGGATTGCTTCAGGCCCTATTCTGCTTCTTGGTGGCAGGCTGAGCCTGTGGTTAATTCTTCTTCCTGATGGGAAAATAGAGTGACCTGTGCCTGTGCCAAGACCTAGAGGTAGTCTCTCATTGGTTCCCCCTCTTCCCTTTCATCCTCAGGACAAATTGCAACCTGTACGGAACAGGAGGTTAAAGGTGCTGATTCTCCAAGGAGGGAGATTGCTAGGAAATCGGCTGGAATGGCGAACCCAAGCAAAAGGAGATGAGAAATGAGGTGCGTTTTAGAAACCTTTCCCGATCACACGGTGTACCATCTTCTGGGTTTCTCATGCATGTTTTCGATGTAGGAATATGCCCTTGAACCTGGAGATTTGGAACCCATGGGATGGGTACCACGCAGTATTACTTTAAAGGGTCTGCGTTTGCTCACCCAACCTCACCAAACCTCTCAGCCCCAAGAGTGTCCGCCCTTATGTCTCAATCAGCTGTGGGTCTAGATATGGTCAATCCTGGTGGCATCACAGCCTCTTAACGAATTTTGTAAGAATTTCTCTCTCTTTCACTGTCTTTGTTTCACGGGTTTTTAAAAGTAATTGATTTTTATAATGGGGTTTAGCTGCTTTTCAATGCTGTGTTTATGCCGCTTTACACCCACTTGACTCACTTACAGAGAGATTTCAATACATAGGTTTTAAGATTCTTACTAGTCAGATATATTCTTGGGCGGTGAATAGTGGGTGTTGAGTCCCGTTCACTGAGCAAGGAGTAGGTCTTGTGTATTACATGTTGGGTTTATGGAACGGTATCTGAGCTAATTTGAAACCCTGGTTTTATGCATCACCCCACCTCACCTTTCCCGTTAAGCAGCCATAGTGTGTTTTCTAAACGTGTGACTATCTTCTGTTTTGTAATTCAGTTCAAGTGTAGCGGTTTTTACATTCCCTCTATAAGTGATATCTTATGATAAGTTTTTTTTTTCTGTGAGACTTATTTCACGTAGAATCGTCGTATCTAAATCCACTCATCATGCTGCTACGAGCCTTATGACGTAGATTTCATGGCTGAGTGATATTCCATTGTACATAAGGACCACAACTTCTGTATCCATTTTTTTCTTTCCTGGGATATTTAAGGTGTAACGAAGTGGAGGTTCTTGTCAACAGAGCAGCCCTAAACTTTGGGGTGCCTGTGTCTTGCTGATTTTTAGTTTTCCCAATTTATATGCCCATGAGTGGCAGTGCCCTATGCTCTCTAAGCTGAGTTTTTTAGATGTTTCAAGACACACCGGACACCTCTCCAGAGTGGCTGTTGGCAATTTACATCCCGCCCATCAGCGTAGCAAGGCTCCCGTTTCTCCATGGCCTGTCCTGCATTTCTGGTTTTGACACTTTATTCAGCATGGCCCTTTTGACCGATGGGAAGCGAGACTACTTTGTAGCGCTGATATGCCTTTGCAGGTTGCTTGGTTGGCCAAAAAGGGCGTTTGCGTTTTTTCCTGAATATATTCAAGAAAAAACGCATACGCGCTTTTTGGCCAAGGGCATCATTGTCGAGGTTTTGCCGCTTTTCCTGTGTTTAAAGGCGATTCGAATCTCCCTCCTGAAATCTGTTTCCTGCAATTCTGCCTTGCTTTCAAATCCTCTTCGTTGCCTTCCCTCAATATATTTGTGGACGAGAGTTATCATTTATACCTCTGCAGGTTTGTGAATTGCAGTGCCCCTGAGCTCCATTTTTCAACTCGCTTTCTTGGGAGCTGGCCGCAAAAGCGCAGGAATGCTTCAGGCCCTATTCTGCTTCCGGGCGGCAGGCTGAGCCTGTGGTTAATTCTTCTTCCTGATGGGAAAATAGAGTGACCTGTGCCTGTCCCAAGACCTAGAGCTAGTCTCTCATTGGTTCCCCCTCTTCCAGTTCATCCTCAGGACAAATTGCAACCTATACGGAACAGGAGGTTAAAGGTGCTGATTCTCCAAGGAGGGAGATTGCTAGGAGAGCGGCTGGAATGCGAATCTGAGCACAAGGAGATGAGAAATGAGGTGCGTTTTAGAAACCTTTCCCGATCACACGGTGTACCATCTTCTGGGTTTCTCATGCATGTTTTCGATGTAGGAAGATGCCCTTGAACCTGGAGATTTGGGACCCATGGGATGGGTACCACGCAGTATTACTTTAAAGGGTCTGCATTTGCTCACCCAACCTCACCAAACCTCTCAGCTCCAAGAGTGTCCACCCCTATGTCTCAATCAGCTGTGGGTCTAGATATGGTCAACCCATGTGGCATCACAGCCTCTGAACGAATTTTGTAAGAATTTCTCTCTCTTTCACTGTCTTTGTTTCACGGGTTTTTAAAAGTAATTGATTTTTATAATGGGATTTAGCTGCTTTTCAGTGCTGTGTTTATGACGCTTTACACCCACTTGACTCACTTACAGAGAGATTTCAATACATAGGTTTTAAGATTCTTACTAGTCAGATATATTCTTGGGCGGTGAATAGGGGGTGTTGGGTCCCGTTCACTGAGCAAGGAGTAGGTCTTGTCTATTACATATTGGGTTTATGGAACGGTATCTGAGCTAATTTGTAACCCTGGTTTTATGCATCACCCCACCTCACCTTTCCCGTTAAGCAGCCATAGTGTGTTTTCTAAACGTGTGACTCTCTTCTGTTTTGTAATTCAGTTCAAGTATAGTGGTTTTTACTTTCCCTCTATAAGTGATATCTTATGATAAGTTTTTTTTTTTTTCTGTGTGACTTATTTCACCTAGAATCGTCATACCTAAATCCACTCATCATGCTGCTACGAGCCTTATGACGTAGATTTCATGGCTGAGTGATATTCCATTGTACATAAGGACCACAACTTCTGTATCCATTTTTCTCTTTCCTGGGATATTTAAGGTGTAACGAAGTGGAGATTCTTGCCAACAGAGCAGCCCTAAACTTTGGGGTGCCTGTGTCTTGCTGATTTTTAGTTTTCCCAGTTTATACGCCCATGAGTGGAAGTGCCCTATGCTCTCTAAGCTGAGTTTTTTAGATGTCTCAGGACACACCGTACACCTCTCCAGAGTGGCTGTTGGCAATTTACATCCCGCCCATATCAGCGTAGCAAGGCTCCCGTTTCTCCATGGCCTGTCCTGCATTTCTGGTTTTGACACTTTATTCAGCATGGCCCTTTTGACCGATGGGAAGCGAGACTTCTTTGTAGCGCTGATTTGCCTTTCCAGGTTGCTTGGTTGGCCAAAAAGGGCGTATGCGTTTTTTCCTGAATATATTCAGGAAAAAACGCATACAACCTTTTTGGCCAAGGGCATCATTGTCGAGGTTTTGCCGCTTTTCCTTTGCTTTAACGGCGATTCGAATCTCCCTCCTGAAATCTGTTTCCTGCAATTATGCCTTGCTTTCAAATCCTCTTCGTTGCCTTCCCTCAATATATTTGTGGACGAGAGTTATCATTTATAACTCTGCAGGTTTGTGAATTGCAGTGCCCCTGAGCTCCATTTTTCAACTCGATTTCTTGGGAGCTGGCCGCAAAAGCGCAGGATTGCTTCAGGCCCTATTCTGCTTCCGGGCGGCAGGCTGAGCCTGTGGTTAATTCCTCTTCCTGATGGGAAAATAGAGTGACCTGTGCCTGTCCCAAGACCTAGAGCTAGTCTCTCATTGGTTCCCCCTCTTCCCGTTCCTCCTCAGGACAAATTGCAACCTGTACGGAACAGGAGTTTAAAGGTGCTGATTCTCCAAGGAGGGAGATTGCTAGGAAAGCGGCTGGAATGGCGAACCCGAGCACAAGGAGATGAGAAATGAGGTGCGTTTTAGAAACCTTTCCCGATCACACGGTGTACCATCTTATGGGTTTCTCATGCATGTTTTCGATGTAGGAAGATGCCCTTGAACCTGGAGATTTGGGACCCATGGGATGGGTACCACGCAGTATTACTTTAAAGGGTCTGCATTTGCTCACCCAACCTCACCAAACCTCTCAGCCCCAAGAGTGTCCACCCCTATGTCTCAATCAGCTGTGGGTCTAGATATGGTCAACCCATGTGGCATCACAGCCTCTGAACGAATTTTGTAAGAATTTCTCTCTCTTTCACTGTCTTTGTTTCACGGGTTTTTAAAAGTAATTGATTTTTATAATGGGGTTTAGCTGCTTTTCAGTGCTGTGTTTATGACGCTTTACACCCACTTGACTCACTTACAGAGAGATTTCAATACATAGGTTTTAAGATTCTTACTAGTCAGATATATTCTTGGGCGGTGAATAGGCGGTGTTGGGTCCCGTTCACTGAGCAAGGAGTAGGTCTTGTCTATTACATATTGGGTTTATGGAACGGTATCTGAGCTAATTTGTAACCCTGGTTTTATGCATCACCCCACCTCACCTTTCCCGTTAAGCAGCCATAGTGTGTTTTCTAAACGTGTGACTCTCTTCTGTTTTGTAATTCAGTTCAAGTGTAGCGGTTTTTACTTTCCCTCTATAAGTGATATCTTATGATAAGTTTTTTTTTTTCTGTGTGATTTATTTCACGTAGAATCGTCGTACCAAAATCCACTCATCATGCTGCTACGAGCCTAATGACGTAGATTTCATGGCTGAGTGATATTCCATTGTACATAAGGACCACAACTTCTGTATCCATTTTTCTCTTTCCTGGGATATTTAAGGTGTAACGAAGTGGAGGTTCTTGCCAACAGAGCAGCCCTAAACTTTGGGGTGCCTGTGTCTTGCTGATTTTTAGTTTTCCCAATTTATACGCCCATGAGTGGAAGTGCCCTATGCTCTCTAAGCTGAGTTTTTTAGATGTCTCAGGACACATCGTACACCTCTCCAGAGTGGCTGTTGGCAATTTACATCCCGCCCATCAGCGTAGCAAGGCTCCCGTTTCTCCATGGCCTGTCCTGCATTTCTGGTTTTGACACTTTATTCAGCATGACCCTTTTGACCGATGGGAAGCGAGACTTCTTTGTAGCGCTGATTTGCCTTTCCAGGTTCCTTGGTTGGCCAAAAAGGGCGTATGCGTTTTTTCCTGAATATATTCAGGAAAAAACGCATACGCCCTTTTTGGCCAAGGGCATCATTGTCGAGGTTTTGCCGCTTCTCCTGTGCTTTAAAGGCGATTCGAATCTCCCTCCTGAAATCTGTTTCCTGCAATTCTGCCTTGCTTTCAAATCCTCTTCGTTGCCTTCCCTCAATATATTTGTGGACGAGAGTTATCATTTATAACTCTGCAGGTTTGTGAATTGCAGTGCCCCTGAGCTCCATTTCTCAACTCGCTTTCTTGGGAGCTGGCCGCAAAAGCGCAGGATTGCTTCAGGCCCTATTCTGCTTCCGGGTGGCAGGCTGAGCCTGTGGTTAATTCTTCTTCGTGATGGGAAAATAGAGTGACCTGTGCCTGTCCCAAGACCTAGAGCTAGGCTCTCATTGGTTCCCCCTCTTCCCGTTCCTCCTCAGGACAAATTGCAACCTGTACGGAACAGGAGGTTAAAGGTGCTGATTCTCCAAGGAGGGAGATTGCTAGGAAAGCGGCTGGAATGGCGAACCCGAGCACAAGGAGATGAGAGATGAGGTGCGTTTTAGAAACCTTTCCTGATCACACGGTGTACCATTTTCTGGGTTTCTCATGCATGTTTTCGATGTAGGAAGATGCCCTTGAACCTGGAGATTTGGGACCCATGGGATGGGTACCACGCAGTATTACTTTCAAGGGTCTGCGTTTGCTCACCCAACCTCAGCAAACCTCTCAGCCCCAAGAGTGTCCACCCTTATGTCTCAATCAGCTGTGGGTCTTGATATGGTCAACCCAGGTGGCATCACAGCCTCTGAACGAATTTTGTAAGAATTTCTCTCTCTTTCACTGTCTTTGTTTCACGGGTTTTTAAAAGTAATTGATTTTTATAATGGGGTTTAGCTGCTTTTCAATGCTGTGTTTATGCCGCTTTACACCCACTTGACTCACTTACAGAGAGATTTCAATACATAGGTTTTAAGATTCTTACTAGTCAGATATATTCTTGGGCGGTGAATAGGGGGTGTTGAGTCCCGTTCACTGAGCAAGGAGTAGGTCTTGTCTATTACATGTTGGGTTTATGGAACGGTATCTGAGCTAATTTGAAACCCTGGTTTTATGCATCACCCCACCTCACCTTTCCCGTTAGGCAGCCATAGTGTGTTTTCTAAACGTGTGACTCTCTTCTGTTTTGTAATTCAGTTCAAGTGTAGCGGTTTTTACTTTCCCTCTATAAGTGATATCTTATGATAAGTTTTTTTTTTTTCTGTGTGACTTATTTCACGTAGAATCGTCGTACCTAAATCCACTCATCATGCTGCTACGAACCTTATGACGTAGATTTCATGGCTGAGTGATATTCCATTGTACATAAGGACCACAACTTCTGTATCCATTTTTCTCTTTCCTGGTATATTTAAGGTGTAACGAAGTGGAGGTTCTTGCCAACAGAGCAGCCCTAAACTTTGGGGTGCCTGTGTCTTGCTGATTTTTAGTTTTCCCAATTTATACGCCCATGAGTGGAAGTGCCCTATGCTCTCTAAGCTGAGTTTTTTAGATGTCTCAGGACACATCGTACACCTCTCCAGAGTGGCTGTTGGCAATTTACATCCCGCCCATCAGCGTAGCAAGGCTCCCGTTTCTCCATGGCCTATCCTGCATTTCTGGTTTTGACACTTTATTCAGCATGGCCCTTTTGACCGATGGGAAGCGAGACTTCTTTGTAGCGCTGATTTGCCTTTCCAGGTTTCTTGGTTGGCCAAAAAGGGCGTATGCGTTTTTTCCTGAATATATTCAGGAAAAAACGCATACAACCTTTTTGGCCAAGGGCATCATTGTCGAGGTTTTGCCGCTTTTCCTGTGCTTTAAAGGTGATTCGAATCTCCCTCCTGAAATCTGTTTCCTGCAATTCTGCCTTGCTTTCAAATCCTCTTCGTTGCCTTCCCTCAATATATTTGTGGACGAGAGTTATCATTTATAACTCTGCAGATTTGTGAATTGCAGTTCCCCTGAGCTCCATTTCTCAACTCGCTTTCTTGGGAGCTGGCCGCAAAAGCGCAGGATTGCTTCAGGCCCTATTCTGCTTCCGGGCGGTAGGCTGAGCCTTTGGTTAATTCTTCTTTCTGATGGGAAAATAGCGTGACCTGTTCTTGTCCCAACACCTAGAGCTAGTCTCTCATTTGTTCCCCGTCTTCCCGTTCATCCTCAGGACCAATTGCAACCTGTACGGAACAGGAGGTTAAAGGTGCTGATTCTCCAAGGAGGGAGATTGCTAGGAAAGCGGCTGGAATGGCGAACCCGAGCACAAGGAGATGAGAAATGAGGTGCGTTTTAGAAACCTTTCCCGATCACACGGTGTACCATCTTATGGGTTTCTCATGCATGTTTTCGATGTAGGAAGATGCCCTTGAACCTGGAGATTTGGGACCCATGGGATGGGTACCAGGCAGTATTACTTTAAAGGGTCTGCATTTGCTCACCCAACCTCACCAAACCTCTCAGCCCCAAGAGTGTCCACCCCTATGTCTCAATCAGCTGTGGGTCTAGATATGGTCAATCCTGGTGGCATCACAGCCTCTTAACGAATTTTGTAAGAATTTCTCTCTCTTTCACTGTCTTTGTTTCACGGGTGTTTAAAAGTAATTGATTTTTATAATGGGGTTTAGCTGCTTTTCAGTGCTGTGTTTATGCCGCTTTACACCCACTTGACTCACTTACAGAGAGATTTCAATACATAGGTTTTAAGATTCTTACTAGTCAGATATATTCTTGGGCGGTGAATAGGGGGTGTTGGGTCCCGTTCACTGAGCAAGGAGTAGGTCTTGTCTATTACATATTGGGTTTATGGAACGGTATCTGAGGTAATTTGTAACCCTTGTTTTATGCATCACCCCACCTCACCTTTCCCGTTAAGGAGCCATAGTGTGTTTCCTAAACGTGTGACTCTCTTCTGTTTTGTAATTCAGTTCAAGTGTAGCGGTTTTTACATTCCCTCTATAAGTGATATCTTATGATAAGTTTTTTTTTTTTTCTGTGTGAATTATTTCACGTAGAATCGTCGTACCTAAATCCACTCATCATGCTGCTACGAGCCTTATGACATAGATGTCATGGCTCAGTGATATTCCATTGTACATAAGGACCACAACTTCTTTATCCATTTTTCTCTTTCCTGGGATATTTAAGGTGTAACGAAGTGGATCTTCTTGTCAACAGAGCAGCCCTAAACTTTGGGGTGCCTGTGTCTTGCTGATTTTTAGTTTTCCCAATTTATACGCCCATGAGTGGAAGTGCCCTATGCTCTCTAAGCTGAGTTTTTTAGATGTTTCAAGACACACCGTACACCTCTCCAGAGTGGCTGTTGGCAATTTACATCTCGCCCATCAGCGTAGCAAGGCTCCCGTTTCTCCATTGCCTGTCCGGCATTTCTGGTTTTGACACTTTATTCAGCATGGCCCTTTTGACCGATGGGAAGCGAGACTTCTTTGTGGCGCTGATTTGCCTTTCCAGGTTGCTTGGTTGGCCAAAAAGGGCGTATGCGTTTTTTCCTGAATATATTCAGGAAAAAACGCATACGTCCTTTTTGGCCAAGGGCATCATTGTCGAGGTTTTGCCGCTTTTCCTGTGCTTTAAAGGTGATTCGAATCTCCCTCCTGAAATCTGTTTCCTGCAATTCTGCCTTGGTTTCAAACCCTCTTCGTTGCCTTCCCTCAATATATTTGTGGACGAGAGTTACCATTTATAACTCTGCAGGTTTGTGAATCGCAGTGCCCCTGAGCTCCATTTTTCAACTCGATTTCTTGGGAGCTGGCCGCAAAAGCGCAGGATTGCTTCAGGCCCTATTCTGCTTCCGGGCGGCAGGCTGATCCTGTGGTTAATTCTTCTTCCTGATGGGAAAATAGAGTGACCTGTGCCTGTCCCAAGACCTAGAGCTAGTCTCTCATTGGTTCCCCCTCTTCCCGTTCATCCTCAGGACAAATTGCAACCTGTACGAAACAGGAGGTTAAAGGTGCTGATTCTCCAAGGAGGGAGATTGCTAGGAAAGTGGCTGGAATGGCGAACCCGAGCACAAGGAGATGAGAAATGAGGTGCGTTTTAGAAACCTTTCCCGATCACACGGTGTACCATTTTTTGGGTTTCTCATGCATGTTTTCGATGTAGGAAGATGCCCTTGAACCTGGAGATTTGGGACCCATGGGATGGGTACCACGCAGTATTACTTTAAAGGGTCTGCATTTGCTCACCCAACCTCAGCAAACCTCTCAGCCCCAAGAGTGTCCACCCTTATGTCTCAATCAGCTGTGGGTCTAGATATGGTCAACCCAGGTGGCATCACAGCCTCTGAACGAATTTTGTAAGAATTTCTCTCTCTTTCACTGTCTTTGTTTCACGGGTTTTTAAAAGTAATTGATTTTTATAATGGGGTTTAGCTGCTTTTCAGTGCTGTGTTTATGATGCTTTACACGCACTTGACTCACTTACAGAGAGATTTCAATACATAGGTTTTAAGATTGTTACTTGTCAGATATATTCTTGGTCGGTGAATAGGGGGTGTTGGGTCCCGTTCACTGAGTAAGGAGTAGGTCTTGTCTATTACATATTGGGTTTATGGAACGCTATCTGAGCTAATTTGTAACCCTGGTTTTATGCATCACCCCACCTCACCTTTCCCGTTAAGCAGCCATAGTGTGTTTTCTAAACGTGTGACTCTCTTCTGTTTTGTAATTCAGTTCTAGTGTAGTGGTTTTTACTTTCCCTCTATAAGTGATATCTTATGATAAGTTTTTTTTTTTTTTCTGTGTGACTTATTTCACCTAGAATCGTCATACCTAAATCCACTCATCATGCTGCTACGAGCCTTATGACGTAGATTTCATGGCTGAGTGATATTCCATTGTACATAAGGACCACAACTTCTGTATCCATTTTTCTCTTTCCTGGGATATTTAAGGTGTAACGAAGTGGAGATTCTTGCCAACAGAGCAGCCCTAAACTTTGGGGTGCCTGTGTCTTGCTGATTTTTAGTTTTCCCAGTTTATACGCCCATGAGTGGAAGTGCCCTATGCTCTCTAAGCTGAGTTTTTTAGATGTCTCAGGACACACCGTACACCTCTCCAGAGTGGCTGTTGGCAATTTACATCCCGCCCATATCAGCGTAGCAAGGCTCCCGTTTCTCCATGGCCTGTCCTGCATTTCTGGTTTTGACACTTTATTCAGCATGGCCCTTTTGACCGATGGGAAGCGAGACTTCTTTGTAGCGCTGATTTGCCTTTCCAGGTTGCTTGGTTGGCCAAAAAGGGCGTATGCGTTTTTTCCTGAATATATTCAGGAAAAAACGCATACAACCTTTTTGGCCAAGGGCATCATTGTCGAGGTTTTGCCGCTTTTCCTTTGCTTTAACGGCGATTCGAATCTCCCTCCTGAAATCTGTTTCCTGCAATTATGCCTTGCTTTCAAATCCTCTTCGTTGCCTTCCCTCAATATATTTGTGGACGAGAGTTATCATTTATAACTCTGCAGGTTTGTGAATTGCAGTGCCCCTGAGCTCCATTTTTCAACTCGATTTCTTGGGAGCTGGCCGCAAAAGCGCAGGATTGCTTCAGGCCCTATTCTGCTTCCGGGCGGCAGGCTGAGCCTGTGGTTAATTCCTCTTCCTGATGGGAAAATAGAGTGACCTGTGCCTGTCCCAAGACCTAGAGCTAGTCTCTCATTGGTTCCCCCTCTTCCCGTTCCTCCTCAGGACAAATTGCAACCTGTACGGAACAGGAGTTTAAAGGTGCTGATTCTCCAAGGAGGGAGATTGCTAGGAAAGCGGCTGGAATGGCGAACCCGAGCACAAGGAGATGAGAAATGAGGTGCGTTTTAGAAACCTTTCCCGATCACACGGTGTACCATCTTATGGGTTTCTCATGCATGTTTTCGATGTAGGAAGATGCCCTTGAACCTGGAGATTTGGGACCCATGGGATGGGTACCACGCAGTATTACTTTAAAGGGTCTGCATTTGCTCACCCAACCTCACCAAACCTCTCAGCCCCAAGAGTGTCCACCCCTATGTCTCAATCAGCTGTGGGAATAGATATGGTCAACCCATGTGGCATCACAGCCTCTGAACGAATTTTGTAAGAATTTCTCTCTCTTTCACTGTCTTTGTTTCACGGGGTTTTAAAAGTAATTGATTTTTATAATGGGGTTTAGCTGCTTTTCAGTGCTGTGTTTATGACGCTTTACACCCACTTGACTCACTTACAGAGAGATTTCAATACATAGGTTTTAAGATTCTTACTAGTCAGATATATTCTTGGGCGGTGAATAGGCGGTGTTGGGTCCCGTTCACTGAGCAAGGAGTAGGTCTTGTCTATTACATATTGGGTTTATGGAACGGTATCTGAGCTAATTTGTAACCCTGGTTTTATGCATCACCCCACCTCACCTTTCCCGTTAAGCAGCCATAGTGTGTTTTCTAAACGTGTGACTCTCTTCTGTTTTGTAATTCAGTTCAAGTGTAGCGGTTTTTACTTTCCCTCTATAAGTGATATCTTATGATAAGTTTTTTTTTTTTTTCTGTGTGACTTATTTCACGTAGAATCGTCGTACCTAAATCCACTCATCATGCTGCTACGAGCCTAATGACGTAGATTTCATGGCTGAGTGATATTCCATTGTACATAAGGACCACAACTTCTGTATCCATTTTTCTCTTTCCTGGGATATTTAAGGTGTAACGAAGTGGAGGTTTTTGCCAACAGAGCAGCCCTAAACTTTGGGGTGCCTGTGTCTTGCTGATTTTTAGTTTTCCCAATTTATACGCCCATGAGTGGAAGTGCCCTATGCTCTCTAAGCTGAGTTTTTTAGATGTCTCAGGACACATCGTACACCTCTCCAGAGTGGCTGTTGGCAATTTACATCCCGCCCATCAGCGTAGCAAGGCTCCCGTTTCTCCATGGCCTGTACTGCATTTCTGGTTTTGACACTTTATTCAGCATGACCCTTTTGACCGATGGGAAGCGAGCCTTCTTTGTAGCGCTGATTTGCCTTTCCAGGTTGCTTGGTTGGCCAAAAAGGGCGTATGCGTTTTTTCCTGAATATATTCAGGAAAAAACGCATACGCCCTTTTTGGCCAAGGGCATCATTGTCGAGGTTTTGCCGCTTTTCCTTTGCTTTAACGGCGATTCGAATCTCCCTCCTGAAATCTGTTTCCTGCAATTATGCCTTGCTTTCAAATCCTCTTCGTTGCCTTCCCTCAATATATTTGTGGACGAGAGTTATCATTTATAACTCTGCAGGTTTGTGAATTGCAGTGCCCCTGAGCTCCATTTTTCAACTCGCTTTCTTGGGAGCTGGCCGCAAAAGCGCAGGATTGCTTCAGGCCCTATTCTGCTTCCGGGTGGCAGGCTGAGCCTGTGGTTAATTCTTCTTCGTGATGGGAAAATAGAGTGACCTGTGCCTGTCCCAAGACCTAGAGCTAGTCTCTCATTGGTTCCCCCTCTTCCCGTTCCTCCTCAGGACAAATTGCAACCTGTACGGAACAGGAGGTTAAAGGTGCTGATTCTCCAAGGAGGGAAATTGCTAGGAAAGCGGCTGGAATGGCGAACCCGAGCAGAAGGAGATGAGAAATGAGGTGCGTTTTAGAAACCTTTCCCGATCACACGGTGTACCATCTTCTGGGTTTCTCATGCATGTTTTCGATGTAGGAAGATGCCCTTGAACCTGGAGATTTGGGACCCATGGGATGGGTACCACGCAGTATTACTTTAAAGGGTCTGCATTTGCTCACCCAACCTCACCAAACCTCTCAGCCCCAAGAGTGTCCACCCCTATGTCTCAATCAGCTGTGGGTCTAGATATGGTCAACCCATGTGGCATCACAGCCTCTGAACGAATTTTGTAAGAATTTCTCTCTCTTTCACTGTCTTTGTTTCACGGGTGTTTAAAAGTAATTGATTTTTATAATGGGGTTTAGCTGCTTTTCAGTGCTGTGTTTATGCCGCTTTACACCCACTTGACTCACTTACAGAGAGATTTCAATACATAGGTTTTAAGATTCTTACTAGTCAGATATATTGTTGGGCGGTGAATAGGGGGTGTTGGGTCCCGTTCACTGAGCAAGGAGTAGATCTTCTCTATTACATATTGGGTTTATGGAACGGTATCTGAGCTAATTTGTAACCCTGGTTTTATGCATCACCCCACCTCACCTTTCCCGTTAAGCAGCCATAGTGTGTTTTCTAAACGTGTGACTCTCTTCTGTTTTGTAATTCAGTTCAAGTGTAGTGGTTTTTACTTTCCCTCTATAAGTGATATCTTATGATAAGTTTTTTTTTTTTTCTGTGTGACTTATTTCACCTAGAATCGTCATACCTAAATCCACTCATCATGCTGCTACGAGCCTTATGATGTAGATTTCATGGCTGAGTGATATTCCATTGTACATAAGGACCACAACTTCTGTATCCATTTTTCTCTTTCCTGGGATATTTAAGGTGTAACGAAGTGGAGATTCTTGCCAACAGAGCAGCCCTAAACTTTGGGGTGCCTGTGTCTTGCTGATTTTTAGTTTTCCCAGTTTATACGCCCATGAGTGGAAGTGCCCTATGCTCTCTAAGCTGAGTTTTTTAGATGTCTCAGGACACACCGTACACCTCTCCAGAGTGGCTGTTGGCAATTTACATCCCGCCCATATCAGCGTAGCAAGGCTCCCGTTTCTCCATGGCCTGTCCTGCATTTCTGGTTTTGACACTTTATTCAGCATGGCCCTTTTGACCGATGGGAAGCGAGACTTCTTTGTAGCGCTGATTTGCCTTTCCAGGTTGCTTGGTTGGCCAAAAAGGGCGTATGCGTTTTTTCCTGAATATATTCAGGAAAAAACGCATACAACCTTTTTGGCCAAGGGCATCATTGTCGAGGTTTTGCCGCTTTTCCTTTGCTTTAACGGCGATTCGAATCTCCCTCCTGAAATCTGTTTCCTGCAATTCTGCCTTGCTTTCAAATCCTCTTCGTTGCCTTCCCTCAATATATTTGTGGACGAGAGGTATCATTTATAACTCTGCAGGTTTGTGAATTGCAGTGCCCCTGAGCTCCATTTTTCAACTCGATTTCTTGGGAGCTGGCCGCAAAAGCGCAGGATTGCTTCAGGCCCTATTCTGCTTCCGGGCGGCAGGCTGAGCCTGTGGTTAATTCCTCTTCCTGATGGGAAAATAGAGTGACCTGTGCCTGTCCCAAGACCTAGAGCTAGTCTCTCATTGGTTCCCCCTCTTCCCGTTCCTCCTCAGGAGAAATTGCAACCTGTACGGAACAGGAGTTTAAAGGTGCTGATTCTCCAAGGAGGGAGATTGCTAGGAAAGCGGCTGGAATGGCGAACCCGAGCACAAGGAGATGAGAAATGAGGTGCGTTTTAGAAACCTTTCCCGATCACACGGTGTACCATCTTCTGGGTTTCTCATGCATGTTTTCGATGTAGGAAGATGCCCTTGAACCTGGAGATTTGGGACCCATGGGATGGGTACCACGCAGTATTACTTTAAAGGGTCTGCATTTGCTCACCCAACCTCACCAAACCTCTCAGCCCCAAGAGTGTCCACCCCTATGTCTCAATCAGCTGTGGGTCTAGATATGGTCAACCCAGGTGGCATCACAGCCTCTGAACGAATTTTGTAAGAATTTCTCTCTCTTTCACTGTCTTTGTTTCACGGGTTTTTAAAAGTAATTGATTTTTATAATGGGGTTTAGCTGCTTTTCAGTGCTGTGTTTATGACGCTTTACACCCACTTGACTCACTTACAGAGAGATTTCAATACATAGGTTTTAAGATTCTTACTAGTCAGATATATTCTTGGGCGGTGAATAGGCGGTGTTGGGTCCCGTTCACTGAGCAAGGAGTAGGTCCTGTCTATTACATATTGGGTTTATGGAACGGTATCTGAGCTAATTTGTAACCCTTGTTTTATGCATCACCCCACCTCACCTTTCCCGTTAAGCAGCCATAGTGTGTTTTCTAAACGTGTGACTCTCTTCTGTTTTGTAATTCAGTTCAAGTGTAGCGGTTTTTACTTTCCCTCTATAAGTGATATCTTATGATAAGTTTTTTTTTTTCTGTGTGACTTATTTCACGTAGAATCGTCGTACCTAAATCCACTCATCATGCTGCTACGAGCCTAATGACGTAGATTTCATGGCTGAGTGATATTCCATTGTACATAAGGAC
Organism: Eschrichtius robustus; assembly: GCF_028021215.1. NCBI lineage: Eukaryota > Metazoa > Chordata > Mammalia > Artiodactyla > Eschrichtiidae > Eschrichtius > Eschrichtius robustus. The sequence continues at coordinate 77,225,292 of NC_090832.1, forward strand.
CACAACTTCTGTATCCATTTTTCTCTTTCCTGGGATATTTAAGGTGTAACGAAGTGGAGGTTCTTGCCAACAGAGCAGCCCTAAACTTTGGGGTGCCTGTGTCTTGCTGATTTTTAGTTTTCCCAATTTATACGCCCATGAGTGGAAGTGCCCTATGCTCTCTAAGCTGAGTTTTTTAGATGTCTCAGGACACATCGTACACCTCTCCAGAGTGGCTGTTGGCAATTTACATCCCGCCCATCAGCGTAGCAAGGCTCCCGTTTCTCCATGGCCTGTCCTGCATTTCTGGTTTTGACACTTTATTCAGCATGACCCTTTTGACCGATGGGAAGCGAGACTTCTTTGTAGCGCTGATTTGCCTTTCCAGGTTGCTTGGTTGGCCAAAAAGGGCGTATGCGTTTTTTCCTGAATATATTCAGGAAAAAACGCATACGCCCTTTTTGGCCAAGGACATCATTGTCGAGGTTTTGCCGCTTTTCCTGTGCTTTAAAGGCGATTCGAATCTCCCTCCTGAAATCTGTTTCCTGCAATTCTGCCTTGCTTTCAAATCCTCTTCGTTGCCTTCCCTCAATATATTTGTGGACGAGAGTTATCATTTATAACTCTGCAGGTTTGTGAATTGCAGTGCCCCTGAGCTCCATTTTTCAACTCGCTTTCTTGGGAGCTGGCCGCAAAAGCGCAGGATTGCTTCAGGCCCTATTCTGCTTCCGGGTGGCAGGCTGAGCCTGTGGTTAATTCTTCTTCGTGATGGGAAAATAGAGTGACCTGTGCCTGTCCCAAGACCTAGAGCTAGTCTCTCATTGGTTCCCCCTCTTCCCGTTCCTCCTCAGGACAAATTGCAACCTGTACGGAACAGGAGGTTAAAGGTGCTGATTCTCCAAGGAGGGAGATTGCTAGGAAAGCGGCTGGAATGGCGAACCCGAGCAGAAGGAGATGAGAAATGAGGTGCGTTTTAGAAACCTTTCCCGATCACACGGTGTACCATCTTCTGGGTTTCTCATGCATGTTTTCGATGTAGGAAGATGCCCTTGAACCTGGAGATTTGGGACCCATGGAATGGGTACCACGCAGTATTACTTTAAAGGGTCTGCATTTGCTCACCCAACCTCACCAAACCTCTCAGCCCCAAGAGTGTCCACCCCTATGTCTCAATCAGCTGTGGGTCTAGATATGGTCAACCCATGTGGCATCACAGCCTCTGAACGAATTTTGTAAGAATTTCTCTCTCTTTCACTGTCTTTGTTTCACGGGTGTTTAAAAGTAATTGATTTTTATAATGGGGTTTAGCTGCTTTTCAGTGCTGTGTTTATGCCGCTTTACACCCACTTGACTCACTTACAGAGAGATATCAACACATAGGTTTTAAGATTCTTACTAGTCAGATATATTCTTGGGCGGTGAATAGGCGGTGTTGGGTCCCGTTCACTGAGCAAGGAGTAGGTCTTGTCTATTACATATTGGGTTTATGGAACGGTATCTGAGCTAATTTGTAACCCTGGTTTTATGCATCACCCCACCTCACCTTTCCCGTTAAGCAGCCATAGTGTGTTTTCTAAACGTGTGACTCTCTTCTGTTTTGTAATTCAGTTCAAGTGTAGCGGTTTTTACTTTCCCTCTATAAGTGATATCTTATGATAAGTTTTTTTTTTTCTGTGTGACTTATTTCACGTAGAATCGTCGTACCAAAATCCACTCATCATGCTGCTACGAGCCTAATGACGTAGATTTCATGGCTGAGTGATATTCCATTGTACATAAGGACCACAACTTCTGTATCCATTTTTCTCTTTCCTGGGATATTTAAGGTGTAACGAAGTGGAGGTTCTTGCCAACAGAGCAGCCCTAAACTTTGGGGTGCCTGTGTCTTGCTGATTTTTAGTTTTCCCAATTTATACGCCCATGAGTGGAAGTGCCCTATGCTCTCTAAGCTGAGTTTTTTAGATGTCTCAGGACACATCGTACACCTCTCCAGAGTGGCTGTTGGCAATTTACATCCCGCCCATCAGCGTAGCAAGGCTCCCGTTTCTCCATGGCCTGTCCTGCATTTCTGGTTTTGACACTTTATTCAGCATGACCCTTTTGACCGATGGGAAGCGAGACTTCTTTGTAGCGCTGATTTGCCTTTCCAGGTTCCTTGGTTGGCCAAAAAGGGCGTATGCGTTTTTTCCTGAATATATTCAGGAAAAAACGCATACGCCCTTTTTGGCCAAGGGCATCATTGTCGAGGTTTTGCCGCTTCTCCTGTGCTTTAAAGGCGATTCGAATCTCCCTCCTGAAATCTGTTTCCTGCAATTCTGCCTTGCTTTCAAATCCTCTTCGTTGCCTTCCCTCAATATATTTGTGGACGAGAGTTATCATTTATAACTCTGCAGGTTTGTGAATTGCAGTGCCCCTGAGCTCCATTTCTCAACTCGCTTTCTTGGGAGCTGGCCGCAAAAGCGCAGGATTGCTTCAGGCCCTATTCTGCTTCCGGGTGGCAGGCTGAGCCTGTGGTTAATTCTTCTTCGTGATGGGAAAATAGAGTGACCTGTGCCTGTCCCAAGACCTAGAGCTAGGCTCTCATTGGTTCCCCCTCTTCCCGTTCCTCCTCAGGACAAATTGCAACCTGTACGGAACAGGAGGTTAAAGGTGCTGATTCTCCAAGGAGGGAGATTGCTAGGAAAGCGGCTGGAATGGCGAACCCGAGCACAAGGAGATGAGAGATGAGGTGCGTTTTAGAAACCTTTCCTGATCACACGGTGTACCATTTTCTGGGTTTCTCATGCATGTTTTCGATGTAGGAAGATGCCCTTGAACCTGGAGATTTGGGACCCATGGGATGGGTACCACGCAGTATTACTTTCAAGGGTCTGCGTTTGCTCACCCAACCTCAGCAAACCTCTCAGCCCCAAGAGTGTCCACCCTTATGTCTCAATCAGCTGTGGGTCTTGATATGGTCAACCCAGGTGGCATCACAGCCTCTGAACGAATTTTGTAAGAATTTCTCTCTCTTTCACTGTCTTTGTTTCACGGGTTTTTAAAAGTAATTGATTTTTATAATGGGGTTTAGCTGCTTTTCAATGCTGTGTTTATGCCGCTTTACACCCACTTGACTCACTTACAGAGAGATTTCAATACATAGGTTTTAAGATTCTTACTAGTCAGATATATTCTTGGGCGGTGAATAGGGGGTGTTGAGTCCCGTTCACTGAGCAAGGAGTAGGTCTTGTCTATTACATGTTGGGTTTATGGAACGGTATCTGAGCTAATTTGAAACCCTGGTTTTATGCATCACCCCACCTCACCTTTCCCGTTAGGCAGCCATAGTGTGTTTTCTAAACGTGTGACTCTCTTCTGTTTTGTAATTCAGTTCAAGTGTAGCGGTTTTTACTTTCCCTCTATAAGTGATATCTTATGATAAGTTTTTTTTTTTTCTGTGTGACATATTTCACGTAGAATCGTCGTACCTAAATCCACTCATCATGCTGCTACGAGCCTTATGACGTAGATTTCATGGCTGAGTGATATTCCATTGTACATAAGGACCACAACTTCTGTATCCATTTTTCTCTTTCCTGGTATATTTAAGGTGTAACGAAGTGGAGGTTCTTGCCAACAGAGCAGCCCTAAACTTTGGGGTGCCTGTGTCTTGCTGATTTTTAGTTTTCCCAATTTATACGCCCATGAGTGGAAGTGCCCTATGCTCTCTAAGCTGAGTTTTTTAGATGTCTCAGGACACATCGTACACCTCTCCAGAGTGGCTGTTGGCAATTTACATCCCGCCCATCAGCGTAGCAAGGCTCCCGTTTCTCCATGGCCTATCCTGCATTTCTGGTTTTGACACTTTATTCAGCATGGCCCTTTTGACCGATGGGAAGCGAGACTTCTTTGTAGCGCTGATTTGCCTTTCCAGGTTTCTTGGTTGGCCAAAAAGGGCGTATGCGTTTTTTCCTGAATATATTCAGGAAAAAACGCATACAACCTTTTTGGCCAAGGGCATCATTGTCGAGGTTTTGCCGCTTTTCCTGTGCTTTAAAGGTGATTCGAATCTCCCTCCTGAAATCTGTTTCCTGCAATTCTGCCTTGCTTTCAAATCCTCTTCGTTGCCTTCCCTCAATATATTTGTGGACGAGAGTTATCATTTATAACTCTGCAGATTTGTGAATTGCAGTTCCCCTGAGCTCCATTTCTCAACTCGCTTTCTTGGGAGCTGGCCGCAAAAGCGCAGGATTGCTTCAGGCCCTATTCTGCTTCCGGGCGGTAGGCTGAGCCTTTGGTTAATTCTTCTTTCTGATGGGAAAATAGCGTGACCTGTTCTTGTCCCAACACCTAGAGCTAGTCTCTCATTTGTTCCCCGTCTTCCCGTTCATCCTCAGGACCAATTGCAACCTGTACGGAACAGGAGGTTAAAGGTGCTGATTCTCCAAGGAGGGAGATTGCTAGGAAAGCGGCTGGAATGGCGAACCCGAGCACCAGGAGATGAGAAATGAGGTGCGTTTTAGAAACCTTTCCCGATCACACGGTGTACCATCTTATGGGTTTCTCATGCATGTTTTCGATGTAGGAAGATGCCCTTGAACCTGGAGATTTGGGACCCATGGGATGGGTACCAGGCAGTATTACTTTAAAGGGTCTGCATTTGCTCACCCAACCTCACCAAACCTCTCAGCCCCAAGAGTGTCCACCCCTATGTCTCAATCAGCTGTGGGTCTAGATATGGTCAATCCTGGTGGCATCACAGCCTCTTAACGAATTTTGTAAGAATTTCTCTCTCTTTCACTGTCTTTGTTTCACGGGTGTTTAAAAGTAATTGATTTTTATAATGGGGTTTAGCTGCTTTTCAGTGCTGTGTTTATGCCGCTTTACACCCACTTGACTCACTTACAGAGAGATTTCAATACATAGGTTTTAAGATTCTTACTAGTCAGATATATTCTTGGGCGGTGAATAGGGGGTGTTGGGTCCCGTTCACTGAGCAAGGAGTAGGTCTTGTCTATTACATATTGGGTTTATGGAACGGTATCTGAGGTAATTTGTAACCCTTGTTTTATGCATCACCCCACCTCACCTTTCCCGTTAAGGAGCCATAGTGTGTTTCCTAAACGTGTGACTCTCTTCTGTTTTGTAATTCAGTTCAAGTGTAGCGGTTTTTACATTCCCTCTATAAGTGATATCTTATGATAAGTTTTTTTTTTTTCTGTGTGAATTATTTCACGTAGAATCGTCGTACCTAAATCCACTCATCATGCTGCTACGAGCCTTATGACATAGATGTCATGGCTCAGTGATATTCCATTGTACATAAGGACCACAACTTCTTTATCCATTTTTCTCTTTCCTGGGATATTTAAGGTGTAACGAAGTGGATCTTCTTGTCAACAGAGCAGCCCTAAACTTTGGGGTGCCTGTGTCTTGCTGATTTTTAGTTTTCCCAATTTATACGCCCATGAGTGGAAGTGCCCTATGCTCTCTAAGCTGAGTTTTTTAGATGTTTCAAGACACACCGTACACCTCTCCAGAGTGGCTGTTGGCAATTTACATCTCGCCCATCAGCGTAGCAAGGCTCCCGTTTCTCCATGGCCTGTCCGGCATTTCTGGTTTTGACACTTTATTCAGCATGGCCCTTTTGACCGATGGGAAGCGAGACTTCTTTGTGGCGCTGATTTGCCTTTCCAGGTTGCTTGGTTGGCCAAAAAGGGCGTATGCGTTTTTTCCTGAATATATTCAGGAAAAAACGCATACGTCCTTTTTGGTCAAGGGCATCATTGTCGAGGTTTTGCCGCTTTTCCTGTGCTTTAAAGGTGATTCGAATCTCCCTCCTGAAATCTGTTTCCTGCAATTCTGCCTTGGTTTCAAACCCTCTTCGTTGCCTTCCCTCAATATATTTGTGGACGAGAGTTACCATTTATAACTCTGCAGGTTTGTGAATCGCAGTGCCCCTGAGCTCCATTTTTCAACTCGCTTTCTTGGGAGCTGGCCGCAAAAGCGCAAGATTGCTTCAGGCCCTATTCTGCTTCCGGGCGGCAGGCTGATCCTGTGGTTAATTCTTCTTCCTGATGGGAAAATAGAGTGACCTGTGCCTGTCCCAAGACCTAGAGCTAGTCTCTCATTGGTTCCCCCTCTTCCCGTTCATCCTCAGGACAAATTGCAACCTGTACGAAACAGGAGGTTAAAGGTGCTGATTCTCCAAGGAGGGAGATTGCTAGGAAAGTGGCTGGAATGGCGAACCCGAGCACAAGGAGATGAGAAATGAGGTGCGTTTTAGAAACCTTTCCCGATCACACGGTGTACCATTTTTTGGGTTTCTCATGCATGTTTTCGATGTAGGAAGATGCCCTTGAACCTGGAGATTTGGGACCCATGGGATGGGTACCACGCAGTATTACTTTAAAGGGTGTGCATTTGCTCACCCAACCTCAGCAAACCTCTCAGCCCCAAGAGTGTCCACCCTTATGTCTCAATCAGCTGTGGGTCTAGATATGGTCAACCCAGGTGGCATCACAGCCTCTGAACGAATTTTGTAAGAATTTCTCTCTCTTTCACTGTCTTTGTTTCACGGGTTTTTAAAAGTAATTGATTTTTATAATGGGGTTTAGCTGCTTTTCAGTGCTGTGTTTATGATGCTTTACACGCACTTGACTCACTTACAGAGAGATTTCAATACATAGGTTTTAAGATTGTTACTTGTCAGATATATTCTTGGTCGGTGAATAGGGGGTGTTGGGTCCCGTTCACTGAGTAAGGAGTAGGTCTTGTCTATTACATATTGGGTTTATGGAACGCTATCTGAGCTAATTTGTAACCCTGGTTTTATGCATCACCCCACCTCACCTTTCCCGTTAAGCAGCCATAGTGTGTTTTCTAAACGTGTGACTCTCTTCTGTTTTGTAATTCAGTTCTAGTGTAGTGGTTTTTACTTTCCCTCTATAAGTGATATCTTATGATAAGTTTTTTTTTTTTTTCTGTGTGACTTATTTCACCTAGAATCGTCATACCTAAATCCACTCATCATGCTGCTACGAGCCTTATGACGTAGATTTCATGGCTGAGTGATATTCCATTGTACATAAGGACCACAACTTCTTTATCCATTTTTCTCTTTCCTGGGATATTTAAGGTGTAACGAAGTGGAGATTCTTGCCAACAGAGCAGCCCTAAACTTTGGGGTGCCTGTGTCTTGCTGATTTTTAGTTTTCCCAGTTTATACGCCCATGAGTGGAAGTGCCCTATGCTCTCTAAGCTGAGTTTTTTAGATGTCTCAGGACACACCGTACACCTCTCCAGAGTGGCTGTTGGCAATTTACATCCCACCCATATCAGCGTAGCAAGGCTCCCGTTTCTCCATGGCCTGTCCTGCATTTCTGGTTTTGACACTTTATTCAGCATGGCCCTTTTGACCGATGGGAAGCGAGACTTCTTTGTAGCGCTGATTTGCCTTTCCAGGTTGCTTGGTTGGCCAAAAAGGGCGTATGCGTTTTTTCCTGAATATATTCAGGAAAAAACGCATACAACCTTTTGGCCAAGGGCATCATTGTCGAGGTTTTGCCGCTTTTCCTTTGCTTTAACGGCGATTCGAATCTCCCTCCTGAAATCTGTTTCCTGCAATTATGCCTTGCTTTCAAATCCTCTTCGTTGCCTTCCCTCAATATATTTGTGGACGAGAGTTATCATTTATAACTCTGCAGGTTTGTGAATTGCAGTGCCCCTGAGCTCCATTTTTCAACTCGATTTCTTGGGAGCTGGCCGCAAAAGCGCAGGATTGCTTCAGGCCCTATTCTGCTTCCGGGCGGCAGGCTGAGCCTGTGGTTAATTCCTCTTCCTGATGGGAAAATAGAGTGACCTGTGCCTGTCCCAAGACCTAGAGCTAGTCTCTCATTGGTTCCCCCTCTTCCCGTTCCTCCTCAGGACAAATTGCAACCTGTACGGAACAGGAGTTTAAAGGTGCTGATTCTCCAAGGAGGGAGATTGCTAGGAAAGCGGCTGGAATGGCGAACCCGAGCACAAGGAGATGAGAAATGAGGTGCGTTTTAGAAACCTTTCCCGATCACACGGTGTACCATCTTATGGGTTTCTCATGCATGTTTTCGATGTAGGAAGATGCCCTTGAACCTGGAGATTTGGGACCCATGGGATGGGTACCACGCAGTATTACTTTAAAGGGTCTGCATTTGCTCACCCAACCTCACCAAACCTCTCAGCCCCAAGAGTGTCCACCCCTATGTCTCAATCAGCTGTGGGTCTAGATATGGTCAACCCATGTGGCATCACAGCCTCTGAACGAATTTTGTAAGAATTTCTCTCTCTTTCACTGTCTTTGTTTCACGGGTTTTTAAAAGTAATTGATTTTTATAATGGGGTTTAGCTGCTTTTCAGTGCTGTGTTTATGACGCTTTACACCCACTTGACTCACTTACAGAGAGATTTCAATACATAGGTTTTAAGATTCTTACTAGTCAGATATATTCTTGGGCGGTGAATAGGCGGTGTTGGGTCCCGTTCACTGAGCAAGGAGTAGGTCTTGTCTATTACATATTGGGTTTATGGAACGGTATCTGAGCTAATTTGTAACCCTGGTTTTATGCATCACCCCACCTCACCTTTCCCGTTAAGCAGCCATAGTGTGTTTTCTAAACGTGTGACTCTCTTCTGTTTTGTAATTCAGTTCAAGTGTAGCGGTTTTTACTTTCCCTCTATAAGTGAAATCTTATGATAAGTTTTTTTTTTTTTCTGTGTGACTTATTTCACGTAGAATCGTCGTACCTAAATCCACTCATCATGCTGCTACGAGCCTAATGACGTAGATTTCATGGCTGAGTGATATTCCATTGTACATAAGGACCACAACTTCTGTATCCATTTTTCTCTTTCCTGGGATATTTAAGGTGTAACGAAGTGGAGGTTCTTGCCAACAGAGCAGCCCTAAACTTTGGGGTGCCTGTGTCTTGCTGATTTTTAGTTTTCCCAATTTATACGCCCATGAGTGGAAGTGCCCTATGCTCTCTAAGCTGAGTTTTTTAGATGTCTCAGGACACATCGTACACCTCTCCAGAGTGGCTGTTGGCAATTTACATCCCGCCCATCAGCGTAGCAAGGCTCCCGTTTCTCCATGGCCTGTACTGCATTTCTGGTTTTGACACTTTATTCAGCATGACCCTTTTGACCGATGGGAAGCGAGCCTTCTTTGTAGCGCTGATTTGCCTTTCCAGGTTGCTTGGTTGGCCAAAAAGGGCGTATGCGTTTTTTCCTGAATATATTCAGGAAAAAACGCATACGCCCTTTTTGGCCAAGGGCATCATTGTCGAGGTTTTGCCGCTTTTCCTTTGCTTTAACGGCGATTCGAATCTCCCTCCTGAAATCTGTTTCCTGCAATTATGCCTTGCTTTCAAATCCTCTTCGTTGCCTTCCCTCAATATATTTGTGGACGAGAGTTATCATTTATAACTCTGCAGGTTTGTGAATTGCAGTGCCCCTGAGCTCCATTTTTCAACTCGCTTTCTTGGGAGCTGGCCGCAAAAGCGCAGGATTGCTTCAGGCCCTATTCTGCTTCCGGGTGGCAGGCTGAGCCTGTGGTTAATTCTTCTTCGTGATGGGAAAATAGAGTGACCTGTGCCTGTCCCAAGACCTAGAGCTAGTCTCTCATTGGTTCCCCCTCTTCCCGTTCCTCCTCAGGACAAATTGCAACCTGTACGGAACAGGAGGTTAAAGGTGCTGATTCTCCAAGGAGGGAAATTGCTAGGAAAGCGGCTGGAATGGCGAACCCGAGCAGAAGGAGATGAGAAATGAGGTGCGTTTTAGAAACCTTTCCCGATCACACGGTGTACCATCTTCTGGGTTTCTCATGCATGTTTTCGATGTAGGAAGATGCCCTTGAACCTGGAGATTTGGGACCCATGGGATGGGTACCACGCAGTATTACTTTAAAGGGTCTGCATTTGCTCACCCAACCTCACCAAACCTCTCAGCCCCAAGAGTGTCCACCCCTATGTCTCAATCAGCTGTGGGTCTAGATATGGTCAACCCATGTGGCATCACAGCCTCTGAACGAATTTTGTAAGAATTTCTCTCTCTTTCACTGTCTTTGTTTCACGGGTGTTTAAAAGTAATTGATTTTTATAATGGGGTTTAGCTGCTTTTCAGTGCTGTGTTTATGCCGCTTTACACCCACTTGACTCACTTACAGAGAGATTTCAATACATAGGTTTTAAGATTCTTACTAGTCAGATATATTGTTGGGCGGTGAATAGGGGGTGTTGGGTCCCGTTCACTGAGCAAGGAGTAGATCTTGTCTATTACATATTGGGTTTATGGAACGGTATCTGAGCTAATTTGTAACCCTGGTTTTATGCATCACCCCACCTCACCTTTCCCGTTAAGCAGCCATAGTGTGTTTTCTAAACGTGTGACTCTCTTCTGTTTTGTAATTCAGTTCAAGTGTAGTGGTTTTTACTTTCCCTCTATAAGTGATATCTTATGATAAGTTTTTTTTTTTTTCTGTGTGACTTATTTCACCTAGAATCGTCATACCTAAATCCACTCATCATGCTGCTACGAGCCTTATGATGTAGATTTCATGGCTGAGTGATATTCCATTGTACATAAGGACCACAACTTCTGTATCCATTTTTCTCTTTCCTGGGATATTTAAGGTGTAACGAAGTGGAGATTCTTGCCAACAGAGCAGCCCTAAACTTTGGGGTGCCTGTGTCTTGCTGATTTTTAGTTTTCCCAGTTTATACGCCCATGAGTGGAAGTGCCCTATGCTCTCTAAGCTGAGTTTTTTAGATGTCTCAGGACACACCGTACACCTCTCCAGAGTGGCTGTTGGCAATTTACATCCCGCCCATATCAGCGTAGCAAGGCTCCCGTTTCTCCATGGCCTGTCCTGCATTTCTGGTTTTGACACTTTATTCAGCATGGCCCTTTTGACCGATGGGAAGCGAGACTTCTTTGTAGCGCTGATTTGCCTTTCCAGGTTGCTTGGTTGGCCAAAAAGGGCGTATGCGTTTTTTCCTGAATATATTCAGGAAAAAACGCATACAACCTTTTTGGCCAAGGGCATCATTGTCGAGGTTTTGCCGCTTTTCCTTTGCTTTAACGGCGATTCGAATCTCCCTCCTGAAATCTGTTTCCTGCAATTCTGCCTTGCTTTCAAATCCTCTTCGTTGCCTTCCCTCAATATATTTGTGGACGAGAGGTATCATTTATAACTCTGCAGGTTTGTGAATTGCAGTGCCCCTGAGCTCCATTTTTCAACTCGATTTCTTGGGAGCTGGCCGCAAAAGCGCAGGATTGCTTCAGGCCCTATTCTGCTTCCGGGCGGCAGGCTGAGCCTGTGGTTAATTCCTCTTCCTGATGGGAAAATAGAGTGACCTGTGCCTGTCCCAAGACCTAGAGCTAGTCTCTCATTGGTTCCCCCTCTTCCCGTTCCTCCTCAGGAGAAATTGCAACCTGTACGGAACAGGAGTTTAAAGGTGCTGATTCTCCAAGGAGGGAGATTGCTAGGAAAGCGGCTGGAATGGCGAACCCGAGCACAAGGAGATGAGAAATGAGGTGCGTTTTAGAAACCTTTCCCGATCACACGGTGTACCATCTTCTGGGTTTCTCATGCATGTTTTCGATGTAGGAAGATGCCCTTGAACCTGGAGATTTGGGACCCATGGGATGGGTACCACGCAGTATTACTTTAAAGGGTCTGCATTTGCTCACCCAACCTCACCAAACCTCTCAGCCCCAAGAGTGTCCACCCCTATGTCTCAATCAGCTGTGGGTCTAGATATGGTCAACCCAGGTGGCATCACAGCCTCTGAACGAATTTTGTAAGAATTTCTCTCTCTTTCACTGTCTTTGTTTCACGGGTTTTTAAAAGTAATTGATTTTTATAATGGGGTTTAGCTGCTTTTCAGTGCTGTGTTTATGACGCTTTACACCCACTTGACTCACTTACAGAGAGATTTCAATACATAGGTTTTAAGATTCTTACTAGTCAGATATATTCTTGGGCGGTGAATAGGCGGTGTTGGGTCCCGTTCACTGAGCAAGGAGTAGGTCCTGTCTATTACATATTGGGTTTATGGAACGGTATCTGAGCTAATTTGTAACCCTTGTTTTATGCATCACCCCACCTCACCTTTCCCGTTAAGCAGCCATAGTGTGTTTTCTAAACGTGTGACTCTCTTCTGTTTTGTAATTCAGTTCAAGTGTAGCGGTTTTTACTTTCCCTCTATAAGTGATATCTTATGATAAGTTTTTTTTTTTTCTGTGTGACTTATTTCACGTAGAATCGTCGTACCTAAATCCACTCATCATGCTGCTACGAGCCTAATGACGTAGATTTCATGGCTGAGTGATATTCCATTGTACATAAGGACCACAACTTCTGTATCCATTTTTCTCTTTCCTGGGATATTTAAGGTGTAACGAAGTGGAGGTTCTTGCCAACAGAGCAGCCCTAAACTTTGGGGTGCCTGTGTCTTGCTGATTTTTTGTTTTCCCAATTTATACGCCCATGAGTGGAAGTGCCCTATGCTCTCTAAGCTGAGTTTTTTAGATGTCTCAGGACACATCGTACACCTCTCCAGAGTGGCTGTTGGCAATTTACATCCCGCCCATCAGCGTAGCAAGGCTCCCGTTTCTCCATGGCCTGTCCTGCATTTCTGGTTTTGACACTTTATTCAGCATGACCCTTTTGACCGATGGGAAGCGAGACTTCTTTGTAGCGCTGATTTGCCTTTCCAGGTTGCTTGGTTGGCCAAAAAGGGCGTATGCGTTTTTTCCTGAATATATTCAGGAAAAAACGCATACGCCCTTTTTGGCCAAGGGCATCATTGTCGAGGTTTTGCCGCTTTTCCTGTGCTTTAAAGGCGATTCGAATCTCCCTCCTGAAATCTGTTTCCTGCAATTCTGCCTTGCTTTCAAATCCTCTTCGTTGCCTTCCCTCAATATATTTGTGGACGAGAGTTATCATTTATAACTCTGCAGGTTTGTGAATTGCAGTGCCCCTGAGCTCCATTTTTCAACTCGCTTTCTTGGGAGCTGGCCGCAAAAGCGCAGGATTGCTTCAGGCCCTATTCTGCTTCCGGGTGGCAGGCTGAGCCTGTGGTTAATTCTTCTTCGTGATGGGAAAATAGAGTGACCTGTGCCTGTCCCAAGACCTAGAGCTAGTCTCTCATTGGTTCCCCCTCTTCCCGTTCCTCCTCAGGACAAATTGCAACCTGTACGGAACAGGAGGTTAAAGGTGCTGATTCTCCAAGGAGGGAGATTGCTAGGAAAGCGGCTGGAATGGCGAACCCGAGCAGAAGGAGATGAGAAATGAGGTGCGTTTTAGAAACCTTTCCCGATCACACGGTGTACCATCTTCTGGGTTTCTCATGCATGTTTTCGATGTAGGAAGATGCCCTTGAACCTGGAGATTTGGGACCCATGGAATGGGTACCACGCAGTATTACTTTAAAGGGTCTGCATTTGCTCACCCAACCTCACCAAACCTCTCAGCCCCAAGAGTGTCCACCCCTATGTCTCAATCAGCTGTGGGTCTAGATATGGTCAGCCCATGTGGCATCACAGCCTCTGAACGAATTTTGTAAGAATTTCTCTCTCTTTCACTGTCTTTGTTTCACGGGTGTTTAAAAGTAATTGATTTTTATAATGGGGTTTAGCTGCTTTTCAGTGCTGTGTTTATGCCGCTTTACACCCACTTGACTCACTTACAGAGAGATTTCAATACATAGGTTTTAAGATTCTTACTAGTCAGATAAATTCTTGGGTGGTGAATAGGGGGTGTTGGGTCCCGTTCACTGAGCAAGGAGTAGATCTTGTCTATTACATATTGGGTTTATGGAACGGTATCTGAGGTAATTTGTAACCCTGGTTTTATGCATCACCCCACCTCACCTTTCCCGTTAAGCAGCCATAGTGTGTTTTCTAAACGTGTGACTCTCTTCTGTTTTGTAATTCAGTTCAAGTGTAGCGGTTTTTACTTTCCCTCTATAAGTGATATCTTATGATAAGTTTTTTTTTTTTTTCTGTGTGACTTATTTCACGTAGAATCGTCGTACCTAAATCCACTCATCATGCTGCTACGAGCCTTATGACGTAGATTTCATGGCTGAGTGATATTCCATTGTACATAAGGACCACAACTTCTGTATCCATTTTTCTCTTTCCTGGTATATTTAAGGTGTAACGAAGTGGAGGTTCTTGCCAACAGAGCAGCCCTAAACTTTGGGGTGCCTGTGTCTTGCTGATTTTTAGTTTTCCCAATTTATACGCCCATGAGTGGAAGTGCCCTATGCTCTCTAAGCTGAGTTTTTTAGATGTCTCAGGACACATCGTACACCTCTCCAGAGTGGCTGTTGGCAATTTACATCCCGCCCATCAGCGTAGCAAGGCTCCCGTTTCTCCATGGCCTATCCTGCATTTCTGGTTTTGACACTTTATTCAGCATGGCCCTTTTGACCGATGGGAAGCGAGACTTCTTTGTAGCGCTGATTTGCCTTTCCAGGTTTCTTGGTTGGCCAAAAAGGGCGTATGCGTTTTTTCCTGAATATATTCAGGAAAAAACGCATACAACCTTTTTGGCCAAGGGCATCATTGTCGAGGTTTTGCCGCTTTTCCTGTGCTTTAAAGGTGATTCGAATCTCCCTCCTGAAATCTGTTTCCTGCAATTCTGCCTTGCTTTCAAATCCTCTTCGTTGCCTTCCCTCAATATATTTGTGGACGAGAGTTATCATTTATAACTCTGCAGATTTGTGAATTGCAGTTCCCCTGAGCTCCATTTCTCAACTCGCTTTCTTGGGAGCTGGCCGCAAAAGCGCAGGATTGCTTCAGGCCCTATTCTGCTTCCGGGCGGCAGGCTGAGCCTTTGGTTAATTCTTCTTTCTGATGGGAAAATAGCGTGACCTGTTCTTGTCCCAACACCTAGAGCTAGTCTCTCATTTGTTCCCCGTCTTCCCGTTCATCCTCAGGACCAATTGCAACCTGTACGGAACAGGAGGTTAAAGGTGCTGATTCTCCAAGGAGGGAGATTGCTAGGAAAGCGGCTGGAATGGCGAACCCGAGCACAAGGAGATGAGAAATGAGGTGCGTTTTAGAAACCTTTCCCGATCACA
The DNA here is from genome assembly GCF_028021215.1 of Eschrichtius robustus. NCBI lineage: Eukaryota > Metazoa > Chordata > Mammalia > Artiodactyla > Eschrichtiidae > Eschrichtius > Eschrichtius robustus. Next base: position 77,240,378 of record NC_090832.1, read on the forward strand.
CGGTGTACCATCTTATGGGTTTCTCATGCATGTTTTCGATGTAGGAAGATGCCCTTGAACCTGGAGATTTGGGACCCATGGGATGGGTACCAGGCAGTATTACTTTAAAGGGTCTGCATTTGCTCACCCAACCTCACCAAACCTCTCAGCCCCAAGAGTGTCCACCCCTATGTCTCAATCAGCTGTGGGTCTAGATATGGTCAATCCTGGTGGCATCACAGCCTCTTAACAAATTTTGTAAGAATTTCTCTCTCTTTCACTGTCTTTGTTTCACGGGTGTTTAAAAGTAATTGATTTTTATAATGGGGTTTAGCTGCTTTTCAGTGCTGTGTTTATGCCGCTTTACACCCACTTGACTCACTTACAGAGAGATTTCAATACATAGGTTTTAAGATTCTTACTAGTCAGATATATTCTTGGGCGGTGAATAGGGGGTGTTGGGTCCCGTTCACTGAGCAAGGAGTAGGTCTTGTCTATTACATATTGGGTTTATGGAACGGTATCTGAGGTAATTTGTAACCCTTGTTTTATGCATCACCCCACCTCACCTTTCCCGTTAAGGAGCCATAGTGTGTTTCCTAAACGTGTGACTCTCTTCTGTTTTGTAATTCAGTTCAAGTGTAGCGGTTTTTACATTCCCTCTATAAGTGATATCTTATGATAAGTTTTTTTTTTTTTCTGTGTGAATTATTTCACGTAGAATCGTCGTACCAAAATCCACTCATCATGCTGCTACGAGCCTTATGACATAGATGTCATGGCTCAGTGATATTCCATTGTACATAAGGACCACAACTTCTTTATCCATTTTTCTCTTTCCTGGGATATTTAAGGTGTAACGAAGTGGATCTTCTTGTCAACAGAGCAGCCCTAAACTTTGGGGTGCCTGTGTCTTGCTAATTTTTAGTTTTCCCAATTTATACGCCCATGAGTGGAAGTGCCCTATGCTCTCTAAGCTGAGTTTTTTAGATGTTTCAAGACACACCGTACACCTCTCCAGAGTGGCTGTTGGCAATTTACATCTCGCCCATCAGCGTAGCAAGGCTCCCGTTTCTCCATGGCCTGTCCGGCATTTCTGGTTTTGACACTTTATTCAGCATGGCCCTTTTGACCGATGGGAAGCGAGACTTCTTTGTGGCGCTGATTTGCCTTTCCAGGTTGCTTGGTTGGCCAAAAAGGGCGTATGCGTTTTTTCCTGAATATATTCAGGAAAAAACGCATACGTCCTTTTTGGCCAAGGGCATCATTGTCGAGGTTTTGCCGCTTTTCCTGTGCTTTAAAGGTGATTCGAATCTCCCTCCTGAAATCTGTTTCCTGCAATTCTGCCTTGGTTTCAAATCCTCTTCGTTGCCTTCCCTCAATATATTTGTGGACGAGAGTTACCATTTATAACTCTGCAGGTTTGTGAATCGCAGTGCCCCTGAGCTCCATTTTTCAACTCGCTTTCTTGGGAGCTGGCCGCAAAAGCGCAGGATTGCTTCAGGCCCTATTCTGCTTCCGGGCGGCAGGCTGAGCCTGTGGTTAATTCTTCTTCCTGATGGGAAAATAGAGTGACCTGTGCCTGTCCCAAGACCTAGAGCTAGTCTCTCATTGGTTCCCCCTCTTCCCGTTCATCCTCAGGACAAATTGCAACCTGTACGAAACAGGAGGTTAAAGGTGCTGATTCTCCAAGGAGGGAGATTGCTAGGAAAGTGGCTGGAATGGCGAACCCGAGCACAAGGAGATGAGAAATGAGGTGCGTTTTAGAAACCTTTCCCGATCACACGGTGTACCATTTTTTGGGTTTCTCATGCATGTTTTCGATGTAGGAAGATGCCCTTGAACCTGGAGATTTGGGACCCATGGGATGGGTACCACGCAGTATTACTTTAAAGGGTCTGCATTTGCTCACCCAACCTCAGCAAACCTCTCAGCCCCAAGAGTGTCCACCCTTATGTCTCAATCAGCTGTGGGTCTAGATATGGTCAACCCAGGTGGCATCACAGCCTCTGAACGAATTTTGTAAGAATTTCTCTCTCTTTCACTGTCTTTGTTTCACGGGTTTTTAAAAGTAATTGATTTTTATAATGGGGTTTAGCTGCTTTTCAGTGCTGTGTTTATGACGCTTTACACCCACTTGACTCACTTACAGAGAGATTTCAATACATAGGTTTTAAGATTCTTACTAGTCAGATATATTCTTGGGCGGTGAATAGGCGGTGTTGGGTCCCGTTCACTGAGCAAGGAGTAGGTCTTGTCTATTACATATTGGGTTTATGGAACGGTATCTGAGCTAATTTGTAACCCTGGTTTTATGCATCACCCCACCTCACCTTTCCCGTTAAGCAGCCATAGTGTGTTTTCTAAACGTGTGACTCTCTTCTGTTTTGTAATTCAGTTCAAGTGTAGCGGTTTTTACTTTCCCTCTATAAGTGATATCTTATGATAAGTTTTTTTTTTTCTGTGTGACTTATTTCACGTAGAATCGTCGTACCTAAATCCACTCATCATGCTGCTACGAGCCTAATGACGTAGATTTCATGGCTGAGTGATATTACATTGTACATAAGGACCACAACTTCTGTATCCATTTTTCTCTTTCCTGGGATATTTAAGGTGTAACGAAGTGGAGGTTCTTGCCAACAGAGCAGCCCTAAACTTTGGGGTGCCTGTGTCTTGCTGATTTTTAGTTTTCCCAATTTATACGCCCATGAGTGGAAGTGCCCTATGCTCTCTAAGCTGAGTTTTTTAGATGTCTCAGGACACATCGTACACCTCTCCAGAGTGGCTGTTGGCAATTTACATCCCGCCCATCAGCGTAGCAAGGCTCCCGTTTCTCCATGGCCTGTCCTGCATTTCTGGTTTTGACACTTTATTCAGCATGACCCTTTTGACCGATGGGAAGCGAGCCTTCTTTGTAGCGCTGATTTGCCTTTCCAGGTTGCTTGGTTGGCCAAAAAGGGCGTATGCGTTTTTTCCTGAATATATTCAGGAAAAAACGCATACGCCCTTTTTGGCCAAGGGCATCATTGTCGAGGTTTTGCCGCTTTTCCTTTGCTTTAACGGCGATTCGAATCTCCCTCCTGAAATCTGTTTCCTGCAATTATGCCTTGCTTTCAAATCCTCTTCGTTGCCTTCCCTCAATATATTTGTGGACGAGAGTTATCATTTATAACTCTGCAGGTTTGTGAATTGCAGTGCCCCTGAGCTCCATTTTTCAACTCGCTTTCTTGGGAGCTGGCCGCAAAAGCGCAGGATTGCTTCAGGCCCTATTCTGCTTCCGGGTGGCAGGCTGAGCCTGTGGTTAATTCTTCTTCGTGATGGGAAAATAGAGTGACCTGTGCCTGTCCCAAGACCTAGAGCTAGTCTCTCATTGGTTCCCCCTCTTCCCGTTCCTCCTCAGGACAAATTGCAACCTGTACGGAACAGGAGGTTAAAGGTGCTGATTCTCCAAGGAGGGAAATTGCTAGGAAAGCGGCTGGAATGGCGAACCCGAGCAGAAGGAGATGAGAAATGAGGTGCGTTTTAGAAACCTTTCCCGATCACACGGTGTACCATCTTCTGGGTTTCTCATGCATGTTTTCGATGTAGGAAGATGCCCTTGAACCTGGAGATTTGGGACCCATGGGATGGGTACCACGCAGTATTACTTTAAAGGGTCTGCATTTGCTCACCCAACCTCACCAAACCTCTCAGCCCCAAGAGTGTCCACCCCTATGTCTCAATCAGCTGTGGGTCTAGATATGGTCAACCCATGTGGCATCACAGCCTCTGAACGAATTTTGTAAGAATTTCTCTCTCTTTCACTGTCTTTGTTTCACGGGTGTTTAAAAGTAATTGATTTTTATAATGGGGTTTAGCTGCTTTTCAGTGCTGTGTTTATGCCGCTTTACACCCACTTGACTCACTTACAGAGAGATTTCAATACATAGGTTTTAAGATTCTTACTAGTCAGATATATTGTTGGGCGGTGAATAGGGGGTGTTGGGTCCCGTTCACTGAGCAAGGAGTAGATCTTGTCTATTACATATTGGGTTTATGGAACGGTATCTGAGCTAATTTGTAAACCTGGTTTTATGCATCACCCCACCTCACCTTTCCCGTTAAGCAGCCATAGTGTGTTTTCTAAACGTGTGACTCTCTTCTGTTTTGTAATTCAGTTCAAGTGTAGTGGTTTTTACTTTCCCTCTATAAGTGATATCTTATGATAAGTTTTTTTTTTTTTCTGTGTGACTTATTTCACCTAGAATCGTCATACCTAAATCCACTCATCATGCTGCTACGAGCCTTATGATGTAGATTTCATGGCTGAGTGATATTCCATTGTACATAAGGACCACAACTTCTGTATCCATTTTTCTCTTTCCTGGGATATTTAAGGTGTAACGAAGTGGAGATTCTTGCCAACAGAGCAGCCCTAAACTTTGGGGTGCCTGTGTCTTGCTGATTTTTAGTTTTCCCAGTTTATACGCCCATGAGTGGAAGTGCCCTATGCTCTCTAAGCTGAGTTTTTTAGATGTCTCAGGACACACCGTACACCTCTCCAGAGTGGCTGTTGGCAATTTACATCCCGCCCATATCAGCGTAGCACGGCTCCCGTTTCTCCATGGCCTGTCCTGCATTTCTGGTTTTGACACTTTATTCAGCATGGCCCTTTTGACCGATGGGAAGCGAGACTTCTTTGTAGCGCTGATTTGCCTTTCCAGGTTGCTTGGTTGGCCAAAAAGGGCGTATGCGTTTTTTCCTGAATATATTCAGGAAAAAACGCATACAACCTTTTTGGCCAAGGGCATCATTGTCGAGGTTTTGCCGCTTTTCCTTTGCTTTAACGGCGATTCGAATCTCCCTCCTGAAATCTGTTTCCTGCAATTCTGCCTTGCTTTCAAATCCTCTTCGTTGCCTTCCCTCAATATATTTGTGGACGAGAGGTATCATTTATAACTCTGCAGGTTTGTGAATTGCAGTGCCCCTGAGCTCCATTTTTCAACTCGATTTCTTGGGAGCTGGCCGCAAAAGCGCAGGATTGCTTCAGGCCCTATTCTGCTTCCGGGCGGCAGGCTGAGCCTGTGGTTAATTCCTCTTCCTGATGGGAAAATAGAGTGACCTGTGCCTGTCCCAAGCCCTAGAGCTAGTCTCTCATTGGTTCCCCCTCTTCCCGTTCCTCCTCAGGACAAATTGCAACCTGTACGGAACAGGAGTTTAAAGGTGCTGATTCTCCAAGGAGGGAGATTGCTAGGAAAGCGGCTGGAATGGCGAACCCGAGCACAAGGAGATGAGAAATGAGGTGCGTTTTAGAAACCTTTCCCGATCACACGGTGTACCATCTTCTGGGTTTCTCATGCATGTTTTCGATGTAGGAAGATGCCCTTGAACCTGGAGATTTGGGACCCATGGGATGGGTACCACGCAGTATTACTTTAAAGGGTCTGCATTTGCTCACCCAACCTCACCAAACCTCTCAGCCCCAAGAGTGTCCACCCCTATGTCTCAATCAGCTGTGGGTCTAGATATGGTCAACCCAGGTGGCATCACAGCCTCTGAACGAATTTTGTAAGAATTTCTCTCTCTTTCACTGTCTTTGTTTCACGGGTTTTTAAAAGTAATTGATTTTTATAATGGGGTTTAGCTGCTTTTCAGTGCTGTGTTTATGACGCTTTACACCCACTTGACTCACTTACAGAGAGATTTCAATACATAGGTTTTAAGATTCTTACTAGTCAGATATATTCTTGGGCGGTGAATAGGCGGTGTTGGGTCCCGTTCACTGAGCAAGGAGTAGGTCTTGTCTATTACATATTGGGTTTATGGAACGGTATCTGAGCTAATTTGTAACCCTTGTTTTATGCATCACCCCACCTCACCTTTCCCGTTAAGCAGCCATAGTGTGTTTTCTAAACGTGTGACTCTCTTCTGTTTTGTAATTCAGTTCAAGTGTAGCGGTTTTTACTTTCCCTCTATAAGTGATATCTTATGATAAGTTTTTTTTTTTCTGTGTGACTTATTTCACGTAGAATCGTCGTACCTAAATCCACTCATCATGCTGCTACGAGCCTAATGACGTAGATTTCATGGCTGAGTGATATTCCATTGTACATAAGGACCACAACTTCTGTATCCATTTTTCTCTTTCCTGGGATATTTAAGGTGTAACGAAGTGGAGGTTCTTGCCAACAGAGCAGCCCTAAACTTTGGGGTGCCTGTGTCTTGCTGATTTTTAGTTTTCCCAATTTATACGCCCATGAGTGGAAGTGCCCTATGCTCTCTAAGCTGATTTTTTTAGATGTCTCAGGACACATCGTACACCTCTCCAGAGTGGCTGTTGGCAATTTACATCCCGCCCATCAGCGTAGCAAGGCTCCCGTTTCTCCATGGCCTGTCCTGCATTTCTGGTTTTGACACTTTATTCAGCATGACCCTTTTGACCGATGGGAAGCGAGACTTCTTTGTAGCGCTGATTTGCCTTTCCAGGTTGCTTGGTTGGCCAAAAAGGGCGTATGCGTTTTTTCCTGAATATATTCAGGAAAAAACGCATACGCCCTTTTTGGCCAAGGGCATCATTGTCGAGGTTTTGCCGCTTTTCCTGTGCTTTAAAGGCGATTCGAATCTCCCTCCTGAAATCTGTTTCCTGCAATTCTGCCTTGCTTTCAAATCCTCTTCGTTGCCTTCCCTCAATATATTTGTGGACGAGAGTTATCATTTATAACTCTGCAGGTTTGTGAATTGCAGTGCCCCTGAGCTCCATTTTTCAACTCGCTTTCTTGGGAGCTGGCCGCAAAAGCGCAGGATTGCTTCAGGCCCTATTCTGCTTCCGGGTGGCAGGCTGAGCCTGTGGTTAATTCTTCTTCGTGATGGGAAAATAGAGTGACCTGTGCCTGTCCCAAGACCTAGAGCTAGTCTCTCATTGGTTCCCCCTCTTCCCGTTCCTCCTCAGGACAAATTGCAACCTGTACGGAACAGGAGGTTAAAGGTGCTGATTCTCCAAGGAGGGAGATTGCTAGGAAAGCGGCTGGAATGGCGAACCCGAGCAGAAGGAGATGAGAAATGAGGTGCGTTTTAGAAACCTTTCCCGATCACACGGTGTACCATCTTCTGGGTTTCTCATGCATGTTTTCGATGTAGGAAGATGCCCTTGAACCTGGAGATTTGGGACCCATGGAATGGGTACCACGCAGTATTACTTTAAAGGGTCTGCATTTGCTCACCCAACCTCACCAAACCTCTCAGCCCCAAGAGTGTCCACCCCTATGTCTCAATCAGCTGTGGGTCTAGATATGGTCAACCCATGTGGCATCACAGCCTCTGAACGAATTTTGTAAGAATTTCTCTCTCTTTCACTGTCTTTGTTTCACGGGTGTTTAAAAGTAATTGATTTTTATAATGGGGTTTAGCTGCTTTTCAGTGCTGTGTTTATGCCGCTTTACACCCACTTGACTCACTTACAGAGAGATTTCAATACATAGGTTTTAAGATTCTTACTAGTCAGATAAATTCTTGGGTGGTGAATAGGGGGTGTTGGGTCCCGTTCACTGAGCAAGGAGTAGATCTTGTCTATTACATATTGGGTTTATGGAACGGTATCTGAGGTAATTTGTAACCCTGGTTTTATGCATCACCCCACCTCACCTTTCCCGTTAAGCAGCCATAGTGTGTTTTCTAAACGTGTGACTCTTCTGTTTTGTAATTCAGTTCAAGTGTAGCGGTTTTTACTTTCCCTCTATAAGTGATATCTTATGATAAGTTTTTTTTTTTTTCTGTGTGACTTATTTCACGTAGAATCGTCGTACCTAAATCCACTCATCATGCTGCTACGAGCCTTATGACGTAGATTTCATGGCTGAGTGATATTCCATTGTACATAAGGACCACAACTTCTGTATCCATTTTTCTCTTTCCTGGGATATTTAAGGTGTAACGAAGTGGAGGTTCTTGCCAACAGAGCAGCCCTAAACTTTGGGGTGCCTGTGTCTTGCTGATTTTTAGTTTTCCCAATTTATACGCCCATGAGTGGAAGTGCCCTATGCTCTCTAAGCTGAGTTTTTTAGATGTCTCAGGACACATCGTACACCTCTCCAGAGTGGCTGTTGGCAATTTACATCCCGCCCATCAGCGTAGCAAGGCTCCCGTTTCTCCATGGCCTGTCCTGCATTTCTGGTTTTCACACTTTATTCAGCATGACGCTTTTGACCGATTGGAAGCGAGACTTCTTTGTAGCGCTGATTTGCCTTTCCAGGTTGCTTGGTTGGCCAAAAAGGGCGTATGCGTTTTTTCCTGAATATATTCAGGAAAAAACGCATACGCCCTTTTTGGCCAAGGGCATCATTGTCGAGGTTTTGCCGCTTTTCCTGTGCTTTAAAGGCGATTCGAATCTCCCTCCTGAAATCTGTTTCCTGCAATTCTGCCTTGCTTTCAAATCCTCTTCGTTGCCTTCCCTCAATATATTTGTGGACGAGAGTTATCATTTATAACTCTGCAGGTTTGTGAATTGCAGTGCCCCTGAGCTCCATTTTTCAACTCGCTTTCTTGGGAGCTGGCCGCAAAAGCGCAGGATTGCTTCAGGCCCTATTCTGCTTCTTGGTGGCAGGCTGAGCCTGTGGTTAATTCTTCTTCCTGCTGGGAAAATAGAGTGACCTGTGCCTGTGCCAAGACCTAGAGCTAGTCTCTCATTGGTTCCCCCTCTTCCCGTTCCTCCTCAGGACAAATTGCAACCTGTACGGAACAGGAGGTTAAAGGTGCTGATACTCCAAGGAGGGAGATTGCTAGGAAAGCGGCTGGAATGGCGAACCTGAGCACAAGGAGATGAGAAATGAGGTGCGTTTTAGAAACCTTTCCTGATCACACGGTGTACCATTTTCTGGGTTTCTCATGCATGTTTTCGATGTAGGAAGATGCCCTTGAACCTGGAGATTTGGGACCCATGGGATGGGTACCACGCAGTATTACTTTCAAGGGTCTGCGTTTGCTCACCCAACCTCAGCAAACCTCTCAGCCCCAAGAGTGTCCACCCTTATGTCTCAATCAGCTGTGGGTCTAGATATGGTCAACCCAGGTGGCATCACAGCCTCTGAACGAATTTTGTAAGAATTTCTCTCTCTTTCACTGTCTTTGTTTCACGGGTTTTTAAAAGTAATTGATTTTTATAATGGGGTTTAGCTGCTTTTCAATGCTGTGTTTATGCTGCTTTACACCCACTTGACTCACTTACAGAGAGATTTCAATACATATGTTTTAAGATTCCTACTAGTCAGATATATTCTTGGGCGGTGAATAGGGGGTGTTGAGTCCCGTTCACTGAGCAAGGAGTAGGTCTTGTCTATTACATGTTGGGTTTATGGAACGGTATCTGAGCTAATTTGAAACCCTGGTTTTATGCATCACCCCACCTCACCTTTCCCGTTAAGCAGCCATAGTGTGTTTTCTAAACGTGTGACTCTCTTCTGTTTTGTAATTCAGTTCAAGTGTAGCGGTTTTTACTTTCCCTCTATAAGTGATATCTTATGATAAGTTTTTTTTTTTTTTCTGTGTGACTTATTTCATGTAGAATCGTCGTACCTAAATCCACTCATCATGCTGCCAAGAGCTTTATGACGTAGATTTCATGGCTGAGTGATATTCCATTGTACATAAGGACCACAACTTCTGTATCCATTTTTCTCTTTCCTGGGATATTTAAGGTGTAACGAAGTGGAGGTTCTTGCAAACAGAGCAGCCCTAAACTTTGGGGTGCCTGTGTCTTGCTGATTTTTAGTTTTCCCAATTTATACGCCCATGTGTGGAAGTGCCCTATGCTCTCTAAGCTGAGTTTTTTAGATGTCTCAGGACACATCGTACACCTCTCCAGAGTGGCTGTTGGCAATTTACATCCCGCCCATCAGCGTAGCAAGGCTCCCGTTTCTCCATGGCCTGTCCTGCATTTCTGGTTTTGACACTTTATTCAGCATGGCCCTTTTGACCGATGGGAAGCGAGACTTCTTTGTAGCGCTGATTTGCCTTTCCAGGTTTCTTGGTTGGCCAAAAAGGGCGTATGCGTTTTTTCCTGAATATATTCAGGAAAAAACGCATACAACCTTTTTGGCCAAGGGCATCATTGTCGAGGTTTTGCCGCTTTTCCTGTGCTTTAAAGGTGATTCGAATCTCCCTCCTGAAATCTGTTTCCTGCAATTCTGCCTTGCTTTCAAATCCTCTTCGTTGCCTTCCCTCAATATATTTGTGGACGAGAGTTATCATTTATAACTCTGCAGGTTTGTGAATTGCAGTTCCCCTGAGGTCCATTTCTCAACTCGCTTTCTTGGGAGCTGGCCGCAAAAGCGCAGGATTGCTTCAGGCCCTATTCTGCTTCCGGGCGGTAGGCTGAGCCTTTGGTTAATTCTTCTTTCTGATGGGAAAATAGCGTGACCTGTTCTTGTCCCAACACCTAGAGCTAGTCTCTCATTTGTTCCCCGTCTTCCCGTTCATCCTCAGGACCAATTGCAACCTGTACGGAACAGGAGGTTAAAGGTGCTGATTCTCCAAGGAGGGAGATTGCTAGGAAAGCGGCTGGAATGGCGAACCCGAGCACAAGGAGATGAGAAATGAGGTGCGTTTTAGAAACCTTTCCCGATCACACGGTGTACCATCTTATGGGTTTCTCATGCATGTTTTCGATGTAGGAAGATGCCCTTCAACCTGGAGATTTGGGACCCATGGGATGGGTACCACGCAGTATTACTTTAAAGGGTCTGCATTTGCTCACCCAACCTCACCAAACCTCTCAGCCCCAAGAGTGTCCACCCCTATGTCTCAATCAGCTGTGGGTCTAGATATGGTCAATCCTGGTGGCATCACAGCCTCTTAACGAATTTTGTAAGAATTTCTCTCTCTTTCACTGTCTTTGTTTCACGGGTGTTTAAAAGTAATTGATTTTTATAATGGGGTTTAGCTGCTTTTCAGTGCTGTGTTTATGCCGCTTTACACCCACTTGACTCACTTACAGAGAGATTTCAATACATAGGTTTTAAGATTCTTACTAGTCAGATATATTCTTGGGCGGTGAATAGGGGGTGTTGGGTCCCGTTCACTGAGCAAGGAGTAGGTCTTGTCTATTACATATTGGGTTTATGGAACGGTATCTGAGGTAATTTGTAACCCTTGTTTTATGCATCACCCCACCTCACCTTTCCCGTTAAGGAGCCATAGTGTGTTTCCTAAACGTGTGACTCTCTTCTGTTTTGTAATTCAGTTCAAGTGTAGCGGTTTTTACATTCCCTCTATAAGTGATATCTTATGATAAGTTTTTTTTTTTTTTCTGTGTGAATTATTTCACGTAGAATCGTCGTACCTAAATCCACTCATCATGCTGCTACGAGCCTTATGACATAGATGTCATGGCTCAGTGATATTCCATTGTACATAAGGACCACAACTTCTTTATCCATTTTTCTCTTTCCTGGGATATTTAAGGTGTAACGAAGTGGATCTTCTTGTCAACAGAGCAGCCCTAAACTTTGGGGTGCCTGTGTCTTGCTGATTTTTAGTTTTCCCAATTTATACGCCCATGAGTGGAAGTGCCCTATGCTCTCTAAGCTGAGTTTTTTAGATATTTCAAGACACACCGTACACCTCTCCAGAGTGGCTGTTGGCAATTTACATCCCGCCCATCAGCGTAGCAAGGCTCCCGTTTTTCCATGGCCTGTCCTGCATTTCTGGTTTTGACACTTTATTCAGCATGGCCCTTTTGACCGATGGGAAGCGAGACTTCTTTGTAGCGCTGATTTGCCTTTCCAGGTTGCTTGGTTGGCCAAAAAGGGCGTATGCGTTTTTTCCTGAATATATTCAGGAAAAAACGCATACAACCTTTTTGGCCAAGGGCATCATTGTCGAGGTTTTGCCGCTTTTCCTTTGCTTTAACGGCGATTCGAATCTCCCTCCTGAAATCTGTTTCCTGCAATTATGCCTTGCTTTCAAATCCTCTTCGTTGCCTTCCCACAGTATATTTGTGGACGAGAGTTATCATTTATAACTCTGCAGGTTTGTGAATTGCAGTGCCCCTGAGCTCCATTTTTCAACTCGATTTCTTGGGAGCTGGCCGCAAAAGCGCAGGATTGCTTCAGGCCCTATTCTGCTTCCGGGCGGCAGGCTGAGCCTGTGGTTAATTCCTCTTCCTGATGGGAAAATAGAGTGACCTGTGCCTGTCCCAAGACCTAGAGCTAGTCTCTCATTGGTTCCCCCTCTTCCCGTTCCTCCTCAGGACAAATTGCAACCTGTACGGAACAGGAGTTTAAAGGTGCTGATTCTCCAAGGAGGGAGATTGCTAGGAAAGCGGCTGGAATGGCGAACCCGAGCACAAGGAGATGAGAAATGAGGTGCGTTTTAGAAACCTTTCCCGATCACACGGTGTACCATCTTATGGGTTTCTCATGCATGTTTTCGATGTAGGAAGATGCCCTTGAACCTGGAGATTTGGGACCCATGGGATGGGTACCAGGCAGTATTACTTTAAAGGGTCTGCATTTGCTCACCCAACCTCACCAAACCTCTCAGCCCCAAGAGTGTCCACCCCTATGTCTCAATCAGCTGTGGGTCTAGATATGGTCAACCCATGTGGCATCACAGCCTCTGAACGAATTTTGTAAGAATTTCTCTCTCTTTCACTGTCTTTGTTTCACGGGTTTTTAAAAGTAATTGATTTTTATAATGGGGTTTAGCTGCTTTTCAGTGCTGTGTTTATGACGCTTTACACCCACTTGACTCACTTACAGAGAGATATCAATACATAGGTTTTAAGATTCTTACTAGTCAGATATATTCTTGGGCGGTGAATAGGCGGTGTTGGGTCCCGTTCACTGAGCAAGGAGTAGGTCTTGTCTATTACATATTGGGTTTATGGAACGGTATCTGAGCTAATTTGTAACCCTGGTTTTATGCATCACCCCACCTCACCTTTCCCGTTAAGCAGCCATAGTGTGTTTTCTAAACGTGTGACTCTCTTCTGTTTTGTAATTCAGTTCAAGTGTAGCGGTTTTTACTTTCCCTCTATAAGTGATATCTTATGATAAGTTTTTTTTTTTTTCTGTGTGACTTATTTCACGTAGAATCGTCGTACCAAAATCCACTCATCATGCTGCTACGAGCCTAATGACGTAGATTTCATGGCTGAGTGATATTCCATTGTACATAAGGACCACAACTTCTGTATCCATTTTTCTCTTTCCTGGGATATTTAAGGTGTAACGAAGTGGAGGTTCTTGCCAACAGAGCAGCCCTAAACTTTGGGGTGCCTGTGTCTTGCTGATTTTTAGTTTTCCCAATTTATACGCCCATGAGTGGAAGTGCCCTGTGCTCTCTAAGCTGAGTTTTTTAGATGTCTCAGGACACATCGTACACCTCTCCAGAGTGGCTGTTGGCAATTTACATCCCGCCCATCAGCGTAGCAAGGCTCCCGTTTCTCCATGGCCTGTCCTGCATTTCTGGTTTTGACACTTTATTCAGCATGACCCTTTTGACCGATGGGAAGCGAGACTTCTTTGTAGCACTGATTTGCCTTTCCAGGTTCCTTGGTTGGCCAAAAAGGGCGTATGCGTTTTTTCCTGAATATATTCAGGAAAAAACGCATACGCCCTTTTTGGCCAAGGGCATCATTGTCGAGGTTTTGCCGCTTCTCCTGTGCTTTAAAGGCGATTCGAATCTCCCTCCTGAAATCTGTTTCCTGCAATTCTGCCTTGCTTTCAAATCCTCTTCGTTGCCTTCCCTCAATATATTTGTGGACGAGAGTTATCATTTATAACTCTGCAGGTTTGTGAATTGCAGTGCCCCTGAGCTCCATTTCTCAACTCGCTTTCTTGGGAGCTGGCCGCAAAAGCGCAGGATTGCTTCAGGCCCTATTCTGCTTCCGGGTGGCAGGCTGAGCCTGTGGTTAATTCTTCTTCGTGATGGGAAAATAGAGTGACCTGTGCCTGTCCCAAGACCTAGAGCTAGGCTCTCATTGGTTCCCCCTCTTCCCGTTCCTCCTCAGGACAAATTGCAACCTGTACGGAACAGGAGGTTAAAGGTGCTGATTCTCCAAGGAGGGAGATTGCTAGGAAAGCGGCTGGAATGGCGAACCCGAGCACAAGGAGATGAGAGATGAGGTGCGTTTTAGAAACCTTTCCTGATCACACGGTGTACCATTTTCTGGGTTTCTCATGCATGTTTTCGATGTAGGAAGATGCCCTTGAACCTGGAGATTTGGGACCCATGGGATGGGTACCACGCAGTATTACTTTCAAGGGTCTGCGTTTGCTCACCCAACCTCAGCAAACCTCTCAGCCCCAAGAGTGTCCACCCTTATGTCTCAATCAGCTGTGGGTCTTGATATGGTCAACCCAGGTGGCATCACAGCCTCTGAACGAATTTTGTAAGAATTTCTCTCTCTTTCACTGTCTTTGTTTCACGGGTTTTTAAAAGTAATTGATTTTTATAATGGGGTTTAGCTGCTTTTCAATGCTGTGTTTATGCCGCTTTACACCCACTTGACTCACTTACAGAGAGATTTCAATACATAGGTTTTAAGATTCTTACTAGTCAGATATATTCTTGGGCGGTGAATAGGGGGTGTTGAGTCCCGTTCACTGAGCAAGGAGTAGGTCTTGTCTATTACATGTTGGGTTTATGGAACGGTATCTGAGCTAATTTGAAACCCTGGTTTTATGCATCACCCCACCTCACCTTTCCCGTTAGGCAGCCATAGTGTGTTTTCTAAACGTGTGACTCTCTTCTGTTTTGTAATTCAGTTCAAGTGTAGCGGTTTTTACTTTCCCTCTATAAGTGATATCTTATGATAAGTTTTTTTTTTTTTCTGTGTGACTTATTTCACGTAGAATCGTCGTACCTAAATCCACTCATCATGCTGCTACGAGCCTTATGACGTAGATTTCATGGCTGAGTGATATTCCATTGTACATAAGGACCACAACTTCTGTATCCATTTTTCTCTTTCCTGGTATATTTAAGGTGTAACGAAGTGGAGGTTCTTGCCAACAGAGCAGCCCTAAACTTTGGGGTGCCTGTGTCTTGCTGATTTTTAGTTTTCCCAATTTATACGCCCATGAGTGGAAGTGCCCTATGCTCTCTAAGCTGAGTTTTTTAGATGTCTCAGGACACATCGTACACCTCTCCAGAGTGGCTGTTGGCAATTTACATCCCGCCCATCAGCGTAGCAAGGCTCCCGTTTCTCCATGGCCTATCCTGCATTTCTGGTTTTGACACTTTATTCAGCATGGCCCTTTTGACCGATGGGAAGCGAGACTTCTTTGTAGCGCTGATTTGCCTTTCCAGGTTTCTTGGTTGGCCAAAAAGGGCGTATGCGTTTTTTCCTGAATATATTCAGGAAAAAACGCATACAACCTTTTTGGCCAAGGGCATCATTGTCGAGGTTTTGCCGCTTTTCCTGTGCTTTAAAGGTGATTCGAATCTCCCTCCTGAAATCTGTTTCCTGCAATTCTGCCTTGCTTTCAAATCCTCTTCGTTGCCTTCCCTCAATATATTTGTGGACGAGAGTTATCATTTATAACTCTGCAGATTTGTGAATTGCAGTTCCCCTGAGCTCCATTTCTCAACTCGCTTTCTTGGGAGCTGGCCGCAAAAGCGCAGGATTGCTTCAGGCCCTATTCTGCTTCCGGGCGGTAGGCTGAGCCTTTGGTTAATTCTTCTTTCTGATGGGAAAATAGCGTGACCTGTTCTTGTCCCAACACCTAGAGCTAGTCTCTCATTTGTTCCCCGTCTTCCCGTTCATCCTCAGGACCAATTGCAACCTGTACGGAACAGGAGGTTAAAGGTGCTGATTCTCCAAGGAGGGAGATTGCTAGGAAAGCGGCTGGAATGGCGAACCCGAGCACAAGGAGATGAGAAATGAGGTGCGTTTTAGAAACCTTTCCCGATCACACGGTGTACCATCTTATGGGTTTCTCATGCATGTTTTCGATGTAGGAAGATGCCCTTCAACCTGGAGATTTGGGACCCATGGGATGGGTACCACGCAGTATTACTTTAAAGGGTCTGCATTTGCTCACCCAACCTCACCAAAACTCTCAGCCCCAAGAGTGTCCACCCCTATGTCTCAATCAGCTGTGGGTCTAGATATGGTCAATCCTGGTGGCATCACAGCCTCTTAACGAATTTTGTAAGAATTTCTCTCTCTTTCACTGTCTTTGTTTCACGGGTGTTTAAAAGTAATTGATTTTTATAATGGGGTTTAGCTGCTTTTCAGTGCTGTGTTTATGCCGCTTTACACCCACTTGACTCACTTACAGAGAGATTTCAATACATAGGTTTTAAGATTCTTACTAGTCAGATATATTCTTGGGCGGTGAATAGGGGGTGTTGGGTCCCGTTCACTGAGCAAGGAGTAGGTCTTGTCTATTACATATTGGGTTTATGGAACGGTATCTGAGGTAATTTGTAACCCTTGTTTTATGCATCACCCCACCTCACCTTTCCCGTTAAGGAGCCATAGTGTGTTTCCTAAACGTGTGACTCTCTTCTGTTTTGTAATTCAGTTCAAGTGTAGCGGTTTTTACATTCCCTCTATAAGTGATATCTTATGATAAGTTTTTTTTTTTTTTCTGTGTGAATTATTTCACGTAGAATCGTCGTACCTAAATCCACTCATCATGCTGCTACGAGCCTTATGACATAGATGTCATGGCTCAGTGATATTCCATTGTACATAAGGACCACAACTTCTTTATCCATTTTTCTCTTTCCTGGGATATTTAAGGTGTAACGAAGTGGATCTTCTTGTCAACAGAGCAGCCCTAAACTTTGGGGTGCCTGTGTCTTGCTGATTTTTAGTTTTCCCAATTTATACGCCCATGAGTGGAAGTGCCCTATGCTCTCTAAGCTGAGTTTTTTAGATATTTCAAGACACACCGTACACCTCTCCAGAGTGGCTGTTGGCAATTTACATCCCGCCCATCAGCGTAGCAAGGCTCCCGTTTTTCCATGGCCTGTCCTGCATTTCTGGTTTTGACACTTTATTCAGCATGGCCCTTTTGACCGATGGGAAGCGAGACTTCTTTGTAGCGCTGATTTGCCTTTCCAGGTTGCTTGGTTGGCCAAAAAGGGCGTATGCGTTTTTTCCTGAATATATTCAGGAAAAAACGCATACAACCTTTTTGGCCAAGGGCATCATTGTCGAGGTTTTGCCGCTTTTCCTTTGCTTTAACGGCGATTCGAATCTCCCTCCTGAAATCTGTTTCCTGCAATTATGCCTTGCTTTCAAATCCTCTTCGTTGCCTTCCCACAGTATATTTGTGGACGAGAGTTATCATTTATAACTCTGCAGGTTTGTGAATTGCAGTGCCCCTGAGCTCCATTTTTCAACTCGATTTCTTGGGAGCTGGCCGCAAAAGCGCAGGATTGCTTCAGGCCCTATTCTGCTTCCGGGCGGCAGGCTGAGCCTGTGGTTAATTCCTCTTCCTGATGGGAAAATAGAGTGACCTGTGCCTGTCCCAAGACCTAGAGCTAGTCTCTCATTGGTTCCCCCTCTTCCCGTTCCTCCTCAGGACAAATTGCAACCTGTACGGAACAGGAGTTTAAAGGTGCTGATTCTCCAAGGAGGGAGATTGCTAGGAAAGCGGCTGGAATGGCGAACCCGAGCACAAGGAGATGAGAAATGAGGTGCGTTTTAGAAACCTTTCCCGATCACACGGTGTACCATCTTATGGGTTTCTCATGCATGTTTTCGATGTAGGAAGATGCCCTTGAACCTGGAGATTTGGGACCCATGGGATGGGTACCAGGCAGTATTACTTTAAAGGGTCTGCATTTGCTCACCCAACCTCACCAAACCTCTCAGCCCCAAGAGTGTCCACCCCTATGTCTCAATCAGCTGTGGGTCTAGATATGGTCAACCCATGTGGCATCACAGCCTCTGAACGAATTTTGTAAGAATTTCTCTCTCTTTCACTGTCTTTGTTTCACGGGTTTTTAAAAGTAATTGATTTTTATAATGGGGTTTAGCTGCTTTTCAGTGCTGTGTTTATGACGCTTTACACCCACTTGACTCACTTACAGAGAGATATCAATACATAGGTTTTAAGATTCTTACTAGTCAGATATATTCTTGGGCGGTGAATAGGCGGTGTTGGGTCCCGTTCACTGAGCAAGGAGTAGGTCTTGTCTATTACATATTGGGTTTATGGAACGGTATCTGAGCTAATTTGTAACCCTGGTTTTATGCATCACCCCACCTCACCTTTCCCGTTAAGCAGCCATAGTGTGTTTTCTAAACGTGTGACTCTCTTCTGTTTTGTAATTCAGTTCAAGTGTAGCGGTTTTTACTTTCCCTCTATAAGTGATATCTTATGATAAGTTTTTTTTTTTTTTCTGTGTGACTTATTTCACGTAGAATCGTCGTACCAAAATCCACTCATCATGCTGCTACGAGCCTAATGACGTAGATTTCATGGCTGAGTGATATTCCATTGTACATAAGGACCACAACTTCTGTATCCATTTTTCTCTTTCCTGGGATATTTAAGGTGTAACGAAGTGGAGGTTCTTGCCAACAGAGCAGCCCTAAACTTTGGGGTGCCTGTGTCTTGCTGATTTTTAGTTTTCCCAATTTATACGCCCATGAGTGGAAGTGCCCTGTGCTCTCTAAGCTGAGTTTTTTAGATGTCTCAGGACACATCGTACACCTCTCCAGAGTGGCTGTTGGCAATTTACATCCCGCCCATCAGCGTAGCAAGGCTCCCGTTTCTCCATGGCCTGTCCTGCATTTCTGGTTTTGACACTTTATTCAGCATGACCCTTTTGACCGATGGGAAGCGAGACTTCTTTGTAGCACTGATTTGCCTTTCCAGGTTCCTTGGTTGGCCAAAAAGGGCGTATGCGTTTTTTCCTGAATATATTCAGGAAAAAACGCATACGCCCTTTTTGGCCAAGGGCATCATTGTCGAGGTTTTGCCGCTTCTCCTGTGCTTTAAAGGCGATTCGAATCTCCCTCCTGAAATCTGTTTCCTGCAATTCTGCCTTGCTTTCAAATCCTCTTCGTTGCCTTCCCTCAATATATTTGTGGACGAGAGTTATCATTTATAACTCTGCAGGTTTGTGAATTGCAGTGCCCCTGAGCTCCATTTCTCAACTCGCTTTCTTGGGAGCTGGCCGCAAAAGCGCAGGATTGCTTCAGGCCCTATTCTGCTTCCGGGTGGCAGGCTGAGCCTGTGGTTAATTCTTCTTCGTGATGGGAAAATAGAGTGACCTGTGCCTGTCCCAAGACCTAGAGCTAGGCTCTCATTGGTTCCCCCTCTTCCCGTTCCTCCTCAGGACAAATTGCAACCTGTACGGAACAGGAGGTTAAAGGTGCTGATTCTCCAAGGAGGGAGATTGCTAGGAAAGCGGCTGGAATGGCGAACCCGAGCACAAGGAGATGAGAGATGAGGTGCGTTTTAGAAACCTTTCCTGATCACACGGTGTACCATTTTCTGGGTTTCTCATGCATGTTTTCGATGTAGGAAGATGCCCTTGAACCTGGAGATTTGGGACCCATGGGATGGGTACCACGCAGTATTACTTTCAAGGGTCTGCGTTTGCTCACCCAACCTCAGCAAACCTCTCAGCCCCAAGAGTGTCCACCCTTATGTCTCAATCAGCTGTGGGTCTTGATATGGTCAACCCAGGTGGCATCACAGCCCCTGAAAGAATTTTGTAAGAATTTCTCTCTCTTTCACTGTCTTTGTTTCACGGGTTTTTAAAAGTAATTGATTTTTATAATGGGGTTTAGCTGCTTTTCAATGCTGTGTTTATGCCGCTTTACACCCACTTGACTCACTTACAGAGAGATTTCAATACATAGGTTTTAAGATTCTTACTAGTCAGATATATTCTTGGGCGGTGAATAGGGGGTGTTGAGTCCCGTTCACTGAGCAAGGAGTAGGTCTTGTCTATTACATGTTGGGTTTATGGAACGGTATCTGAGCTAATTTGAAACCCTGGTTTTATGCATCACCCCACCTCACCTTTCCCGTTAGGCAGCCATAGTGTGTTTTCTAAACGTGTGACTCTCTTCTGTTTTGTAATTCAGTTCAAGTGTAGCGGTTTTTACTTTCCCTCTATAAGTGATATCTTATGATAAGTTTTTTTTTTTTCTGTGTGACTTATTTCACGTAGAATCGTCGTACCTAAATCCACTCATCATGCTGCTACGAGCCTTATGACGTAGATTTCATGGCTGAGTGATATTCCATTGTACATAAGGACCACAACTTCTGTATCCATTTTTCTCTTTCCTGGTATATTTAAGGTGTAACGAAGTGGAGGTTCTTGCCAACAGAGCAGCCCTAAACTTTGGGGTGCCTGTGTCTTGCTGATTTTTAGTTTTCCCAATTTATACGCCCATGAGTGGAAGTGCCCTATGCTCTCTAAGCTGAGTTTTTTAGATGTCTCAGGACACATCGTACACCTCTCCAGAGTGGCTGTTGGCAATTTACATCCCGCCCATCAGCGTAGCAAGGCTCCCGTTTCTCCATGGCCTATCCTGCATTTCTGGTTTTGACACTTTATTCAGCATGGCCCTTTTGACCGATGGGAAGCGAGACTTCTTTGTAGCGCTGATTTGCCTTTCCAGGTTTCTTGGTTGGCCAAAAAGGGCGTATGCGTTTTTTCCTGAATATATTCAGGAAAAAACGCATACAACCTTTTTGGCCAAGGGCATCATTGTCGAGGTTTTGCCGCTTTTCCTGTGCTTTAAAGGTGATTCGAATCTCCCTCCTGAAATCTGTTTCCTGCAATTCTGCCTTGCTTTCAAATCCTCTTCGTTGCCTTCCCTCAATATATTTGTGGACGAGAGTTATCATTTATAACTCTGCAGATTTGTGAATTGCAGTTCCCCTGAGCTCCATTTCTCAACTCGCTTTCTTGGGAGCTGGCCGCAAAAGCGCAGGATTGCTTCAGGCCCTATTCTGCTTCCGGGCGGTAGGCTGAGCCTTTGGTTAATTCTTCTTTCTGATGGGAAAATAGCGTGACCTGTTCTTGTCCCAACACCTAGAGCTAGTCTCTCATTTGTTCCCCGTCTTCCCGTTCATCCTCAGGACCAATTGCAACCTGTACGGAACAGGAGGTTAAAGGTGCTGATTCTCCAAGGAGGGAGATTGCTAGGAAAGCGGCTGGAATGGCGAACCCGAGCACAAGGAGATGAGAAATGAGGTGCGTTTTAGAAACCTTTCCCGATCACACGGTGTACCATCTTATGGGTTTCTCATGCATGTTTTCGATGTAGGAAGATGCCCTTCAACCTGGAGATTTGGGACCCATGGGATGGGTACCACGCAGTATTACTTTAAAGGGTCTGCATTTGCTCACCCAACCTCACCAAACCTCTCAGCCCCAAGAGTGTCCACCCCTATGTCTCAATCAGCTGTGGGTCTAGATATGGTCAATCCTGGTGGCATCACAGCCTCTTAACGAATTTTGTAAGAATTTCTCTCTCTTTCACTGTCTTTGTTTCACGGGTGTTTAAAAGTAATTGATTTTTATAATGGGGTTTAGCTGCTTTTCAGTGCTGTGTTTATGCCGCTTTACACCCACTTGACTCACTTACAGAGAGATTTCAATACATAGGTTTTAAGATTCTTACTAGTCAGATATATTCTTGGGCGGTGAATAGGGGGTGTTGGGTCCCGTTCACTGAGCAAGGAGTAGGTCTTGTCTATTACATATTGGGTTTATGGAACGGTATCTGAGGTAATTTGTAACCCTTGTTTTATGCATCACCCCACCTCACCTTTCCCGTTAAGGAGCCATAGTGTGTTTCCTAAACGTGTGACTCTCTTCTGTTTTGTAATTCAGTTCAAGTGTAGCGGTTTTTACATTCCCTCTATAAGTGATATCTTATGATAAGTTTTTTTTTTTTTCTGTGTGAATTATTTCACGTAGAATCGTCGTACCTAAATCCACTCATCATGCTGCTACGAGCCTTATGACATAGATGTCATGGCTCAGTGATATTCCATTGTACATAAGGACCACAACTTCTTTATCCATTTTTCTCTTTCCTGGGATATTTAAGGTGTAACGAAGTGGATCTTCTTGTCAACAGAGCAGCCCTAAACTTTGGGGTGCCTGTGTCTTGCTGATTTTTAGTTTTCCCAATTTATACGCCCATGAGTGGAAGTGCCCTATGCTCTCTAAGCTGAGTTTTTTAGATATTTCAAGACACACCGTACACCTCTCCAGAGTGGCTGTTGGCAATTTACATCCCGCCCATCAGCGTAGCAAGGCTCCCGTTTTTCCATGGCCTGTCCTGCATTTCTGGTTTTGACACTTTATTCAGCATGGCCCTTTTGACCGATGGGAAGCGAGACTTCTTTGTAGCGCTGATTTGCCTTTCCAGGTTGCTTGGTTGGCCAAAAAGGGCGTATGCGTTTTTTCCTGAATATATTCAGGAAAAAACGCATACAACCTTTTTGGCCAAGGGCATCATTGTCGAGGTTTTGCCGCTTTTCCTTTGCTTTAACGGCGATTCGAATCTCCCTCCTGAAATCTGTTTCCTGCAATTATGCCTTGCTTTCAAATCCTCTTCGTTGCCTTCCCACAGTATATTTGTGGACGAGAGTTATCATTTATAACTCTGCAGGTTTGTGAATTGCAGTGCCCCTGAGCTCCATTTTTCAACTCGATTTCTTGGGAGCTGGCCGCAAAAGCGCAGGATTGCTTCAGGCCCTATTCTGCTTCCGGGCGGCAGGCTGAGCCTGTGGTTAATTCCTCTTCCTGATGGGAAAATAGAGTGACCTGTGCCTGTCCCAAGACCTAGAGCTAGTCTCTCATTGGTTCCCCCTCTTCCCGTTCCTCCTCAGGACAAATTGCAACCTGTACGGAACAGGAGTTTAAAGGTGCTGATTCTCCAAGGAGGGAGATTGCTAGGAAAGCGGCTGGAATGGCGAACCCGAGCACAAGGAGATGAGAAATGAGGTGCGTTTTAGAAACCTTTCCCGATCACACGGTGTACCATCTTATGGGTTTCTCATGCATGTTTTCGATGTAGGAAGATGCCCTTGAACCTGGAGATTTGGGACCCATGGGATGGGTACCAGGCAGTATTACTTTAAAGGGTCTGCATTTGCTCACCCAACCTCACCAAACCTCTCAGCCCCAAGAGTGTCCACCCCTATGTCTCAATCAGCTGTGGGTCTAGATATGGTCAACCCATGTGGCATCACAGCCTCTGAACGAATTTTGTAAGAATTTCTCTCTCTTTCACTGTCTTTGTTTCACGGGTTTTTAAAAGTAATTGATTTTTATAATGGGGTTTAGCTGCTTTTCAGTGCTGTGTTTATGACGCTTTACACCCACTTGACTCACTTACAGAGAGATTTCAATACATAGGTTTTAAGATTCTTACTAGTCAGATATATTCTTGGGCGGTGAATAGGCGGTGTTGGGTCCCGTTCACTGAGCAAGGAGTAGGTCTTGTCTATTACATATTGGGTTTATGGAACGGTATCTGAGCTAATTTGTAACCCTGGTTTTATGCATCACCCCACCTCACCTTTCCCGTTAAGCAGCCATAGTGTGTTTTCTAAACGTGTGACTCTCTTCTGTTTTGTAATTCAGTTCAAGTGTAGCGGTTTTTACTTTCCCTCTATAAGTGATATCTTATGATAAGTTTTTTTTTTTCTGTGTGACTTATTTCACGTAGAATCGTCGTACCAAAATCCACTCATCATGCTGCTACGAGCCTAATGACGTAGATTTCATGGCTGAGTGATATTCCATTGTACATAAGGACCACAACTTCTGTTTCCATTTTTCTCTTTCCTGGGATATTTAAGGTGTAACGAAGTGGAGGTTCTTGCCAACAGAGCAGCCCTAAACTTTGGGGTGCCTGTGTCTTGCTGATTTTTAGTTTTCCCAATTTATACGCCCATGAGTGGAAGTGCCCTATGCTCTCTAAGCTGAGTTTTTTAGATGTCTCAGGACACATCGTACACCTCTCCAGAGTGGCTGTTGGCAATTTACATCCCGCCCATCAGCGTAGCAAGGCTCCCGTTTCTCCATGGCCTGTCCTGCATTTCTGGTTTTGACACTTTATTCAGCATGACCCTTTTGACCGATGGGAAGCGAGACTTCTTTGTAGCGCTGATTTGCCTTTCCAGGTTCCTTGGTTGGCCAAAAAGGGCGTATGCGTTTTTTCCTGAATATATTCAGGAAAAAACGCATACGCCCTTTTTGGCCAAGGGCATCATTGTCGAGGTTTTGCCGCTTCTCCTGTGCTTTAAAGGCGATTCGAATCTCCCTCCTGAAATCTGTTTCCTGCAATTCTGCCTTGCTTTCAAATCCTCTTCGTTGCCTTCCCTCAATATATTTGTGGACGAGAGTTATCATTTATAACTCTGCAGGTTTGTGAATTGCAGTGCCCCTGAGCTCCATTTCTCAACTCGCTTTCTTGGGAGCTGGCCGCAAAAGCGCAGGATTGCTTCAGGCCCTATTCTGCTTCCGGGTGGCAGGCTGAGCCTGTGGTTAATTCCTCTTCCTGATGGGAAAATAGAGTGACCTGTGCCTGTCCCAAGACCTAGAGCTAGGCTCTCATTGGTTCCCCCTCTTCCCGTTCCTCCTCAGGACAAATTGCAACCTGTACGGAACAGGAGGTTAAAGGTGCTGATTCTCCAAGGAGGGAGATTGCTAGGAAAGCGGCTGGAATGGCGAACCCGAGCACAAGGAGATGAGAGATGAGGTGCGTTTTAGAAACCTTTCCTGATCACACGGTGTACCATTTTCTGGGTTTCTCATGCATGTTTTCGATGTAGGAAGATGCCCTTGAACCTGGAGATTTGGGACCCATGGGATGGGTACCACGCAGTATTACTTTCAAGGGTCTGCCTTTGCTCACCCAACCTCAGCAAACCTCTCAGCCCCAAGAGTGTCCACCCTTATGTCTCAATCAGCTGTGGGTCTTGATATGGTCAACCCAGGTGGCATCACAGCCTCTGAACGAATTTTGTAAGAATTTCTCTCTCTTTCACTGTCTTTGTTTCACGGGTTTTTAAAAGTAATTGATTTTTATAATGGGGTTTAGCTGCTTTTCAATGCTGTGTTTATGCCGCTTTACACCCACTTGACTCACTTACAGAGAGATTTCAATACATAGGTTTTAAGATTCTTACTAGTCAGATATATTCTTGGGCGGTGAATAGGGGGTGTTGAGTCCCGTTCACTGAGCAAGGAGTAGGTCTTGTCTATTACATGTTGGGTTTATGGAACGGTATCTGAGCTAATTTGAAACCCTGGTTTTATGCATCACCCCACCTCACCTTTCCCGTTAGGCAGCCATAGTGTGTTTTCTAAACGTGTGACTCTCTTCTGTTTTGTAATTCAGTTCAAGTGTAGCGGTTTTTACTTTCCCTCTATAAGTGATATCTTATGATAAGTTTTTTTTTTTCTGTGTGACTTATTTCACGTAGAATCGTCGTACCTAAATCCACTCATCATGCTGCTACGAGCCTTATGACGTAGATTTCATGGCTGAGTGATATTCCATTGTACATAAGGACCACAACTTCTGTATCCATTTTTCTCTTTCCTGGGATATTTAAGGTGTAACGAAGTGGAGGTTCTTGCCAACAGAGCAGCCCTAAACTTTGGGGTGCCTGTGTCTTGCTGATTTTTAGTTTTCCCAATTTATACGCCCATGAGTGGAAGTGCCCTATGCTCTCTAAGCTGAGTTTTTTAGATGTCTCAGGACACATCGTACACCTCTCCAGAGTGGCTGTTGGCAATTTACATCCCGCCCATCAGCGTAGCAAGGCTCCCGTTTCTCCATGGCCTATCCTGCATTTCTGGTTTTGACACTTTATTCAGCATGGCCCTTTTGACCGATGGGAAGCGAGACTTCTTTGTAGCGCTGATTTGCCTTTCCAGGTTTCTTGGTTGGCCAAAAAGGGCGTATGCGTTTTTTCCTGAATATATTCAGGAAAAAACGCATACAACCTTTTTGGCCAAGGGCATCATTGTCGAGGTTTTGCCGCTTTTCCTGTGCTTTAAAGGTGATTCGAATCTCCCTCCTGAAATCTGTTTCCTGCAATTCTGCCTTGCTTTCAAATCCTCTTCGTTGCCTTCCCTCAATATATTTGTGGACGAGAGTTATCATTTATAACTCTGCAGATTTGTGAATTGCAGTTCCCCTGAGCTCCATTTCTCAACTCGCTTTCTTGGGAGCTGGCCGCAAAAGCGCAGGATTGCTTCAGGCCCTATTCTGCTTCCGGGCGGTAGGCTGAGCCTTTGGTTAATTCTTCTTTCTGATGGGAAAATAGCGTGACGTGTTCTTGTCCCAACACCTAGAGCTAGTCTCTCATTTGTTCCCCGTCTTCCCGTTCATCCTCAGGACCAATTGCAACCTGTACGGAACAGGAGGTTAAAGGTGCTGATTCTCCAAGGAGGGAGATTGCTAGGAAAGCGGCTGGAATGGCGAACCCGAGCACAAGGAGATGAGAAATGAGGTGCGTTTTAGAAACCTTTCCCGATCACACGGTGTACCATCTTATGGGTTTCTCATGCATGTTTTCGATGTAGGAAGATGCCCTTGAACCTGGAGATTTGGGACCCATGGGATGGGTACCACGCAGTATTACTTTAAAGGGTCTGCATTTGCTCACCCAACCTCACCAAACCTCTCAGCCCCAAGAGTGTCCACCCCTATGTCTCAATCAGCTGTGGGTCTAGATATGGTCAATCCTGGTGGCATCACAGCCTCTTAACGAATTTTGTAAGAATTTCTCTCTCTTTCACTGTCTTTGTTTCACGGGTGTTTAAAAGTAATTGATTTTTATAATGGGGTTTAGCTGCTTTTCAATGCTGTGTTTATGCCGCTTTACACCCACTTGACTCACTTACAGAGAGATTTCAATACATAGGTTTTAAGATTGTTACTTGTCAGATATATTCTTGGTCGGTGAATAGGGGGTGTTGGGTCCCGTTCACTGAGTAAGGTGTAGGTCTTGTCTATTACATATTGGGTTTATGGAACGCTATCTGAGCTAATTTGTAACCCTGGTTTTATGCATCACCCCACCTCACCTTTCCCGTTAAGCAGCCATAGTGTGTTTTCTAAACGTGTGACTCTCTTCTGTTTTGTAATTCAGTTCAAGTGTAGTGGTTTTTACTTTCCCTCTATAAGTGATATCTTATGATAAGTTTTTTTTTTTTTCTGTGTGACTTATTTCACCTAGAATCGTCATACCTAAATCCACTCATCATGCTTCTACGAGCCTTATGACGTAGATTTCATGGCTGAGTGATATTCCATTGTACATAAGGACCACAACTTCTGTATCCATTTTTCTCTTTCCTGGGATATTTAAGGTGTAACGAAGTGGAGATTCTTGCCAACAGAGCAGCCCTAAACTTTGGGGTGCCTGTGTCTTGCTGATTTTTAGTTTTCCCAATTTATACGCCCATGAGTGGAAGTGCCCTATGCTCTCTAAGCTGAGTTTTTTAGATGTTTCAAGACACACCGTACACCTCTCCAGAGTGGCTGTTGGCAATTTACATCTCGCCCATCAGCGTAGCAAGGCTCCCGTTTCTCCATGGCCTGTCCGGCATTTCTGGTTTTGACACTTTATTCAGCATGGCCCTTTTGACCGATGGGAAGCGAGACTTCTTTGTGGCGCTGATTTGCCTTTCCAGGTTGCTTGGTTGGCCAAAAAGGGCGTATGCGTTTTTTCCTGAATATATTCAGGAAAAAACGCATACGTCCTTTTTGGCCAAGGGCATCATTGTCGAGGTTTTGCCGCTTTTCCTGTGCTTTAAAGGTGATTCGAATCTCCCTCCTGAAATCTGTTTCCTGCAATTCTGCCTTGGTTTCAAATCCTCTTCGTTGCCTTCCCTCAATATATTTGTGGACGAGAGTTACCATTTATAACTCTGCAGGTTTGTGAATCGCAGTGCCCCTGAGCTCCATTTTTCAACTCGCTTTCTTGGGAGCTGGCCGCAAAAGCGCAGGATTGCTTCAGGCCCTATTCTGCTTCCGGGCGGCAGGCTGAGCCTGTGGTTAATTCTTCTTCCTGATGGGAAAATAGAGTGACCTGTGCCTGTCCCAAGACCTAGAGCTAGTCTCTCATTGGTTCCCCCTCTTCCCGTTCATCCTCAGGACAAATTGCAACCTGTACGAAACAGGAGGTTAAAGGTGCTGATTCTCCAAGGAGGGAGATTGCTAGGAAAGTGGCTGGAATGGCGAACCCGAGCACAAGGAGATGAGAAATGAGGTGCGTTTTAGAAACCTTTCCCGATCACACGGTGTACCATTTTTTGGGTTTCTCATGCATGTTTTCGATGTAGGAAGATGCCCTTGAACCTGGAGATTTGGGACCCATGGGATGGGTACCACGCAGTATTACTTTAAAGGGTCTGCATTTGCTCACCCAACCTCAGCAAACCTCTCAGCCCCAAGAGTGTCCACCCTTATATCTCAATCAGCTGTGGGTCTAGATATGGTCAACCCAGGTGGCATCACAGCCTCTGAACGAATTTTGTAAGAATTTCTCTCTCTTTCACTGTCTTTGTTTCACGGGTTTTTAAAAGTAATTGATTTTTATAATGGGGTTTAGCTGCTTTTCAGTGCTGTGTTTATGATGCTTTACACGCACTTGACTCACTTACAGAGAGATTTCAATACATAGGTTTTAAGATTGTTACTTGTCAGATATATTCTTGGTCGGTGAATAGGGGGTGTTGGGTCCCGTTCACTGAGTAAGGAGTAGGTCTTGTCTATTACATATTGGGTTTATGGAACGCTATCTGAGCTAATTTGTAACCCTGGTTTTATGCATCACCCCACCTCACCTTTCCCGTTAAGCAGCCATAGTGTGTTTTCTAAACGTGTGACTCTCTTCTGTTTTGTAATTCAGTTCTAGTGTAGTGGTTTTTACTTTCCCTCTATAAGTGATATCTTATGATAAGTTTTTTTTTTTTTTTCTGTGTGACTTATTTCACCTAGAATCGTCATACCTAAATCCACTCATCATGCTGCTACGAGCCTTATGACGTAGATTTCATGGCTGAGTGATATTCCATTGTACATAAGGACCACAACTTCTGTATCCATTTTTCTCTTTCCTGGGATATTTAAGGTGTAACGAAGTGGAGATTCTTGCCAACAGAGCAGCCCTAAACTTTGGGGTGCCTGTGTCTTGCTGATTTTTAGTTTTCCCAGTTTATACGCCCATGAGTGGAAGTGCCCTATGCTCTCTAAGCTGAGTTTTTTAGATGTCTCAGGACACACCGTACACCTCTCCAGAGTGGCTCTTGGCAATTTACATCCCGCCCATATCAGCGTAGCAAGGCTCCCGTTTCTCCATGGCCTGTCCTGCATTTCTGGTTTTGACACTTTATTCAGCATGGCCCTTTTGACCGATGGGAAGCGAGACTTCTTTGTAGCGCTGATTTGCCTTTCCAGGTTGCTTGGTTGGCCAAAAAGGGCGTATGCGTTTTTTCCTGAATATATTCAGGAAAAAACGCATACAACCTTTTTGGCCAAGGGCATCATTGTCGAGGTTTTGCCGCTTTTCCTTTGCTTTAACGGCGATTCGAATCTCCCTCCTGAAATCTGTTTCCTGCAATTATGCCTTGCTTTCAAATCCTCTTCGTTGCCTTCCCTCAATATATTTGTGGACGAGAGTTATCATTTATAACTCTGCAGGTTTGTGAATTGCAGTGCCCCTGAGCTCCATTTTTCAACTCGATTTCTTGGGAGCTGGCCGCAAAAGCGCAGGATTGCTTCAGGCCCTATTCTGCTTCCGGGCGGCAGGCTGAGCCTGTGGTTAATTCCTCTTCCTGATGGGAAAATAGAGTGACCTGTGCCTGTCCCAAGACCTAGAGCTAGTCTCTCATTGGTTCCCCCTCTTCCCGTTCCTCCTCAGGACAAATTGCAACCTGTACGGAACAGGAGTTTAAAGGTGCTGATTCTCCAAGGAGGGAGATTGCTAGGAAAGCGGCTGGAATGGCGAACCCGAGCACAAGGAGATGAGAAATGAGGTGCGTTTTAGAAACCTTTCCCGATCACACGGTGTACCATCTTATGGGTTTCTCATGCATGTTTTCGATGTAGGAAGATGCCCTTGAACCTGGAGATTTGGGACCCATGGGATGGGTACCACGCAGTATTACTTTAAAGGGTCTGCATTTGCTCACCCAACCTCAACAAACCTCTCAGCCCCAAGAGTGTCCACCCCTATGTCTCAATCAGCTGTGGGAATAGATATGGTCAACCCATGTGGCATCACAGCCTCTGAACGAATTTTGTAAGAATTTCTCTCTCTTTCACTGTCTTTGTTTCACGGGGTTTTAAAAGTAATTGATTTTTATAATGGGGTTTAGCTGCTTTTCAGTGCTGTGTTTATGACGCTTTACACCCACTTGACTCACTTACAGAGAGATTTCAATACATAGGTTTTAAGATTCTTACTAGTCAGATATATTCTTGGGCGGTGAATAGGCGGTGTTGGGTCCCGTTCACTGAGCAAGGAGTAGGTCTTGTCTATTACATATTGGGTTTATGGAACGGTATCTGAGCTAATTTGTAACCCTGGTTTTATGCATCACCCCACCTCACCTTTCCCGTTAAGCTGCCATAGTGTGTTTTCTAAACGTGTGACTCTCTTCTGTTTTGTAATTCAGTTCAAGTGTAGCGGTTTTTACTTTCCCTCTATAAGTGATATCTTATGATAAGTTTTTTTTTTTCTGTGTGACTTATTTCACGTAGAATCGTCGTACCAAAATCCACTCATCATGCTGCTACGAGCCTAATGACGTAGATTTCATGGCTGAGTGATATTCCATTGTACATAAGGACCACAACTTCTGTATCCATTTTTCTCTTTCCTGGGATATTTAAGGTGTAACGAAGTGGAGGTTCTTGCCAACAGAGCAGCCCTAAACTTTGGGGTGCCTGTGTCTTGCTGATTTTTAGTTTTCCCAATTTATACGCCCATGAGTGGAAGTGCCCTATGCTCTCTAAGCTGAGTTTTTTAGATGTCTCAGGACACATCGTACACCTCTCCAGAGTGGCTGTTGGCAATTTACATCCCGCCCATCAGCGTAGCAAGGCTCCCGTTTCTCCATGGCCTGTCCTGCATTTCTGGTTTTGACACTTTATTCAGCATGACCCTTTTGACCGATGGGAAGCGAGACTTCTTTGTAGCGCTGATTTGCCTTTCCAGGTTGCTTGGTTGGCCAAAAAGGGCGTATGCGTTTTTTCCTGAATATATTCAGGAAAAAACGCATACGCCCTTTTTGGCCAAGGGCATCATTGTCGAGGTTTTGCCGCTTCTCCTGTGCTTTAAAGGCGATTCGAATCTCCCTCCTGAAATCTGTTTCCTGCAATTCTGCCTTGCTTTCAAATCCTCTTCGTTGCCTTCCCTCAATATATTTGTGGACGAGAGTTATCATTTATAACTCTGCAGGTTTGTGAATTGCAGTGCCCCTGAGCTCCATTTCTCAACTCGCTTTCTTGGGAGCTGGCCGCAAAAGCGCAGGATTGCTTCAGGCCCTATTCTGCTTCCGGGTGGCAGGCTGAGCCTGTGGTTAATTCTTCTTCCTGATGGGAAAATAGAGTGACCTGTGCCTGTCCCAAGACCTAGAGCTAGGCTCTCATTGGTTCCCCCTCTTCCCGTTCCTCCTCAGGACAAATTGCAACCTGTACGGAACAGGAGGTTAAAGGTGCTGATTCTCCAAGGAGGGAGATTGCTAGGAAAGCGGCTGGAATGGCGAACCCGAGCACAAGGAGATGAGAGATGAGGTGCGTTTTAGAAACCTTTCCTGATCACACGGTGTACCATTTTCTGGGTTTCTCATGCATGTTTTCGATGTAGGAAGATGCCCTTGAACCTGGAGATTTGGGACCCATGGGATGGGTACCACGCAGTATTACTTTCAAGGGTCTGCGTTTGCTCACCCAACCTCAGCAAACCTCTCAGCCCCAAGAGTGTCCACCCTTATGTCTCAATCAGCTGTGGGTCTTGATATGGTCAACCCAGGTGGCATCACAGCCTCTGAACGAATTTTGTAAGAATTTCTCTCTCTTTCACTGTCTTTGTTTCACGGGTTTTTAAAAGTAATTGATTTTTATAATGGGGTTTAGCTGCTTTTCAATGCTGTGTTTATGCCGCTTTACACCCACTTGACTCACTTACAGAGAGATTTCAATACATAGGTTTTAAGATTCTTACTAGTCAGATATATTCTTGGGCGGTGAATAGGGGGTGTTGAGTCCCGTTCACTGAGCAAGGAGTAGGTCTTGTCTATTACATGTTGGGTTTATGGAACGGTATCTGAGCTAATTTGAAACCCTGGTTTTATGCGTCACCCCACCTCACCTTTCCCGTTAGGCAGCCATAGTGTGTTTTCTAAACGTGTGACTCTCTTCTGTTTTGTAATTCAGTTCAAGTGTAGCGGTTTTTACTTTCCCTCTATAAGTGATATCTTATGATAAGTTTTTTTTTTTTCTGTGTGACTTATTTCACGTAGAATCGTCGTACCTAAATCCACTCATCATGCTGCTACGAGCCTTATGACGTAGATTTCATGGCTGAGTGATATTCCATTGTACATAAGGACCACAACTTCTGTATCCATTTTTCTCTTTCCTGGTATATTTAAGGTGTAACGAAGTGGAGGTTCTTGCCAACAGAGCAGCCCTAAACTTTGGGGTGCCTGTGTCTTGCTGATTTTTAGTTTTCCCAATTTATACGCCCATGAGTGGAAGTGCCCTATGCTCTCTAAGCTGAGTTTTTTAGATGTCTCAGGACACATCGTACACCTCTCCAGAGTGGCTGTTGGCAATTTACATCCCGCCCATCAGCGTAGCAAGGCTCCCGTTTCTCCATGGCCTATCCTGCATTTCTGGTTTTGACACTTTATTCAGCATGGCCCTTTTGACCGATGGGAAGCGAGACTTCTTTGTAGCGCTGATTTGCCTTTCCAGGTTTCTTGGTTGGCCAAAAAGGGGGTATGCGTTTTTTCCTGAATATATTCAGGAAAAAACGCATACAACCTTTTTGGCCAAGGGCATCATTGTCGAGGTTTTGCCGCTTTTCCTGTGCTTTAAAGGTGATTCGAATCTCCCTCCTGAAATCTGTTTCCTGCAATTCTGCCTTGCTTTCAAATCCTCTTCGTTGCCTTCCCTCAATATATTTGTGGACGAGAGTTATCATTTATAACTCTGCAGATTTGTGAATTGCAGTTCCCCTGAGCTCCATTTCTCAACTCGCTTTCTTGGGAGCTGGCCGCAAAAGCGCAGGATTGCTTCAGGCCCTATTCTGCTTCCGGGCGGTAGGCTGAGCCTTTGGTTAATTCTTCTTTCTGATGGGAAAATAGCGTGACGTGTTCTTGTCCCAACACCTAGAGCTAGTCTCTCATTTGTTCCCCGTCTTCCCGTTCATCCTCAGGACCAATTGCAACCTGTACGGAACAGGAGGTTAAAGGTGCTGATTCTCCAAGGAGGGAGATTGCTAGGAAAGCGGCTGGAATGGCGAACCCGAGCACAAGGAGATGAGAAATGAGGTGCGTTTTAGAAACCTTTCCCGATCACACGGTGTACCATCTTATGGGTTTCTCATGCATGTTTTCGATGTAGGAAGATGCCCTTGAACCTGGAGATTTGGGACCCATGGGATGGGTACCACGCAGTATTACTTTAAAGGGTCTGCATTTGCTCACCCAACCTCACCAAACCTCTCAGCCCCAAGAGTGTCCACCCCTATGTCTCAATCAGCTGTGGGTCTAGATATGGTCAATCCTGGTGGCATCACAGCCTCTTAACGAATTTTGTAAGAATTTCTCTCTCTTTCACTGTCTTTGTTTCACGGGTGTTTAAAAGTAATTGATTTTTATAATGGGGTTTAGCTGCTTTTCAGTGCTGTGTTTATGCCGCTTTACACCCACTTGACTCACTTACAGAGAGATTTCAATACATAGGTTTTAAGATTCTTACTAGTCAGATATATTCTTGGGCGGTGAATAGGGGGTGTTGGGTCCCGTTCACTGAGCAAGGAGTAGGTCTTGTCTATTACATATTGGGTTTATGGAACGGTATCTGAGGTAATTTGTAACCCTTGTTTTATGCATCACCCCACCTCACCTTTCCCGTTAAGGAGCCATAGTGTGTTTCCTAAACGTGTGACTCTCTTCTGTTTTGTAATTCAGTTCAAGTGTAGCGGTTTTTACATTCCCTCTATAAGTGATATCTTATGATAAGTTTTTTTTTTTTTTCTGTGTGAATTATTTCACGTAGAATCGTCGTACCTAAATCCACTCATCATGCTGCTACGAGCCTTATGACATAGATGTCATGGCTCAGTGATATTCCATTGTACATAAGGACCACAACTTCTTTATCCATTTTTCTCTTTCCTGGGATATTTAAGGTGTAACGAAGTGGATCTTCTTGTCAACAGAGTAGCCCTAAAATTTGGGGTGCCTGTGTCTTGCTGATTTTTAGTTTTCCCAATTTATACGCCCATGAGTGGAAGTGCCCTATGCTCTCTAAGCTGAGTTTTTTAGATATTTCAAGACACACCGTACACCTCTCCAGAGTGGCTGTTGGCAATTTACATCCCGCCCATCAGCGTAGCAAGGCTCCCGTTTTTCCATGGCCTGTCCTGCATTTCTGGTTTTGACACTTTATTCAGCATGGCCCTTTTGACCGATGGGAAGCGAGACTTCTTTGTAGCGCTGATTTGCCTTTCCAGGTTGCTTGGTTGGCCAAAAAGGGCGTATGCGTTTTTTCCTGAATATATTCAGGAAAAAACGCATACAACCTTTTTGGCCAAGGGCATCATTGTCGAGGTTTTGCCGCTTTTCCTTTGCTTTAACGGCGATTCGAATCTCCCTCCTGAAATCTGTTTCCTGCAATTATGCCTTGCTTTCAAATCCTCTTCGTTGCCTTCCCACAGTATATTTGTGGACGAGAGTTATCATTTATAACTCTGCAGGTTTGTGAATTGCAGTGCCCCTGAGCTCCATTTTTCAACTCGATTTCTTGGGAGCTGGCCGCAAAAGCGCAGGATTGCTTCAGGCCCTATTCTGCTTCCGGGCGGCAGGCTGAGCCTGTGGTTAATTCCTCTTCCTGATGGGAAAATAGAGTGACCTGTGCCTGTCCCAAGACCTAGAGCTAGTCTCTCATTGGTTCCCCCTCTTCCCGTTCCTCCTCAGGACAAATTGCAACCTGTACGGAACAGGAGTTTAAAGGTGCTGATTCTCCAAGGAGGGAGATTGCTAGGAAAGCGGCTGGAATGGCGAACCCGAGCACAAGGAGATGAGAAATGAGGTGCGTTTTAGAAACCTT
Source organism: Eschrichtius robustus (assembly GCF_028021215.1). NCBI lineage: Eukaryota > Metazoa > Chordata > Mammalia > Artiodactyla > Eschrichtiidae > Eschrichtius > Eschrichtius robustus. Next base: position 77,275,644 of record NC_090832.1, read on the forward strand.
TCCCGATCACACGGTGTACCATCTTATGGGTTTCTCATGCATGTTTTCGATGTAGGAAGATGCCCTTGAACCTGGAGATTTGGGACCCATGGGATGGGTACCAGGCAGTATTACTTTAAAAGGTCTGCATTTGCTCACCCAACCTCACCAAACCTCTCAGCCCCAAGAGTGTCCACCCCTATGTCTCAATCAGCTGTGGGTCTAGATATGGTCAACCCATGTGGCATCACAGCCTCTGAACGAATTTTGTAAGAATTTCTCTCTCTTTCACTGTCTTTGTTTCACGGGTTTTTAAAAGTAATTGATTTTTATAATGGGGTTTAGCTGCTTTTCAGTGCTGTGTTTATGACGCTTTACACCCACTTGACTCACTTACAGAGAGATTTCAATACATAGGTTTTAAGATTCTTACTAGTCAGATATATTCTTGGGCGGTGAATAGGCGGTGTTGGGTCCCGTTCACTGAGCAAGGAGTAGGTCTTGTCTATTACATATTGGGTTTATGGAACGGTATCTGAGCTAATTTGTAACCCTGGTTTTATGCATCACCCCACCTCACCTTTCCCGTTAAGCAGCCATAGTGTGTTTTCTAAACGTGTGACTCTCTTCTGTTTTGTAATTCAGTTCAAGTGTAGCGGTTTTTACTTTCCCTCTATAAGTGATATCTTATGATAAGTTTTTTTTTTTTCTGTGTGACTTATTTCACGTAGAATCGTCGTACCAAAATCCACTCATCATGCTGCTACGAGCCTAATGACGTAGATTTCATGGCTGAGTGATATTCCATTGTACATAAGGACCACAACTTCTGTATCCATTTTTCTCTTTCCTGGGATATTTAAGGTGTAACGAAGTGGAGGTTCTTGCCAACAGAGCAGCCCTAAACTTTGGGGTGCCTGTGTCTTGCTGATTTTTAGTTTTCCCAATTTATACGCCCATGAGTGGAAGTGCCCTATGCTCTCTAAGCTGAGTTTTTTAGATGTCTCAGAACACATCGTACACCTCTCCAGAGTGGCTGTTGGCAATTTACATCCCGCCCATCAGCGTAGCAAGGCTCCCGTTTCTCCATGGCCTGTCCTGCATTTCTGGTTTTGACACTTTATTCAGCATGACCCTTTTGACCGATGGGAAGCGAGACTTCTTTGTAGCGCTGATTTGCCTTTCCAGGTTCCTTGGTTGGCCAAAAAGGGCGTATGCGTTTTTTCCTGAATATATTCAGGAAAAAACGCATACGCCCTTTTTGGCCAAGGGCATCATTGTCGAGGTTTTGCCGCTTCTCCTGTGCTTTAAAGGCGATTCGAATCTCCCTCCTGAAATCTGTTTCCTGCAATTCTGCCTTGCTTTCAAATCCTCTTCGTTGCCTTCCCTCAATATATTTGTGGACGAGAGTTATCATTTATAACTCTGCAGGTTTGTGAATTGCAGTGCCCCTGAGCTCCATTTCTCAACTCGCTTTCTTGGGAGCTGGCCGCAAAAGCGCAGGATTGCTTCAGGCCCTATTCTGCTTCCGGGTGGCAGGCTGAGCCTGTGGTTAATTCCTCTTCCTGATGGGAAAATAGAGTGACCTGTGCCTGTCCCAAGACCTAGAGCTAGGCTCTCATTGGTTCCCCCTCTTCCCGTTCCTCCTCAGGACAAATTGCAACCTGTACGGAACAGGAGGTTAAAGGTGCTGATTCTCCAAGGAGGGAGATTGCTAGGAAAGCGGCTGGAATGGCGAACCCGAGCACAAGGAGATGAGAGATGAGGTGCGTTTTAGAAACCTTTCCTGATCACACGGTGTACCATTTTCTGGGTTTCTCATGCATGTTTTCGATGTAGGAAGATGCCCTTGAACCTGGAGATTTGGGACCCATGGGATGGGTACCACGCAGTATTACTTTCAAGGGTCTGCGTTTGCTCACCCAACCTCAGCAAACCTCTCAGCCCCAAGAGTGTCCACCCTTATGTCTCAATCAGCTGTGGGTCTTGATATGGTCAACCCAGGTGGCATCACAGCCTCTGAACGAATTTTGTAAGAATTTCTCTCTCTTTCACTGTCTTTGTTTCACGGGTTTTTAAAAGTAATTGATTTTTATAATGGGGTTTAGCTGCTTTTCAATGCTGTGTTTATGCCGCTTTACACCCACTTGACTCACTTACAGAGAGATTTCAATACATAGGTTTTAAGATTCTTACTAGTCAGATATATTCTTGGGCGGTGAATAGGGGGTGTTGAGTCCCGTTCACTGAGCAAGGAGTAGGTCTTGTCTATTACATGTTGGGTTTATGGAACGGTATCTGAGCTAATTTGAAACCCTGGTTTTATGCATCACCCCACCTCACCTTTCCCGTTAGGCAGCCATAGTGTGTTTTCTAAACGTGTGACTCTCTTCTGTTTTGTAATTCAGTTCAAGTGTAGCGGTTTTTACTTTCCCTCTATAAGTGATATCTTATGATAAGTTTTTTTTTTTTCTGTGTGACTTATTTCACGTAGAATCGTCGTACCTAAATCCACTCATCATGCTGCTACGAGCCTTATGACGTAGATTTCATGGCTGAGTGATATTCCATTGTACATAAGGACCACAACTTCTGTATCCATTTTTCTCTTTCCTGGTATATTTAAGGTGTAACGAAGTGGAGGTTCTTGCCAACAGAGCAGCCCTAAACTTTGGGGTGCCTGTGTCTTGCTGATTTTTAGTTTTCCCAATTTATACGCCCATGAGTGGAAGTGCCCTATGCTCTCTAAGCTGAGTTTTTTAGATGTCTCAGGACACATCGTACACCTCTCCAGAGTGGCTGTTGGCAATTTACATCCCGCCCATCAGCGTAGCAAGGCTCCCGTTTCTCCATGGCCTATCCTGCATTTCTGGTTTTGACACTTTATTCAGCATGGCCCTTTTGACCGATGGGAAGCGAGACTTCTTTGTAGCGCTGATTTGCCTTTCCAGGTTTCTTGGTTGGCCAAAAAGGGCGTATGCGTTTTTTCCTGAATATATTCAGGAAAAAACGCATACAACCTTTTTGGCCAAGGGCATCATTGTCGAGGTTTTGCCGCTTTTCCTGTGCTTTAAAGGTGATTCGAATCTCCCTCCTGAAATCTGTTTCCTGCAATTCTGCCTTGCTTTCAAATCCTCTTCGTTGCCTTCCCTCAATATATTTGTGGACGAGAGTTATCATTTATAACTCTGCAGATTTGTGAATTGCAGTTCCCCTGAGCTCCATTTCTCAACTCGCTTTCTTGGGAGCTGGCCGCAAAAGCGCAGGATTGCTTCAGGCCCTATTCTGCTTCCGGGCGGTAGGCTGAGCCTTTGGTTAATTCTTCTTTCTGATGGGAAAATAGCGTGACGTGTTCTTGTCCCAACACCTAGAGCTAGTCTCTCATTTGTTCCCCGTCTTCCCGTTCATCCTCAGGACCAATTGCAACCTGTACGGAACAGGAGGTTAAAGGTGCTGATTCTCCAAGGAGGGAGATTGCTAGGAAAGCGGCTGGAATGGCGAACCCGAGCACAAGGAGATGAGAAATGAGGTGCGTTTTAGAAACCTTTCCCGATCACACGGTGTACCATCTTATGGGTTTCTCATGCATGTTTTCGATGTAGGAAGATGCCCTTGAACCTGGAGATTTGGGACCCATGGGATGGGTACCACGCAGTATTACTTTAAAGGGTCTGCATTTGCTCACCCAACCTCACCAAACCTCTCAGCCCCAAGAGTGTCCACCCCTATGTCTCAATCAGCTGTGGGTCTAGATATGGTCAATCCTGGTGGCATCACAGCCTCTTAACGAATTTTGTAAGAATTTCTCTCTCTTTCACTGTCTTTGTTTCACGGGTGTTTAAAAGTAATTGATTTTTATAATGGGGTTTAGCTGCTTTTCAGTGCTGTGTTTATGCCGCTTTACACCCACTTGACTCACTTACAGAGAGATTTCAATACATAGGTTTTAAGATTCTTACTAGTCAGATATATTCTTGGGCGGTGAATAGGGGGTGTTGGGTCCCGTTCACTGAGCAAGGAGTAGGTCTTGTCTATTACATATTGGGTTTATGGAACGGTATCTGAGGTAATTTGTAACCCTTGTTTTATGCATCACCCCACCTCACCTTTCCCGTTAAGGAGCCATAGTGTGTTTCCTAAACGTGTGACTCTCTTCTGTTTTGTAATTCAGTTCAAGTATAGCGGTTTTTACATTCCCTCTATAAGTGATATCTTATGATAAGTTTTTTTTTTTTCTGTGTGAATTATTTCACGTAGAATCGTCGTACCTAAATCCACTCATCATGCTGCTACGAGCCTTATGACATAGATGTCATGGCTCAGTGATATTCCATTGTACATAAGGACCACAACTTCTTTATCCATTTTTCTCTTTCCTGGGATATTTAAGGTGTAACGAAGTGGATCTTCTTGTCAACAGAGCAGCCCTAAACTTTGGGGTGCCTGTGTCTTGCTGATTTTTAGTTTTCCCAATTTATACGCCCATGAGTGGAAGTGCCCTATGCTCTCTAAGCTGAGTTTTTTAGATGTTTCAAGACACACCGTACACCTCTCCAGAGTGGCTGTTGGCAATTTACATCTCGCCCATCAGCGTAGCAAGGCTCCCGTTTCTCCATGGCCTGTCCGGCATTTCTGGTTTTGACACTTTATTCAGCATGGCCCTTTTGACCGATGGGAAGCGAGACTTCTTTGTGGCGCTGATTTGCCTTTCCAGGTTGCTTGGTTGGCCAAAAAGGGCGTATGCGTTTTTTCCTGAATATATTCAGGAAAAAACGCATACGTCCTTTTTGGCCAAGGGCATCATTGTCGAGGTTTTGCCGCTTTTCCTGTGCTTTAAAGGTGATTCGAATCTCCCTCCTGAAATCTGTTTCCTGCAATTCTGCCTTGGTTTCAAATCCTCTTCGTTGCCTTCCCTCAATATATTTGTGGACGAGAGTTACCATTTATAACTCTGCAGGTTTGTGAATCGCAGTGCCCCTGAGCTCCATTTTTCAACTCGCTTTCTTGGGAGCTGGCCGCAAAAGCGCAGGATTGCTTCAGGCCCTATTCTGCTTCCGGGCGGCAGGCTGAGCCTGTGGTTAATTCTTCTTCCTGATGGGAAAATAGAGTGACCTGTGCCTGTCCCAAGACCTAGAGCTAGTCTCTCATTGGTTCCCCCTCTTCCCGTTCATCCTCAGGACAAATTGCAACCTGTACGAAACAGGAGGTTAAAGGTGCTGATTCTCCAAGGAGGGAGATTGCTAGGAAAGTGGCTGGAATGGCGAACCCGAGCACAAGGAGATGAGAAATGAGGTGCGTTTTAGAAACCTTTCCCGATCACACGGTGTACCATTTTTTGGGTTTCTCATGCATGTTTTCGATGTAGGAAGATGCCCTTGAACCTGGAGATTTGGGACCCATGGGATGGGTACCACGCAGTATTACTTTAAAGGGTCTGCATTTGCTCACCCAACCTCAGCAAACCTCTCAGCCCCAAGAGTGTCCACCCTTATATCTCAATCAGCTGTGGGTCTAGATATGGTCAACCCAGGTGGCATCACAGCCTCTGAACGAATTTTGTAAGAATTTCTCTCTCTTTCACTGTCTTTGTTTCACGGGTTTTTAAAAGTAATTGATTTTTATAATGGGGTTTAGCTGCTTTTCAGTGCTGTGTTTATGATGCTTTACACGCACTTGACTCACTTACAGAGAGATTTCAATACATAGGTTTTAAGATTGTTACTTGTCAGATATATTCTTGGTCGGTGAATAGGGGGTGTTGGGTCCCGTTCACTGAGTAAGGAGTAGGTCTTGTCTATTACATATTGGGTTTATGGAACGCTATCTGAGCTAATTTGTAACCCTGGTTTTATGCATCACCCCACCTCACCTTTCCCGTTAAGCAGCCATAGTGTGTTTTCTAAACGTGTGACTCTCTTCTGTTTTGTAATTCAGTTCTAGTGTAGTGGTTTTTACTTTCCCTCTATAAGTGATATCTTATGATAAGTTTTTTTTTTTTTTCTGTGTGACTTATTTCACCTAGAATCGTCATACCTAAATCCACTCATCATGCTGCTACGAGCCTTATGACGTAGATTTCATGGCTGAGTGATATTCCATTGTACATAAGGACCACAACTTCTGTATCCATTTTTCTCTTTCCTGGGATATTTAAGGTGTAACGAAGTGGAGATTCTTGCCAACAGAGCAGCCCTAAACTTTGGGGTGCCTGTGTCTTGCTGATTTTTAGTTTTCCCAGTTTATACGCCCATGAGTGGAAGTGCCCTATGCTCTCTAAGCTGAGTTTTTTAGATGTCTCAGGACACACCGTACACCTCTCCAGAGTGGCTCTTGGCAATTTACATCCCGCCCATATCAGCGTAGCAAGGCTCCCGTTTCTCCATGGCCTGTCCTGCATTTCTGGTTTTGACACTTTATTCAGCATGGCCCTTTTGACCGATGGGAAGCGAGACTTCTTTGTAGCGCTGATTTGCCTTTCCAGGTTGCTTGGTTGGCCAAAAAGGGCGTATGCGTTTTTTCCTGAATATATTCAGGAAAAAACGCATACAACCTTTTTGGCCAAGGGCATCATTGTCGAGGTTTTGCCGCTTTTCCTTTGCTTTAACGGCGATTCGAATCTCCCTCCTGAAATCTGTTTCCTGCAATTATGCCTTGCTTTCAAATCCTCTTCGTTGCCTTCCCTCAATATATTTGTGGACGAGAGTTATCATTTATAACTCTGCAGGTTTGTGAATTGCAGTGCCCCTGAGCTCCATTTTTCAACTCGATTTCTTGGGAGCTGGCCGCAAAAGCGCAGGATTGCTTCAGGCCCTATTCTGCTTCCGGGCGGCAGGCTGAGCCTGTGGTTAATTCCTCTTCCTGATGGGAAAATAGAGTGACCTGTGCCTGTCCCAAGACCTAGAGCTAGTCTCTCATTGGTTCCCCCTCTTCCCGTTCCTCCTCAGGACAAATTGCAACCTGTACGGAACAGGAGTTTAAAGGTGCTGATTCTCCAAGGAGGGAGATTGCTAGGAAAGCGGCTGGAATGGCGAACCCGAGCACAAGGAGATGAGAAATGAGGTGCGTTTTAGAAACCTTTCCCGATCACACGGTGTACCATCTTATGGGTTTCTCATGCATGTTTTCGATGTAGGAAGATGCCCTTGAACCTGGAGATTTGGGACCCATGGGATGGGTACCACGCAGTATTACTTTAAAGGGTCTGCATTTGCTCACCCAACCTCAACAAACCTCTCAGCCCCAAGAGTGTCCACCCCTATGTCTCAATCAGCTGTGGGAATAGATATGGTCAACCCATGTGGCATCACAGCCTCTGAACGAATTTTGTAAGAATTTCTCTCTCTTTCACTGTCTTTGTTTCACGGGGTTTTAAAAGTAATTGATTTTTATAATGGGGTTTAGCTGCTTTTCAGTGCTGTGTTTATGACGCTTTACACCCACTTGACTCACTTACAGAGAGATTTCAATACATAGGTTTTAAGATTCTTACTAGTCAGATATATTCTTGGGCGGTGAATAGGCGGTGTTGGGTCCCGTTCACTGAGCAAGGAGTAGGTCTTGTCTATTACATATTGGGTTTATGGAACGGTATCTGAGCTAATTTGTAACCCTGGTTTTATGCATCACCCCACCTCACCTTTCCCGTTAAGCAGCCATAGTGTGTTTTCTAAACGTGTGACTCTCTTCTGTTTTGTAATTCAGTTCAAGTGTAGCGGTTTTTACTTTCCCTCTATAAGTGATATCTTATGATAAGTTTTTTTTTTTTCTGTGTGACTTATTTCACGTAGAATCGTCGTACCTAAATCCACTCATCATGCTGCTACGAGCCTAATGACATAGATTTCATGGCTGAGTGATATTCCATTGTACATAAGGACCACAACTTCTGTATCCATTTTTCTCTTTCCTGGGATATTTAAGGTGTAACGAAGTGGAGGTTCTTGCCAACAGAGCAGCCCTAAACTTTGGCGTGCCTGTGTCTTGCTGATTTTTAGTTTTCCCAATTTATACGCCCATGAGTGGAAGTGCCCTATGCTCTCTAAGCTGAGTTTTTTAGATGTCTCAGGACACATCGTACACCTCTCCAGAGTGGCTGTTGGCAATTTACATCCCGCCCATCAGCGTAGCAAGGCTCCCGTTTCTCCATGGCCTGTCCTGCATTTCTGGTTTTGACACTTTATTCAGCATGACCCTTTTGACCGATGGGAAGCGAGCCTTCTTTGTAGCGCTGATTTGCCTTTCCAGGTTGCTTGGTTGGCCAAAAAGGGCGTATGCGTTTTTTCCTGAATATATTCAGGAAAAAACGCATACGCCCTTTTTGGCCAAGGGCATCATTGTCGAGGTTTTGCCGCTTTTCCTTTGCTTTAACGGCGATTCGAATCTCCCTCCTGAAATCTGTTTCCTGCAATTATGCCTTGCTTTCAAATCCTCTTCGTTGCCTTCCCTCAATATATTTGTGGACGAGAGTTATCATTTATAACTCTGCAGGTTTGTGAATTGCAGTGCCCCTGAGCTCCATTTTTCAACTCGCTTTCTTGGGAGCTGGCCGCAAAAGCGCAGGATTGCTTCAGGCCCTATTCTGCTTCCGGGTGGCAGGCTGAGCCTGTGGTTAATTCTTCTTCGTGATGGGAAAATAGAGTGACCTGTGCCTGTCCCAAGACCTAGAGCTAGTCTCTCATTGGTTCCCCCTCTTCCCGTTCCTCCTCAGGACAAATTGCAACCTGTACGGAACAGGAGTTTAAAGGTGCTGATTCTCCAAGGAGGGAGATTGCTAGGAAAGCGGCTGGAATGGCGAACCCGAGCACAAGGAGATGAGAAATGAGGTGCGTTTTAGAAACCTTTCCCGATCACACGGTGTACCATCTTATGGGTTTCTCATGCATGTTTTCGATGTAGGAAGATGCCCTTGAACCTGGAGATTTGGGACCCATGGGATGGGTACCACGCAGTATTACTTTAAAGGGTCTGCATTTGCTCACCCAACCTCACCAATCCTCTCAGCCCCAAGAGTGTCCACCCCTATGTCTCAATCAGCTGTGGGTCTAGATATGGTCAACCCATGTGGCATCACAGCCTCTGAACGAATTTTGTAAGAATTTCTCTCTCTTTCACTGTCTTTGTTTCACGGGTGTTTAAAAGTAATTGATTTTTATAATGGGGTTTAGCTGCTTTTCAGTGCTGTGTTTATGCCGCTTTACACCCACTTGACTCACTTACAGAGAGATTTCAATACATAGGTTTTAAGATTCTTACTAGTCAGATATATTGTTGGGCGGTGAATAGGGGGTGTTGGGTCCCGTTCACTGAGCAAGGAGTAGATCTTGTCTATTACATATTGGGTTTATGGAACGGTATCTGAGCTAATTTGTAACCCTGGTTTTATGCATCACCCCACCTCACCTTTCCCGTTAAGCAGCCATAGTGTGTTTTCTAAACGTGTGACTCTCTTCTGTTTTGTAATTCAGTTCAAGTGTAGTGGTTTTTACTTTCCCTCTATAAGTGATATCTTATGATAAGTTTTTTTTTTTTTTCTGTGTGACTTATTTCACCTAGAATCGTCATACCTAAATCCACTCATCATGCTGCTACGAGCCTTATGATGTAGATTTCATGGCTGAGTGATATTCCATTGTACATAAGGACCACAACTTCTGTATCCATTTTTCTCTTTCCTGGGATATTTAAGGTGTAACGAAGTGGAGATTCTTGCCAACAGAGCAGCCCTAAACTTTGGGGTGCCTGTGTCTTGCTGATTTTTAGTTTTCCCAGTTTATACGCCCATGAGTGGAAGTGCCCTATGCTCTCTAAGCTGAGTTTTTTAGATGTCTCAGGACACACCGTACACCTCTCCAGAGTGGCTGTTGGCAATTTACATCCCGCCCATATCAGCGTAGCAAGGCTCCCGTTTCTCCATGGCCTGTCCTGCATTTCTGGTTTTGACACTTTATTCAGCATGGCCCTTTTGACCGATGGGAAGCGAGACTTCTTTGTAGCGCTGATTTGCCTTTCCAGGTTGCTTGGTTGGCCAAAAAGGGCATATGCGTTTTTTCCTGAATATATTCAGGAAAAAACGCATACAACCTTTTTGGCCAAGGGCATCATTGTCGAGGTTTTGCCGCTTTTCCTTTGCTTTAACGGCGATTCGAATCTCCCTCCTGAAATCTGTTTCCTGCAATTATGCCTTGCTTTCAAATCCTCTTCGTTGCCTTCCCTCAATATATTTGTGGACGAGAGGTATCATTTATAACTCTGCAGGTTTGTGAATTGCAGTGCCCCTGAGCTCCATTTTTCAACTCGATTTCTTGGGAGCTGGCCGCAAAAGCGCAGGATTGCTTCAGGCCCTATTCTGCTTCCGGGCGGCAGGCTGAGCCTGTGGTTAATTCCTCTTCCTGATGGGAAAATAGAGTGACCTGTGCCTGTCCCAAGACCTAGAGCTAGTCTCTCATTGGTTCCCCCTCTTCCCGTTCCTCCTCAGGACAAATTGCAACCTGTACGGAACAGGAGTTTAAAGGTGCTGATTCTCCAAGGAGGGAGATTGCTAGGAAAGCGGCTGGAATGGCGAACCCGAGCACAAGGAGATGAGAAATGAGGTGCGTTTTAGAAACCTTTCCCGATCACACGGTGTACCATCTTATGGGTTTCTCATGCATGTTTTCGATGTAGGAAGATGCCCTTGAACCTGGAGATTTGGGACCCATGGGATGGGTACCACGCAGTATTACTTTAAAGGGTCTGCATTTGCTCACCCAACCTCACCAAACCTCTCAGCCCCAAGAGTGTCCACCCCTATGTCTCAATCAGCTGTGGGTCTAGATATGGTCAACCCAGGTGGCATCACAGCCTCTGAACGAATTTTGTAAGAATTTCTCTCTCTTTCACTGTCTTTGTTTCACGGGTTTTTAAAAGTAATTGATTTTTATAATGGGGTTTAGCTGCTTTTCAGTGCTGTGTTTATGCCGCTTTACACCCACTTGACTCACTTACAGAGAGATTTCAATACATAGGTTTTAAGATTCTTACTAGTCAGATATATTCTTGGGCGGTGAATAGGCGGTGTTGGGTCCCGTTCACTGAGCAAGGAGTAGGTCTTGTCTATTACATATTGGGTTTATGGAACGGTATCTGAGCTAATTTGTAACCCTTGTTTTATGCATCACCCCACCTCACCTTTCCCGTTAAGCAGCCATAGTGTGTTTTCTAAACGTGTGACTCTCTTCTGTTTTGTAATTCAGTTCAAGTGTAGCGGTTTTTACTTTCCCTCTATAAGTGATATCTTATGATAAGTTTTTTTTTTCTGTGTGACTTATTTCACGTAGAATCGTCGTACCTAAATCCACTCATCATGCTGCTACGAGCCTAATGACGTAGATTTCATGGCTGAGTGATATTCCATTGTACATAAGGACCACAACTTCTGTATCCATTTTTCTCTTTCCTGGGATATTTAAGGTGTAACGAAGTGGAGGTTCTTGCCAACAGAGCAGCCCTAAACTTTGGGGTGCCTGTGTCTTGCTGATTTTTAGTTTTCCCAATTTATACGCCCATGAGTGGAAGTGCCCTATGCTCTCTAAGCTGAGTTTTTTAGATGTCTCAGGACACATCGTACACCTCTCCAGAGTGGCTGTTGGCAATTTACATCCCGCCCATCAGCGTAGCAAGGCTCCCGTTTCTCCATGGCCTGTCCTGCATTTCTGGTTTTGACACTTTATTCAGCATGACCCTTTTGACCGATGGGAAGCGAGACTTCTTTGTAGCGCTGATTTGCCTTTCCAGGTTGCTTGGTTGGCCAAAAAGGGCGTATGCGTTTTTTCCTGAATATATTCAGGAAAAAACGCATACAACCTTTTTGGCCAAGGGCATCATTGTCGAGGTTTTGCCGCTTTTCCTTTGCTTTAACGGCGATTCGAATCTCCCTCCTGAAATCTGTTTCCTGCAATTCTGCCTTGCTTTCAAATCCTCTTCGTTGCCTTCCCTCAATATATTTGTGGACGAGAGTTATCATTTATAACTCTGCAGGTTTGTGAATTGCAGTGCCCCTGAGCTCCATTTTTCAACCCGATTTCTTGGGAGCTGGCCGCAAAAGCGCAGGATTGCTTCAGGCCCTATTCTGCTTCCGGGCGGCAGGCTGAGCCTGTGGTTAATTCCTCTTCCTGATGGGAAAATAGAGTGACCTGTGCCTGTCCCAAGACCTAGAGCTAGTCTCTCATTGGTTCCCCCTCTTCCCGTTCCTCCTCAGGAGAAATTGCAACCTGTACGGAACAGGAGTTTAAAGGTGCTGATTCTCCAAGGAGGGAGATTGCTAGGAAAGCGGCTGGAATGGCGAACCCGAGCACAAGGAGATGAGAAATGAGGTGCGTTTTAGAAACCTTTCCCGATCACACGGTGTACCATCTTATGGGTTTCTCATGCATGTTTTCGATGTAGGAAGATGCCCTTGAACCTGGAGATTTGGGACCCATGGGATGGGTACCACGCAGTATTACTTTAAAGGGTCTGCATTTGCTCACCCAACCTCACCAAAACTCTCAGCCCCAAGAGTGTCCACCCCTATGTCTCAATCAGCTGTGGGTCTAGATATGGTCAACCCATGTGGCATCACAGCCTCTGAACGAATTTTGTAAGAATTTCTCTCTCTTTCACTGTCTTTGTTTCACGGGTTTTTAAAAGTAATTGATTTTTATAATGGGGTTTAGCTGCTTTTCAGTGCTGTGTTTATGACGCTTTACACCCACTTGACTCACTTACAGAGAGATTTCAATACATAGGTTTTAAGATTCTTACTAGTCAGATATATTCTTGGGCGGTGAATAGGCGGTGTTGGGTCCCGTTCACTGAGCAAGGAGTAGGTCTTGTCTATTACATATTGGGTTTATGGAACGGTATCTGAGCTAATTTGTAACCCTGGTTTTATGCATCACCCCACCTCACCTTTCCCGTTAAGCAGCCATAGTGTGTTTTCTAAACGTGTGACTCTCTTCTGTTTTGTAATTCAGTTCAAGTGTAGCGGTTTTTACTTTCCCTCTATAAGTGATATCTTATGATAAGTTTTTTTTTTCTGTGTGACTTATTTCACGTAGAATCGTCGTAACTAAATCCACTCATCATGCTGCTACGAGCCTAATGACGTAGATTTCATGGCTGAGTGATATTCCATTGTACATAAGGACCACAACTTCTGTATCCATTTTTCTCTTTCCTGAGATATTTAAGGTGTAACGAAGTGGAGGTTCTTGCCAACAGAGCAGCCCTAAACTTTGGGGTGCCTGTGTCTTGCTGATTTTTAGTTTTCCCAATTTATACGCCCATGAGTGGAAGTGCCCTATGCTCTCTAAGCTGAGTTTTTTAGATGTCTCAGGACACATCGTACACCTCTCCAGAGTGGCTGTTGGCAATTTACATCCCGCCCATCAGCGTAGCAAGGCTCCCGTTTCTCCATGGCCTATCCTGCATTTCTGGTTTTGACACTTTATTCAGCATGACCCTTTTGACCGATGGGAAGCGAGACTTCTTTGTAGCGCTGATTTGCCTTTCCAGGTTGCTTGGTTGGCCAAAAAGGGCGTATGCGTTTTTTCCTGAATATATTCAGGAAAAAACGCATACGCCCTTTTTGGCCAAGGGCATCATTGTCGAGGTTTTGCCGCTTTTCCTGTGCTTTAAAGGCGATTCGAATCTCCCTCCTGAAATCTGTTTCCTGCAATTCTGCCTTGCTTTCAAATCCTCTTCGTTGCCTTCCCTCAATATATGTGTGGACGAGAGTTATCATTTATAACTCTGCAGGTTTGTGAATTGCAGTGCCCCTGAGCTCCAATTTTCAACTCGCTTTCTTGGGAGCTGGCCGCAAAAGCGCAGGATTGCTTCAGGCCCTATTCTGCTTCCGGGTGGCAGGCTGAGCCTGTGGTTAATTCTTCTTCGTGATGGGAAAATAGAGTGACCTGTGCCTGTCCCAAGACCTAGAGCTAGTCTCTCATTGGTTCCCCCTCTTCCCGTTCCTCCTCAGGACAAATTGCAACCTGTACGGAACAGGAGGTTAAAGGTGCTGATTCTCCAAGGAGGGAGATTGCTAGGAAAGCGGCTGGAATGGCGAACCCGAGCAGAAGGAGATGAGAAATGAGGTGCGTTTTAGAAACCTTTCCCGATCACACGGTGTACCATCTTCTGGGTTTCTCATGCATGTTTTCGATGTAGGAAGATGCCCTTGAACCTGGAGATTTGGGACCCATGGAATGGGTACCACGCAGTATTACTTTAAAGGGTCTGCATTTGCTCACCCAACCTCACCAAATCTCTCATCCCCAAGAATGTCCACCCCTATGTCTCAATCAGCTGTGGGTCTAGATATGGTCAACCCATGTGGCATCACAGCCTCTGAACGAATTTTGTAAGAATTTCTCTCTCTTTCACTGTCTTTGTTTCACGGGTGTTTAAAAGTAATTGATTTTTATAATGGGGTTTAGCTGCTTTTCAGTGCTGTGTTTATGCCGCTTTACACCCACTTGACTCACTTACAGAGAGATTTCAATACATAGGTTTTAAGATTCTTACTGGTCAGATATATTCTTGGGCGGTGAATAAGGGGTGTTGAGTCCCGTTCACTGAGCAAGGAGTAGGTCTTGTCTATTACATGTTGGGTTTATGGAACGGTATCTGAGCTAATTTGAAACCCTGGTTTTATGCATCACCCCACCTCACCTTTCCCGTTAAGGAGCCATAGTGTGTTTCCTAAACGTGTGACTCTCTTCTGTTTTGTAATTCAGTTCAAGTGTAGCGGTTTTTACATTCCCTCTATAAGTGATATCTTATGATAAGTTTTTTTTTTTTCTGTGTGAATTATTTCTCGTAGAATCGTCGTACCTAAATCCACTCATCATGCTGCTACGAGCCGTATGACGTAGATGTCATGGCTCAGTGATATTCCATTGTACATAAGGACCACAACTTCTTTATCCATTTTTCTCTTTCCTGGGATATTTAAGGTGTAACGAAGTGGAGATTCTTGCCAACAGAGCAGCCCTAAACTTTGGGGTGCCTGTGTCTTGCTGATTTTTAGTTTTCCCAGTTTATACGCCCATGAGTGGAAGTGCCCTATGCTCTCTAAGCTGAGTTTTTTAGATGTCTCAGGACACACCGTACACCTCTCCAGAGTGGCTGTTGGCAATTTACATCCCGCCCACCAGCGTAGCAAGGCTCCCGTTTCTCCATGGCCTGTCCTGCATTTCTGGTTTTGACACTTTATTCAGCATGGCCCTTTTGACCGATGGGAAGCGAGACTTCTTTGTAGCGCTGATTTACCTTTCCAGGTTGCTTGGTTGGCCAAAAAGGGCGTATGCGTTTTTTCCTGAATATATTCAGGAAAAAACGCATACAACCTTTTCGGCCAAGGGCATCATTGTCGAGGTTTTGCCGCTTTTCCTTTGCTTTAACGGCGATTCGAATCTCCCTCCTGAAATCTGTTTCCTGCAATTCTGCCTTGCTTTCAAATCCTCTTCGTTGCCTTCCCTCAATATATTTGTGGACGAGAGTTATCATTTATAACTCTGCAGGTTTGTGAATTGCAGTGCCCCTGAGCTCCATTTTTCAACTCGATTTCTTGGGAGCTGGCAGCAAAAGCGCAGGATTGCTTCAGGCCCTATTCTGCTTCCGGGCGGCAGGCTGAGCCTGTGGTTAATTCTTCTTCCTGATGGGAAAATAGAGTGACCTGTGCCTGTCCCAAGACCTAGAGCTAGTCTCTCATTGGTTCCCCCTCTTCCCGTTCCTCCTCAGGACAAATTGCAACCTGTACGGAACAGGAGTTTAAAGGTGCTGATTCTCCAAGGAGGGAGATTGCTAGGAAAGCGGCTGGAATGGCGAACCCGAGCAGAAGGAGATGAGAAATGAGGTGCGTTTTAGAAACCTTTCCCGATCACACGGTGTACCATCTTATGGGTTTCTCATGCATGTTTTCGATGTAGGAAGATGCCCTTGAACCTGGAGATTTGGGACCCATGGGATGGGTACCACGCAGTATTACTTTAAAGGGTCTGCATTTGCTCACCCAACCTCACCAAACCTCTCAGCCCCAAGAGTGTCCACCCCTATGTCTCAATCAGCTGTGGGTCTAGATATGGTCAACCCATGTGGCATCACAGCCTCTGAACGAATTTTGTAAGAATTTCTCTCTCTTTCACTGTCTTTGTTTCACGGGTTTTTAAAACTAATTGATTTTTATAATGGGGTTTAGCTGCTTTTCAGTGCTGTGTTTATGACGCTTTACACCCACTTGACTCACTTACAGAGAGATTTCAATACATAGGTTTTAAGATTCTTACTAGTCAGATATATTCTTGGGCGGTGAATAGGCGGTGTTGGGTCCCGTTCACTGAGCAAGGAGTAGGTCTTGTCTATTACATATTGGGTTTATGGAACGGTATCTGAGCTAATTTGTAACCCTGGTTTTATGCATCACCCCACCTCACCTTTCCCGTTAAGCAGCCATAGTGTGTTTTCTAAACGTGTGACTCTCTTCTGTTTTGTAATTCAGTTCAAGTGTAGCGGTTTTTACTTTCCCTCTACAAGTGATATCTTATGATAAGTTTTTTTTTTTTTCTGTGTGACTTATTTCACGTAGAATCGTCGTACCTAAATCCACTCATCATGCTGCTACGAGCCTTATGACGTAGATTTCATGGCTGAGTGATATTCCATTGTACATAAGGACAACAACTTCTGTATCCATTTTTCTCTTTCCTGGGATATTTAAGGTGTAACGAAGTGGAGGTTCTTGCCAACAGAGCAGCCCTAAACTTTGGGGTGCCTGTGTCTTGCTGATTTTTAGTTTTCCCAATTTATACGCCCATGAGTGGAAGTGCCCTATGCTCTCTAAGCTGAGATTTTTAGATGTCTCAGGACACATCGTACACCTCTCCAGAGTGGCTGTTGGCAATTTACATCCCGCCCATCAGCGTAGCAAGGCTCCCGTTTCTCCATGGCCTGTCCTGCATTTCTGGTTTTGACACTTTATTCAGCATGACCCTTTTGACCGATGGGAAGCGAGACTTCTTTGTAGCGCTGATTTGCCTTTCCAGGTTGCTTGGTTGGCCAAAAAGGGCGTATGCGTTTTTTCCTGAATATATTCAGGAAAAAACGCATACGCCCTTTTTGTCCAAGGGCATCATTGTCGAGGTTTTGCCGCTTTTCCTGTGCTTTAAAGGCGATTCGAATCTCCCTCCTGAAATCTGTTTCCTGCAATTCTGCCTTGCTTTCAAATCCTCTTCGTTGCCTTCCCTCAATATATTTGTGGACGAGAGTTATCATTTATAACTCTTCAGGTTTGTGAATTGCAGTGCCCCTGAGCTCCATTTTTCAACTCGCTTTCTTGGGAGCTGGCCGCAAAATCGCAGGATTGCTTCAGGCCCTATTCTGCTTCCGGGTGGCAGGCTGAGCCTGTGGTTAATTCTTCTTCGTGATGGGAAAATAGAGTGACCTGTGCCTGTCCCAAGACCTAGAGCTAGTCTCTCATTGGTTCCCCCTCTTCCCGTTCCTCCTCAGGACAAATTGCAACCTGTACGGAACAGGAGGTTAAAGGTGCTGATTCTCCAAGGAGGGAGATTGCTAGGAAAGCGGCTGGAATGGCAAACCCGAGCAGAAGGAGATGAGAAATGAGGTGCGTTTTAGAAACCTTTCCTGATCACACGGTGTACCATTTTCTGGGTTTCTCATGCATGTTTTCGATGTAGGAAGATGCCCTTGAACCTGGAGATTTGGGACCCATGGGATGGGTACCACACAGTATTACTTTCAAGGGTCTGCGTTTGCTCACCCAACCTCACCAAACCTCTCAGCCCCAAGAGTGTCCACCCTTATGTCTCAATCAGCTGTGGGTCTAGATATGGTCAACCCAGGTGGCATCACAGCCTCTGAACGAATTTTGTAAGAATTTCTCTCTCTTTCACTGTCTTTGTTTCACGGGTTTTTAAAAGTAATTGATTTTTATAATGGGGTTTAGCTGCTTTTCAATGCTGTGTTTATGCCGCTGTACACCCACTTGACTCACTTACAGAGAGATTTCAATACATAGGTTTTAAGATTCTTACTAGTCAGATATATTCTTGGGCGGTGAATAGGGGGTGTTGAGTCCCGTTCACTGAGCAAGGAGTAGGTCTTGTCTATTACATGTTGGGTTTATGGAACGGTATCTGAGCTAATTTGAAACCCTGGTTTTATGCATCACCCCACCTCACCTTTCCCGTTAAGCAGCCATAGTGTGTTTTCTAAACGTGTGACTCTCTTCTGTTTTGTAATTCAGTTCAAGTGTAGCGGTTTTTACTTTCCCTCTATAAGTGATATCTTATGATAAGTTTTTTTTTTTCTGTGTGACTTATTTCACGTAGAATCGTCGTACCTAAATCCACTCATCATGCTGCTACGAGCCTTATGACGTAGATTTCATGGCTGAGTGATATTCCATTGTACATAAGGACCACAACTTCTGTATCCATTTTTCTCTTTCCTGGGATATTTAAGGTGTAACGAAGTGGAGGTTCTTGCCAACAGAGCAGCCCTAAACTTTGGGGTGCCTGTGTCTTGCTGATTTTTAGTTTTCCCAATTTATACGCCCATGAGTGGAAGTGCCCTATGCTCTCTAAGCTGAGTTATTTAGATGTCTCAGGACACATCGTACACCTCTCCAGAGTGGCTGTTGGCAATTTACATCCCGCCCATCAGCGTAGCAAGGCTCCCGTTTCTCCATGGCCTGTCCTGCATTTCTGGTTTTGACACTTTATTCAGCATGGCCCTTTTGACCGATGGGAAGCGAGACTTCTTTGTAGCGCTGATTTGCCTTTCCAGGTTGCTTGGTTGGCCAAAAAGGGCGTATGCGTTTTTTCCTGAATATATTCAGGAAAAAACGCATACGCCCTTTTTGGCCAAGGGCATCATTGTCGAGGTTTTGCCGCTTTTCCTGTGCTTTAAAGGCGATTCGAATTTCCCTCCTGAAATCTGTTTCCTGCAATTCTGCCTTGGTTTCAAATCCTCTTCGTTGCCTTCCCTCAATATATTTGTGGACGAGAGTTACCATTTATAACTCTGCAGGTTTGTGAATCGCAGTGCCCCTGAGCTCCATTTTTCAACTCGCTTTCTTGGGAGATGGCCGCAAAAGCGCAGGATTGCTTCAGGCCCTATTCTGCTTCCGGGCGGCAGGCTGAGCCTGTGGTTAATTCTTCTTCCTGATGGGAAAATAGAGTGACCTGTGCCTGTCCCAAGACCTAGAGCTAGTCTCTCATTGGTTCCCCCTCTTCCCGTTCATCCTCAGGACAAATTGCAACCTGTACGAAACAGGAGGTTAAAGGTGCTGATTCTCCAAGGAGGGAGATTGCTAGGAAAGTGGCTGGAATGGCGAACCCGAGCAGAAGGAGATGAGAAATGAGGTGCGTTTTAGAAACCTTTCCCGATCACACGGTGTACCATTTTTTGGGTTTCTCATGCATGTTTTCGATGTAGGAAGATGCCCTTGAACCTGGAGATTTGGGACCCATGGGATGGGTACCACGCAGTATTACTTTAAAGGGTCTGCATTTGCTCACCCAACCTCAGCAAACCTCTCAGCCCCAAGAGTGTCCACCCTTATGTCTCAATCAGCTGTGGGTCTAGATATGGTCAACCCAGGTGTCATCACAGCCTCTGAACGAATTTTGTAAGAATTTCTCTCTCTTTCACTGTCTTTGTTTCACGGGTTTTTAAAAGTAATTGATTTTTATAATGGGGTTTAGCTGCTTTTCAGTGCTGTGTTTATGATGCTTTACACGCACTTGACTCACTTACAGAGAGATTTCAATACATAGGTTTTAAGATTGTTACTTGTCAGATATATTCTTGGGCGGTGAATAGGCGGTGTTGGGTCCCGTTCACTGAGCAAGGAGTAGGTCTTGTCTATTACATATTGGGTTTATGGAACGGTATCTGAGCTAATTTGTAACCCTGGTTTTATGCATCACCCCACCTCACCTTTCCCGTTAAGCAGCCATAGTGTGTTTTCTAAACGTGTGACTCTCTTCTGTTTTGTAATTCAGTTCAAGTGTAGCGGTTTTTACTTTCCCTCTATAAGTGATATCTTATGATAAGTTTTTTTTTTCTGTGTGACTTATTTCACGTAGAATCGTCGTAACTAAATCCACTCATCATGCTGCTACGAGCCTAATGACGTAGATTTCATGGCTGAGTGATATTCCATTGTACATAAGGACCACAACTTCTGTATCCATTTTTCTCTTTCCTGAGATATTTAAGGTGTAACGAAGTGGAGGTTCTTGCCAACAGAGCAGCCCTAAACTTTGGGGTGCCTGTGTCTTGCTGATTTTTAGTTTTCCCAATTTATACGCCCATGAGTGGAAGTGCCCTATGCTCTCTAAGCTGAGTTTTTTAGATGTCTCAGGACACATCGTACACCTCTCCAGAGTGGCTGTTGGCAATTTACATCCCGCCCATCAGCGTAGCAAGGCTCCCGTTTCTCCATGGCCTATCCTGCATTTCTGGTTTTGACACTTTATTCAGCATGACCCTTTTGACCGATGGGAAGCGAGACTTCTTTGTAGCGCTGATTTGCCTTTCCAGGTTGCTTGGTTGGCCAAAAAGGGCGTATGCGTTTTTTCCTGAATATATTCAGGAAAAAACGCATACGCCCTTTTTGGCCAAGGGCATCATTGTCGAGGTTTTGCCGCTTTTCCTGTGCTTTAAAGGCGATTCGAATCTCCCTCCTGAAATCTGTTTCCTGCAATTCTGCCTTGCTTTCAAATCCTCTTCGTTGCCTTCCCTCAATATATGTGTGGACGAGAGTTATCATTTATAACTCTGCAGGTTTGTGAATTGCAGTGCCCCTGAGCTCCAATTTTCAACTCGCTTTCTTGGGAGCTGGCCGCAAAAGCGCAGGATTGCTTCAGGCCCTATTCTGCTTCCGGGTGGCAGGCTGAGCCTGTGGTTAATTCTTCTTCGTGATGGGAAAATAGAGTGACCTGTGCCTGTCCCAAGACCTAGAGCTAGTCTCTCATTGGTTCCCCCTCTTCCCGTTCCTCCTCAGGACAAATTGCAACCTGTACGGAACAGGAGGTTAAAGGTGCTGATTCTCCAAGGAGGGAGATTGCTAGGAAAGCGGCTGGAATGGCGAACCCGAGCAGAAGGAGATGAGAAATGAGGTGCGTTTTAGAAACCTTTCCCGATCACACGGTGTACCATCTTCTGGGTTTCTCATGCATGTTTTCGATGTAGGAAGATGCCCTTGAACCTGGAGATTTGGGACCCATGGAATGGGTACCACGCAGTATTACTTTAAAGGGTCTGCATTTGCTCACCCAACCTCACCAAATCTCTCATCCCCAAGAATGTCCACCCCTATGTCTCAATCAGCTGTGGGTCTAGATATGGTCAACCCATGTGGCATCACAGCCTCTGAACGAATTTTGTAAGAATTTCTCTCTCTTTCACTGTCTTTGTTTCACGGGTGTTTAAAAGTAATTGATTTTTATAATGGGGTTTAGCTGCTTTTCAGTGCTGTGTTTATGCCGCTTTACACCCACTTGACTCACTTACAGAGAGATTTCAATACATAGGTTTTAAGATTCTTACTGGTCAGATATATTCTTAGGCGGTGAATAAGGGGTGTTGAGTCCCGTTCACTGAGCAAGGAGTAGGTCTTGTCTATTACATGTTGGGTTTATGGAACGGTATCTGAGCTAATTTGAAACCCTGGTTTTATGCATCACCCCACCTCACCTTTCCCGTTAAGGAGCCATAGTGTGTTTCCTAAACGTGTG
The DNA here is from genome assembly GCF_028021215.1 of Eschrichtius robustus. Classification (NCBI taxonomy): domain Eukaryota; kingdom Metazoa; phylum Chordata; class Mammalia; order Artiodactyla; family Eschrichtiidae; genus Eschrichtius; species Eschrichtius robustus. The sequence goes on from NC_090832.1 coordinate 77,297,402, forward strand.
ACTCTCTTCTGTTTTGTAATTCAGTTCAAGTGTAGCGGTTTTTACATTCCCTCTATAAGTGATATCTTATGATAAGTTTTTTTTTTTTCTGTGTGAATTATTTCTCGTAGAATCGTCGTACCTAAATCCACTCATCATGCTGCTACGAGCCGTATGACGTAGATGTCATGGCTCAGTGATATTCCATTGTACATAAGGACCACAACTTCTTTATCCATTTTTCTCTTTCCTGGGATATTTAAGGTGTAACGAAGTGGAGATTCTTGCCAACAGAGCAGCCCTAAACTTTGGGGTGCCTGTGTCTTGTTGATTTTTAGTTTTCCCAGTTTATACGCCCATGAGTGGAAGTGCCCTATGCTCTCTAAGCTGAGTTTTTTAGATGTCTCAGGACACACCGTACACCTCTCCAGAGTGGCTGTTGGCAATTTACATCCCGCCCACCAGCGTAGCAAGGCTCCCGTTTCTCCATGGCCTGTCCTGCATTTCTGGTTTTGACACTTTATTCAGCATGGCCCTTTTGACCGATGGGAAGCGAGACTTCTTTGTAGCGCTGATTTACCTTTCCAGGTTGCTTGGTTGGCCAAAAAGGGCGTATGCGTTTTTTCCTGAATATATTCAGGAAAAAACGCATACAACCTTTTCGGCCAAGGGCATCATTGTCGAGGTTTTGCCGCTTTTCCTTTGCTTTAACGGCGATTCGAATCTCCCTCCTGAAATCTGTTTCCTGCAATTCTGCCTTGCTTTCAAATCCTCTTCGTTGCCTTCCCTCAATATATTTGTGGACGAGAGTTATCATTTATAACTCTGCAGGTTTGTGAATTGCAGTGCCCCTGAGCTCCATTTTTCAACTCGATTTCTTGGGAGCTGGCAGCAAAAGCGCAGGATTGCTTCAGGCCCTATTCTGCTTCCGGGCGGCAGGCTGAGCCTGTGGTTAATTCTTCTTCCTGATGGGAAAATAGAGTGACCTGTGCCTGTCCCAAGACCTAGAGCTAGTCTCTCATTGGTTCCCCCTCTTCCCGTTCCTCCTCAGGACAAATTGCAACCTGTACGGAACAGGAGTTTAAAGGTGCTGATTCTCCAAGGAGGGAGATTGCTAGGAAAGCGGCTGGAATGGCGAACCCGAGCAGAAGGAGATGAGAAATGAGGTGCGTTTTAGAAACCTTTCCCGATCACACGGTGTACCATCTTATGGGTTTCTCATGCATGTTTTCGATGTAGGAAGATGCCCTTGAACCTGGAGATTTGGGACCCATGGGATGGGTACCACGCAGTATTACTTTAAAGGGTCTGCATTTGCTCACCCAACCTCACCAAACCTCTCAGCCCCAAGAGTGTCCACCCCTATGTCTCAATCAGCTGTGGGTCTAGATATGGTCAACCCATGTGGCATCACAGCCTCTGAACGAATTTTGTAAGAATTTCTCTCTCTTTCACTGTCTTTGTTTCACGGGTTTTTAAAACTAATTGATTTTTATAATGGGGTTTAGCTGCTTTTCAGTGCTGTGTTTATGACGCTTTACACCCACTTGACTCACTTACAGAGAGATTTCAATACATAGGTTTTAAGATTCTTACTAGTCAGATATATTCTTGGGCGGTGAATAGGCGGTGTTGGGTCCCGTTCACTGAGCAAGGAGTAGGTCTTGTCTATTACATATTGGGTTTATGGAACGGTATCTGAGCTAATTTGTAACCCTGGTTTTATGCATCACCCCACCTCACCTTTCCCGTTAAGCAGCCATAGTGTGTTTTCTAAACGTGTGACTCTCTTCTGTTTTGTAATTCAGTTCAAGTGTAGCGGTTTTTACTTTCCCTCTACAAGTGATATCTTATGATAAGTTTTTTTTTTTTTCTGTGTGACTTATTTCACGTAGAATCGTCGTACCTAAATCCACTCATCATGCTGCTACGAGCCTTATGACGTAGATTTCATGGCTGAGTGATATTCCATTGTACATAAGGACAACAACTTCTGTATCCATTTTTCTCTTTCCTGGGATATTTAAGGTGTAACGAAGTGGAGGTTCTTGCCAACAGAGCAGCCCTAAACTTTGGGGTGCCTGTGTCTTGCTGATTTTTAGTTTTCCCAATTTATACGCCCATGAGTGGAAGTGCCCTATGCTCTCTAAGCTGAGATTTTTAGATGTCTCAGGACACATCGTACACCTCTCCAGAGTGGCTGTTGGCAATTTACATCCCGCCCATCAGCGTAGCAAGGCTCCCGTTTCTCCATGGCCTGTCCTGCATTTCTGGTTTTGACACTTTATTCAGCATGACCCTTTTGACCGATGGGAAGCGAGACTTCTTTGTAGCGCTGATTTGCCTTTCCAGGTTGCTTGGTTGGCCAAAAAGGGCGTATGCGTTTTTTCCTGAATATATTCAGGAAAAAACGCATACGCCCTTTTTGTCCAAGGGCATCATTGTCGAGGTTTTGCCGCTTTTCCTGTGCTTTAAAGGCGATTCGAATCTCCCTCCTGAAATCTGTTTCCTGCAATTCTGCCTTGCTTTCAAATCCTCTTCGTTGCCTTCCCTCAATATATTTGTGGACGAGAGTTATCATTTATAACTCTTCAGGTTTGTGAATTGCAGTGCCCCTGAGCTCCATTTTTCAACTCGCTTTCTTGGGAGCTGGCCGCAAAATCGCAGGATTGCTTCAGGCCCTATTCTGCTTCCGGGTGGCAGGCTGAGCCTGTGGTTAATTCTTCTTCGTGATGGGAAAATAGAGTGACCTGTGCCTGTCCCAAGACCTAGAGCTAGTCTCTCATTGGTTCCCCCTCTTCCCGTTCCTCCTCAGGACAAATTGCAACCTGTACGGAACAGGAGGTTAAAGGTGCTGATTCTCCAAGGAGGGAGATTGCTAGGAAAGCGGCTGGAATGGCAAACCCGAGCAGAAGGAGATGAGAAATGAGGTGCGTTTTAGAAACCTTTCCTGATCACACGGTGTACCATTTTCTGGGTTTCTCATGCATGTTTTCGATGTAGGAAGATGCCCTTGAACCTGGAGATTTGGGACCCATGGGATGGGTACCACACAGTATTACTTTCAAGGGTCTGCGTTTGCTCACCCAACCTCACCAAACCTCTCAGCCCCAAGAGTGTCCACCCTTATGTCTCAATCAGCTGTGGGTCTAGATATGGTCAACCCAGGTGGCATCACAGCCTCTGAACGAATTTTGTAAGAATTTCTCTCTCTTTCACTGTCTTTGTTTCACGGGTTTTTAAAAGTAATTGATTTTTATAATGGGGTTTAGCTGCTTTTCAATGCTGTGTTTATGCCGCTGTACACCCACTTGACTCACTTACAGAGAGATTTCAATACATAGGTTTTAAGATTCTTACTAGTCAGATATATTCTTGGGCGGTGAATAGGGGGTGTTGAGTCCCGTTCACTGAGCAAGGAGTAGGTCTTGTCTATTACATGTTGGGTTTATGGAACGGTATCTGAGCTAATTTGAAACCCTGGTTTTATGCATCACCCCACCTCACCTTTCCCGTTAAGCAGCCATAGTGTGTTTTCTAAACGTGTGACTCTCTTCTGTTTTGTAATTCAGTTCAAGTGTAGCGGTTTTTACTTTCCCTCTATAAGTGATATCTTATGATAAGTTTTTTTTTTTCTGTGTGACTTATTTCACGTAGAATCGTCGTACCTAAATCCACTCATCATGCTGCTACGAGCCTTATGACGTAGATTTCATGGCTGAGTGATATTCCATTGTACATAAGGACCACAACTTCTGTATCCATTTTTCTCTTTCCTGGGATATTTAAGGTGTAACGAAGTGGAGGTTCTTGCCAACAGAGCAGCCCTAAACTTTGGGGTGCCTGTGTCTTGCTGATTTTTAGTTTTCCCAATTTATACGCCCATGAGTGGAAGTGCCCTATGCTCTCTAAGCTGAGTTATTTAGATGTCTCAGGACACATCGTACACCTCTCCAGAGTGGCTGTTGGCAATTTACATCCCGCCCATCAGCGTAGCAAGGCTCCCGTTTCTCCATGGCCTGTCCTGCATTTCTGGTTTTGACACTTTATTCAGCATGGCCCTTTTGACCGATGGGAAGCGAGACTTCTTTGTAGCGCTGATTTGCCTTTCCAGGTTGCTTGGTTGGCCAAAAAGGGCGTATGCGTTTTTTCCTGAATATATTCAGGAAAAAACGCATACGCCCTTTTTGGCCAAGGGCATCATTGTCGAGGTTTTGCCGCTTTTCCTGTGCTTTAAAGGCGATTCGAATTTCCCTCCTGAAATCTGTTTCCTGCAATTCTGCCTTGGTTTCAAATCCTCTTCGTTGCCTTCCCTCAATATATTTGTGGACGAGAGTTACCATTTATAACTCTGCAGGTTTGTGAATCGCAGTGCCCCTGAGCTCCATTTTTCAACTCGCTTTCTTGGGAGATGGCCGCAAAAGCGCAGGATTGCTTCAGGCCCTATTCTGCTTCCGGGCGGCAGGCTGAGCCTGTGGTTAATTCTTCTTCCTGATGGGAAAATAGAGTGACCTGTGCCTGTCCCAAGACCTAGAGCTAGTCTCTCATTGGTTCCCCCTCTTCCCGTTCATCCTCAGGACAAATTGCAACCTGTACGAAACAGGAGGTTAAAGGTGCTGATTCTCCAAGGAGGGAGATTGCTAGGAAAGTGGCTGGAATGGCGAACCCGAGCAGAAGGAGATGAGAAATGAGGTGCGTTTTAGAAACCTTTCCCGATCACACGGTGTACCATTTTTTGGGTTTCTCATGCATGTTTTCGATGTAGGAAGATGCCCTTGAACCTGGAGATTTGGGACCCATGGGATGGGTACCACGCAGTATTACTTTAAAGGGTCTGCATTTGCTCACCCAACCTCAGCAAACCTCTCAGCCCCAAGAGTGTCCACCCTTATGTCTCAATCAGCTGTGGGTCTAGATATGGTCAACCCAGGTGTCATCACAGCCTCTGAACGAATTTTGTAAGAATTTCTCTCTCTTTCACTGTCTTTGTTTCACGGGTTTTTAAAAGTAATTGATTTTTATAATGGGGTTTAGCTGCTTTTCAGTGCTGTGTTTATGATGCTTTACACGCACTTGACTCACTTACAGAGAGATTTCAATACATAGGTTTTAAGATTGTTACTTGTCAGATATATTCCTGGTCGGTGAATAGGGGGTGTTGGGTCCCGTTCACTGAGTAAGGTGTAGGTCTTGTCTATTACATATTGGGTTTATGGAACGCTATCTGAGCTAATTTGTAACCCTGGTTTTATGCATCACCCCACCTCACCTTTCCCGTTAAGCAGCCATAGTGTGTTTTCTAAACGTGTGACTCTCTTCTGTTTTGTAATTCAGTTCAAGTGTAGTGGTTTTTACTTTCCCTCTATAAGTGATATCTTATGATAAGTTTTTTTTTTTTTCTGTGTGACTTATTTCACCTAGAATCGTCATACCTAAATCCACTCATCATGCTGCTACGAGCCTTATGACGTAGATTTCATGGCTGAGTGATATTCCATTGTACATAAGGACCACAACTTCTGTATCCATTTTTCTCTTTCCTGGGATATTTAAGGTGTAACGAAGTGGAGATTCTTGCCAACAGAGCAGCCCTAAACTTTGGGGTGCCTGTGTCTTGCTGATTTTTAGTTTTCCCAGTTTATACGCCCATGAGTGGAAGTGCCCTATGCTCTCTAAGCTGAGTTTTTTAGATGTCTCAGGACACACCGTACACCTCTCCAGAGTGGCTGTTGGCAATTTACATCCCGCCCATCAGCGTAGCAAGGCTCCCGTTTCTCCATGGCCTGTCCTGCATTTCTGGTTTTGACACTTTATTCAGCATGGCCCTTTTGACCGATGGGAAGCGAGACTTCTTTGTAGCGCTGATTTACCTTTCCAGGTTGCTTGGTTGGCCAAAAAGGGCGTATGCGTTTTTTCCTGAATATATTCAGGAAAAAACGCATACAACCTTTTTGGCCAAGGGCATCATTGTCGAGGTTTTGCCGCTTTTCCTTTGCTTTAACGGCGATTCGAATCTCCCTCCTGAAATCTGTTTCCTGCAATTATGCCTTGCTTTCAAATCCTCTTCGTTGCCTTCCCTCAATATATTTGTGGACGAGAGTTATCATTTATAACTCTGCAGGTTTGTGAATTGCAGTGCCCCTGAGCTCCATTTTTCAACTCGATTTCTTGGGAGCTGGCCGCAAAAGCGCAGGATTGCTTCAGGCCCTATTCTGCTTCCGGGCGGCAGGCTGAGCCTGTGGTTAATTCTTCTTCCTGATGGGAAAATAGAGTGACCTGTGCCTGTCCCAAGACCTAGAGCTAGTCTCTCATTGGTTCCCCCTCTTCCCGTTCCTCCTCAGGACAAATTGCAACCTGTACGGAACAGGAGTTTAAAGGTGCTGATTCTCCAAGGAGGGAGATTGCTAGGAAAGCGGCTGGAATGGCGAACCCGAGCAGAAGGAGATGAGAAATGAGGTGCGTTTTAGAAACCTTTCCCGATCACACGGTGTACCATCTTATGGGTTTCTCATGCATGTTTTCGATGTAGGAAGATGCCCTTGAACCTGGAGATTTGGGACCCATGGGATGGGTACCACGCAGTATTACTTTAAAGGGTCTGCATTTGCTCACCCAACCTCACCAAACCTCTCAGCCCCAAGAGTGTCCTCCCCTATGTCTCAATCAGCTGTGGGTCTAGATATGGTCAACCCATGTGGCATCACAGCCTCTGAACGAATTTTGTAAGAATTTCTCTCTCTTTCACTGTCTTTGTTTCACGGGTTTTTAAAAGTAATTGATTTTTATAATGGGGTTTAGCTGCTTTTCAGTGCTGTGTTTATGATGCTTTACACGCACTTGACTCACTTACAGAGAGATTTCAATACATAGGTTTTAAGATTGTTACTTGTCAGATATATTCTTGGTCGGTGAATAGGGGGTGTTGGGTCCCGTTCACTGAGTAAGGTGTAGGTCTTGTCTATTACATATTGGGTTTATGGAACGCTATCTGAGCTAATTTGTAACCCTGGTTTTATGCATCACCCCACCTCACCTTTCCCGTTAAGCAGCCATAGTGTGTTTTCTAAACGTGTGACTCTCTTCTGTTTTGTAATTCAGTTCAAGTGTAGTGGTTTTTACTTTCCCTCTATAAGTGATATCTTATGATAAGTTTTTTTTTTTTTCTGTGTGACTTATTTCACCTAGAATCGTCATACCTAAATCCACTCATCATGCTTCTACGAGCCTTATGACGTAGATTTCATGGCTGAGTGATATTCCATTGTACATAAGGACCACAACTTCTGTATCCATTTTTCTCTTTCCTGGGATATTTAAGGTGTAACGAAGTGGAGATTCTTGCCAACAGAGCAGCCCTAAACTTTGGGGTGCCTGTGTCTTGCTGATTTTTAGTTTTCCCAGTTTATACGCCCATGAGTGGAAGTGCCCTATGCTCTCTAAGCTGAGTTTTTTAGATGTCTCAGGACACACCGTACACCTCTCCAGAGTGGCTGTTGGCAATTTACATCCCGCCCATCAGCGTAGCAAGGCTCCCGTTTCTCCATGGCCTGTCCTGCATTTCTGGTTTTGACACTTTATTCAGCATGGCCCTTTTGACCGATGGGAAGCGAGACTTCTTTGTAGCGCTGATTTACCTTTCCAGGTTGCTTGGTTGGCCAAAAAGGGCGTATGCGTTTTTTCCTGAATATATTCAGGAAAAAACGCATACAACCTTTTTGGCCAAGGGCATCATTGTCGAGGTTTTGCCGCTTTTCCTTTGCTTTAACGGCGATTCGAATCTCCCTCCTGAAATCTGTTTCCTGCAATTATGCCTTGCTTTCAAATCCTCTTCGTTGCCTTCCCTCAATATATTTGTGGACGAGAGTTATCATTTATAACTCTGCAGGTTTGTGAATTGCAGTGCCCCTGAGCTCCATTTTTCAACTCGATTTCTTGGGAGCTGGCCGCAAAAGCGCAGGATTGCTTCAGGCCCTATTCTGCTTCCGGGCGGCAGGCTGAGCCTGTGGTTAATTCTTCTTCCTGATGGGAAAATAGAGTGACCTGTGCCTGTCCCAAGACCTAGAGCTAGTCTCTCATTGGTTCCCCCTCTTCCCGTTCCTCCTCAGGACAAATTGCAACCTGTACGGAACAGGAGTTTAAAGGTGCTGATTCTCCAAGGAGGGAGATTGCTAGGAAAGCGGCTGGAATGGCGAACCCGAGCAGAAGGAGATGAGAAATGAGGTGCGTTTTAGAAACCTTTCCCGATCACACGGTGTACCATCTTATGGGTTTCTCATGCATGTTTTCGATGTAGGAAGATGCCCTTGAACCTGGAGATTTGGGACCCATGGGATGGGTACCACGCAGTATTACTTTAAAGGGTCTGCATTTGCTCACCCAACCTCACCAAACCTCTCAGCCCCAAGAGTGTCCTCCCCTATGTCTCAATCAGCTGTGGGTCTAGATATGGTCAACCCATGTGGCATCACAGCCTCTGAACGAATTTTGTAAGAATTTCTCTCTCTTTCACTGTCTTTGTTTCACGGGTTTTTAAAAGTAATTGATTTTTATAATGGGGTTTAGCTGCTTTTCAGTGCTGTGTTTATGACGCTTTACACCCACTTGACTCACTTACAGAGAGATTTCAATACATAGGTTTTAAGATTCTTACTAGTCAGATATATTCTTGGGCGGTGAATAGGCGGTGTTGGGTCCCGTTCACTGAGCAAGGAGTAGGTCTTGTCTATTACATATTGGGTTTATGGAACGGTATCTGAGCTAATTTGTAACCCTGGTTTTATGCATCACCCCACCTCACCTTTCCCGTTAAGCAGCCATAGTGTGTTTTCTAAACGTGTGACTCTCTTCTGTTTTGTAATTCAGTTCAAGTGTAGCGGTTTTTACTTTCCCTGTACAAGTGATATCTTATGATAAGTTTTTTTTTTTTTCTGTGTGACTTATTTCACGTAGAATCGTCGTACCTAAATCCACTCATCATGCTGCTACGAGCCTTATGACGTAGATTTCATGGCTGAGTGATATTCCATTGTACATAAGGACAACAACTTCTGTATCCATTTTTCTCTTTCCTGGGATATTTAAGGTGTAACGAAGTGGAGGTTCTTGCCAACAGAGCAGCCCTAAACTTTGGGGTGCCTGTGTCTTGCTGATTTTTAGTTTTCCCAATTTATACGCCCATGAGTGGAAGTGCCCTATGCTCTCTAAGCTGAGATTTTTAGATGTCTCAGGACACATCGTACACCTCTCCAGAGTGGCTGTTGGCAATTTACATCCCGCCCATCAGCGTAGCAAGGCTCCCGTTTCTCCATGGCCTGTCCTGCATTTCTGGTTTTGACACTTTATTCAGCATGACCCTTTTGACCGATGGGAAGCGAGACTTCTTTGTAGCGCTGATTTGCCTTTCCAGGTTGCTTGGTTGGCCAAAAAGGGCGTATGCGTTTTTTCCTGAATATATTCAGGAAAAAACGCATACGCCCTTTTTGTCCAAGGGCATCATTGTCGAGGTTTTGCCGCTTTTCCTGTGCTTTAAAGGCGATTCGAATCTCCCTCCTGAAATCTGTTTCCTGCAATTCTGCCTTGCTTTCAAATCCTCTTCGTTGCCTTCCCTCAATATATTTGTGGACGAGAGTTATCATTTATAACTCTGCAGGTTTGTGAATTGCAGTGCCCCTGAGCTCCATTTTTCAACTCGCTTTCTTGGGAGCTGGCCGCAAAAGCGCAGGATTGCTTCAGGCCCTATTCTGCTTCCGGGTGGCAGGCTGAGCCTGTGGTTAATTCTTCTTCGTGATGGGAAAATAGAGTGACCTGTGCCTGTCCCAAGACCTAGAGCTAGTCTCTCATTGGTTCCCCCTCTTCCCGTTCCTCCTCAGGACAAATTGCAACCTGTACGGAACAGGAGGTTAAAGGTGCTGATTCTCCAAGGAGGGAGATTGCTAGGAAAGCGGCTGGAATGGCAAACCCGAGCAGAAGGAGATGAGAAATGAGGTGCGTTTTAGAAACCTTTCCTGATCACACGGTGTACCATTTTCTGGGTTTCTCATGCATGTTTTCGATGTAGGAAGATGCCCTTGAACCTGGAGATTTGGGACCCATGGGATGGGTACCACACAGTATTACTTTCAAGGGTCTGCGTTTGCTCACCCAACCTCACCAAACCTCTCAGCCCCAAGAGTGTCCACCCTTATGTCTCAATCAGCTGTGGGTCTAGATATGGTCAACCCAGGTGGCATCACAGCCTCTGAACGAATTTTGTAAGAATTTCTCTCTCTTTCACTGTCTTTGTTTCACGGGTTTTTAAAAGTAATTGATTTTTATAATGGGGTTTAGCTGCTTTTCAATGCTGTGTTTATGCCGCTTTACAACCACTTGACTCACTTACAGAGAGATTTCAATACATAGGTTTTAAGATTCTTACTAGTCAGATATATTTTTGGGCGCTGAATAGGGGGTGTTGAGTCCCGTTCACTGAGCAAGGAGTAGGTCTTGTCTATTACATGTTGGGTTTATGGAACGGTATCTGAGCTAATTTGAAACCCTGGTTTTATGCATCACCCCACCTCACCTTTCCCGTTAAGCAGCCATAGTGTGTTTTCTAAACGTGTGACTCTCTTCTGTTTTGTAATTCAGTTCAAGTGTAGCGGTTTTTACTTTCCCTCTATAAGTGATATCTTATGATAAGTTTTTTTTTTTTTTCTGTGTGACTTATTTCACGTAGAATCGTCGTACCTAAATCCACTCATCATGCTGCTATGAGCCTTATGACGTAGATTTCATGGCTGAGTGATATTCCATTGTACATAAGGACCACAACTTCTGTATCCATTTTTCTCTTTCCTGGGATATTTAAGGTGTAACGAAGTGGAGGTTCTTGCCAACAGAGCAGCCCTAAACTTTGGGGTGCCTGTGTCTTGCTGATTTTTAGTTTTCCCAATTTATACGCCCATGAGTGGAAGTGCCCTATGCTCTCTAAGCTGAGTTATTTAGATGTCTCAGGACACATCGTACACCTCTCCAGAGTGGCTGTTGGCAATTTACATCCCGCCCATCAGCGTAGCAAGGCTCCCGTTTCTCCATGGCCTGTCCTGCATTTCTGGTTTTGACACTTTATTCAGCATGGCCCTTTTGACCGATGGGAAGCGAGACTTCTTTGTAGCGCTGATTTGCCTTTCCAGGTTGCTTGGTTGGCCAAAAAGGGCGTATGCGTTTTTTCCTGAATATATTCAGGAAAAAACGCATACAACCTTTTTGGCCAAGGGCATCATTGTCGAGGTTTTGCCGCTTTTCCTGTGCTTTAAAGGTGATTCGAATCTCCCTCCTGAAATCTGTTTCCTGCAATTCTGCCTTGCTTTCAAATCCTCTTCGTTGCCTTCCCTCAATATATTTGTGGACGAGAGTTATCATTTATAACTCTGCAGGTTTGTGAATTGCAGTGCCCCTGAGCTCCATTTCTCAACTCGCTTTCTTGGGAGCTGGCCGCAAAAGCGCAGGATTGCTTCAGGCCCTATTCTGCTTCCGGGCGGTAGGCTGAGCCTTTGGTTAATTCTTCTTTCTGATGGGAAAATAGCGTGACCTGTTCTTGTCCCAACACCTAGAGCTAGTCTCTCATTGGTTCCCCGTCTTCCCGTTCATCCTCAGGACCAATTGCAACCTGTACGGAACAGGAGGTTAAAGGTGCTGATTCTCCAAGGAGGGAGATTGCTAGGAAAGCGGCTGGAATGGCGAACCCGAGCAGAAGGAGATGAGAAATGAGGTGCGTTTTAGAAACCTTTCCCGATCACACGGTGTACCATCTTCTGGGTTTCTCATGCATGTTTTCGATGTAGGAAGATGCCCTTGAACCTGGAGATTTGGGACCCATGGGATGGGTACCACGCAGTATTACTTTAAAGGGTCTGCATTTGCTCACCCAACCTCACCAAACCTCTCAGTCCCAAGAGTGTCCACCCCTATGTCTCAATCAGCTGTGGGTCTAGATATGGTCAATCCTGGTGGCATCACAGCCTCTGAACGAATTTTGTAAGAATTTCTCTCTCTTTCACTGTCTTTGTTTCACGGGTGTTTAAAAGTAATTGATTTTTATAATGGGGTTTAGCTGCTTTTCAGTGCTGTGTTTATGCCGCTTTACACCCACTTGACTCACTTACAGAGAGATTTCAATACATAGGTTTTAAGATTCTTACTAGTCAGATATATTCTTGGGCGGTGAATAGGGGGTGTTGGGTCCCGTTCAATGAGCAAGGAGTAGGTCTTGTCTATTACATATTGGGTTTATGGAACGGTATCTGAGCTAATCTGTAACCCTTGTTTTATGCATCACCCCACATCACCTTTCCCGTTAAGGAGCCATAGTGTGTTTCCTAAACGTGTGACTCTCTTCTGTTTTGTAATTCAGTTCAAGTGTAGCGGTTTTTACATTCCCTCTATAAGTGATATCTTATGATAAGTTTTTTTTTTTTTTCTGTGTGAATTATTTCACGTAGAATCGTCGTACCTAAATCCACTCATCATGCTGCTACGAGCCTTATGACGTTGATTTCATGGCTGAGTGATATTCCATTGTACATAAGGACCACAACTTCTGTATCCATTTTTCTCTTTCCTGGGATATTTAAGGTGTAACGAAGTGGATCTTCTTCTCAACAGAGCAGCCCTAAACTTTGGGGTGCCTGTGTCTTGCTGATTTTTAGTTTTCCCAATTTATACGCCCATGAGTGGAAGTGCCCTATGCTCTCTAAGCTGAGTTTTTTAGATGTTTCAAGACACACCGTACACCTCTCCAGAGTGGCTGTTGGCAATTTACATCTCGTCCATCAGCGTAGCAAGGCTCCCGTTTCTCCATGGCCTGTCCTGCATTTCTGGTTTTGACACTTTATTCAGCATGGCCCTTTTGACCGATGGGAAGCGAGACTTCTTTGTGGCGCTGATTTGCCTTTCCAGGTTGCTTGGTTGGCCAAAAAGGGCGTATGCGTTTTTTCCTGAATATATTCAGGAAAAAACGCATACGCCCTTTTTGGCCAAGGGCATCATTGTCGAGGTTTTGCCGCTTTTCCTGTGCTTTAAAGGCGATTCGAATCTCCCTCCTGAAATCTGTTTCCTGCAATTCTGCCTTGGTTTCAAATCCTCTTCGTTGCCTTTCCTCAGTATATTTGTGGACGAGAGTTACCATTTATAACTCTGCAGGTTTGTGAATTGCAGTGCCCCTGAGCTCCATTTTTCAACTCGCTTTCTTGGGAGCTGGCCGCAAAAGCTCAGGATTGCTTCAGGCCCTATTCTGCTTCCGGGCGGCAGGCTGAGCCTGTGGTTAATTCTTCTTCCTGATGGGAAAATAGAGTGACCTGTGCCTGTCCCAAGACCTAGAGCTAGTCTCTCATTGGTTCCCCCTCTTTCCTTTCATCCTCAGGACAAATTGCAACCTGTACGGAACAGGAGGTTAAAGGTGCTGATTCTCCAAGGAGGGAGATTGCTGGGAAAGCGGCTGGAATGGCGAACCCGAGAACAAGGAGATGAGAAATGAGGTGCGTTTTAGAAACCTCTCCCGATCACACGGTGTACCATTTTTTTGGTTTCTCATGCATGTTTTCGATGTAGGAAGATGCCCTTGAACCTGGAGATTTGGGACCCATGGGATGGGTACCACGCAGTATTACTTTAAAGGGTCTGCATTTGCTCACCCAACCTCAGCAAACCTCTCAGCCCCAAGAGTGTCCACCCTTATGTCTCAATCAGCTGTGGGTCTAGATATGGTCAACCCAGGTGGCATCACAGCCTCTGAAAGAATTTTGTAAGAATTTCTCTCTCTTTCACTGTCTTTGTTTCACGGGTTTTTAAAAGTAATTGATTTTTATAATGGGGTTTAGCTGCTTTTCAGTGCTGTGTTTATGATGCTTTACACGCACTTGACTCACTTACAGAGAGATTTCAATACATAGGTTTTAAGATTGTTACTTGTCAGATATATTCTTGGTCGGTGAATAGGGGGTGTTGGGTCCCGTTCACTGAGTAAGGAGTAGGTCTTGTCTATTACATATTGGGTTTATGGAACGCTATCTGAGCTAATTTGTAACCCTGGTTTTATGCATCACCCCACCTCACCATTCCCGTTAAGCAGCCATAGTGTTTTCTAAACGTGTGACTCTCTTCTGTTTTGTAATTCAGTTCAAGTGTAGTGGTTTTTACTTTCCCTCTATAAGTGATATCTTATGATAAGTTTTTTTTTTTTTTCTGTGTGACTTATTTCACCTAGAATCGTCATACCTAAATCCACTCATCATGCTGCTACGAGCCTTATGACGTAGATTTCATGGCTGAGTGATATTCCATTGTACATAAGGACCACAACTTCTGTATCCATTTTTCTCTTTCCTGGGATATTTAAGGTGTAACGAAGTGGAGATTCTTGCCAACAGAGCAGCCCTAAACTTTGGGGTGCCTGTGTCTTGCTGATTTTTAGTTTTCCCAGTTTATACGCCCATGAGTGGAAGTGCCCTATGCTCTCTAAGCTGAGTTTTTTAGATGTCTCAGGACACACCGTACACCTCTCCAGAGTGGCTGTTGGCAATTTACATCCCGCCCATCAGCGTAGCAAGGCTCCCGTTTCTCCATGGCCTGTCCTGCATTTCTGGTTTTGACACTTTATTCAGCATGGCCCTTTTGACCGATGGGAAGCGAGACTTCTTTGTAGCGCTGATTTACCTTTCCAGGTTGCTTGGTTGGCCAAAAAGGGCGTATGCGTTTTTTCCTGAATATATTCAGGAAAAAACGCATACAACCTTTTTGGCCAAGGGCATCATTGTCGAGGTTTTGCCGCTTTTCCTTTGCTTTAACGGCGATTCGAATCTCCCTCCTGAAATCTGTTTCCTGCAATTATGCCTTGCTTTCAAATCCTCTTCGTTGCCTTCCCTCAATATATTTGTGGACGAGAGTTATCATTTATAACTCTGCAGGTTTGTGAATTGCAGTGCCCCTGAGCTCCATTTTTCAACTCGATTTCTTGGGAGCTGGCTGCAAAAGCGCAGGATTGCTTCAGGCGCTATTCTGCTTCCGGGCGGCAGGCTGAGCCTGTGGTTAATTCTTCTTCCTGATGGGAAAATAGAGTGACCTGTGCCTGTCCCAAGACCTAGAGCTAGTCTCTCATTGGTTCCCCCTCTTCCCGTTCCTCCTCAGGACAAATTGCAACCTGTACGGAACAGGAGTTTAAAGGTGCTGATTCTCCAAGGAGGGAGATTGCTAGGAAAGCGGCTGGAATGGCGAACCCGAGCAGAAGGAGATGAGAAATGAGGTGCGTTTTAGAAACCTTTCCCGATCACACGGTGTACCATCTTCTGGGTTTCTCATGCATGTTTTCGATGTAGGAAGATGCCCTTGAACCTGGAGATTTGGGACCCATGGGATGGGTACCACGCAGTATTACTTTAAAGGGTCTGCATTTGCTCACCCAACCTCACCAAACCTCTCAGCCCCAAGAGTGTCCACCCCTATGTCTCAATCAGCTGTGGGTCTAGATATGGTCAACCCATGTGGCATCACAGCCTCTGAACGAATTTTGTAAGAATTTCTCTCTCTTTCACTGTCTTTGTTTCACGGGTTTTTAAAAGTAATTGATTTTTATAATGGGGTTTAGCTGCTTTTCAGTGCTGTGTTTATGACGCTTTACACCCACTTGACTCACTTACAGAGAGATTTCAATACATAGGTTTTAAGATTCTTACTAGTCAGATATATTCTTGGGCGGTGAATAGGGGGTGTTGGGTCCCGTTCACTGAGCAAGGAGTAGGTCTTGTCTATTACATATTGGGTTTATGGAACGGTATCTGAGCTAATTTGTAACCCTGGTTTTATGCATCACCCCACCTCACCTTTCCCGTTAAGCAGCCATAGTGTGTTTTCTAAACGTGTGACTCTCTTCTGTTTTGTAATTCAGTTCAAGTGTAGCGGTTTTTACTTTCCCTCTATAAGTGATATCTTATGATAAGTTTTTTTTTTTCTGTGTGACTTATTTCACGTAGAATCGTCGTACCTAAATCCACTCATCATGCTGCTACGAGCCTTATGACGTTGATTTCATGGCTGAGTGATATTCCATTGTACATAAGGACCACAACTTCTGTATCCATTTTTCTCTTTCCTGGGATATTTAAGGTGTAACGAAGTGGATCTTCTTCTCAACAGAGCAGCCCTAAACTTTGGGGTGCCTGTGTCTTGCTGATTTTTAGTTTTCCCAATTTATACGCCCATGAGTGGAAGTGCCCTATGCTCTCTAAGCTGAGTTTTTTAGATGTTTCAAGACACACCGTACACCTCTCCAGAGTGGCTGTTGGCAATTTACATCTCGTCCATCAGCGTAGCAAGGCTCCCGTTTCTCCATGGCCTGTCCTGCATTTCTGGTTTTGACACTTTATTCAGCATGGCCCTTTTGACCGATGGGAAGCGAGACTTCTTTGTGGCGCTGATTTGCCTTTCCAGGTTGCTTGGTTGGCCAAAAAGGGCGTATGCGTTTTTTCCTGAATATATTCAGGAAAAAACGCATATGCCCTTTTTGGCCAAGGGCATCATTGTCGAGGTTTTGCCGCTTTTCCTGTGCTTTAAAGGCGATTCGAATCTCCCTCCTGAAATCTGTTTCCTGCAATTCTGCCTTGGTTTCAAATCCTCTTCGTTGCCTTCCCTCAGTATATTTGTGGACGAGAGTTACCATTTATAACTCTGCAGGTTTGTGAATTGCAGTGCCCCTGAGCTCCATTTTTCAACTCGCTTTCTTGGGAGCTGGCTGCAAAAGCGCAGGATTGCTTCAGGCCCTATTCTGCTTCCGGGCGGCAGGCTGAGCCTGTGGTTAATTCTTCTTCCTGATGGGAAAATAGAGTGACCTGTGCCTGTCCCAAGACCTAGAGCTAGTCTCTCATTGGTTCCCCCTCTTCCCTTTCATCCTCAGGACAAATTGCAACCTGTACGGAACAGGAGGTTAAAGGTGCTGATTCTCCAAGGAGGGAGATTGCTGGGAAAGCGGCTGGAATGGCGAACCCGAGAACAAGGAGATGAGAAATGAGGTGCGTTTTAGAAACCTCTCCCGATCACACGGTGTACCATTTTTTTGGTTTCTCATGCATGTTTTCGATGTAGGAAGATGCCCTTGTACCTGGAGATTTGGGACCCATTGGATGGGTACCACGCAGTATTACTTTAAAGGGTCTGCATTTGCTCACCCAACCTCAGCAAACCTCTCAGCCCCAAGAGTGTCCACCCTTATGTCTCAATCAGCTGTGGGTCTAGATATGGTCAACCCAGGTGGCATCACAGCCTCTGAAAGAATTTTGTAAGAATTTCTCTCTCTTTCACTGTCTTTGTTTCACGGGTTTTTAAAAGTAATTGATTTTTATAATGGGGTTTAGCTGCTTTTCAGTGCTGTGTTTATGATGCTTTACACGCACTTGACTCACTTACAGAGAGATTTCAATACATAGGTTTTAAGATTGTTACTTGTCAGATATATTCTTGGTCGGTGAATAGGGGGTGTTGGGTCCCGTTCACTGAGTAAGGAGTAGGTCTTGTCTATTACATATTGGGTTTATGGAACGCTATCTGAGCTAATTTGTAACCCTGGTTTTATGCATCACCCCACCTCACCATTCCCGTTAAGCAGCCATAGTGTTTTCTAAACGTGTGACTCTCTTCTGTTTTGTAATTCAGTTCAAGTGTAGTGGTTTTTACTTTCCCTCTATAAGTGATATCTTATGATAAGTTTTTTTTTTTTTTCTGTGTGACTTATTTCACCTAGAATCGTCATACCTAAATCCACTCATCATGCTGCTACGAGCCTTATGACGTAGATTTCATGGCTGAGTGATATTCCATTGTACATAAGGACCACAACTTCTGTATCCATTTTTCTCTTTCCTGGGATATTTAAGGTGTAACGAAGTGGAGATTCTTGCCAACAGAGCAGCCCTAAACTTTGGGGTGCCTGTGTCTTGCTGATTTTTAGTTTTCCCAGTTTATACGCCCATGAGTGGAAGTGCCCTATGCTCTCTAAGCTGAGTTTTTTAGATGTCTCAGGACACACCGTACACCTCTCCAGAGTGGCTGTTGGCAATTTACATCCCGCCCATCAGCGTAGCAAGGCTCCCGTTTCTCCATGGCCTGTCCTGCATTTCTGGTTTTGACACTTTATTCAGCATGGCCCTTTTGACCGATGGGAAGCGAGACTTCTTTGTAGCGCTGATTTACCTTTCCAGGTTGCTTGGTTGGCCAAAAAGGGCGTATGCGTTTTTTCCTGAATATATTCAGGAAAAAACGCATACAACCTTTTTGGCCAAGGGCATCATTGTCGAGGTTTTGCCGCTTTTCCTTTGCTTTAACGGCGATTCGAATCTCCCTCCTGAAATCTGTTTCCTGCAATTATGCCTTGCTTTCAAATCCTCTTCGTTGCCTTCCCTCAATATATTTGTGGACGAGAGTTATCATTTATAACTCTGCAGGTTTGTGAATTGCAGTGCCCCTGAGCTCCATTTTTCAACTCGATTTCTTGGGAGCTGGCTGCAAAAGCGCAGGATTGCTTCAGGCGCTATTCTGCTTCCGGGCGGCAGGCTGAGCCTGTGGTTAATTCTTCTTCCTGATGGGAAAATAGAGTGACCTGTGCCTGTCCCAAGACCTAGAGCTAGTCTCTCATTGGTTCCCCCTCTTCCCGTTCCTCCTCAGGACAAATTGCAACCTGTACGGAACAGGAGTTTAAAGGTGCTGATTCTCCAAGGAGGGAGATTGCTAGGAAAGCGGCTGGAATGGCGAACCCGAGCAGAAGGAGATGAGAAATGAGGTGCGTTTTAGAAACCTTTCCCGATCACACGGTGTACCATCTTCTGGGTTTCTCATGCATGTTTTCGATGTAGGAAGATGCCCTTGAACCTGGAGATTTGGGACCCATGGGATGGGTACCACGCAGTATTACTTTAAAGGGTCTGCATTTGCTCACCCAACCTCACCAAACCTCTCAGCCCCAAGAGTGTCCACCCCTATGTCTCAATCAGCTGTGGGTCTAGATATGGTCAACCCATGTGGCATCACAGCCTCTGAACGAATTTTGTAAGAATTTCTCTCTCTTTCACTGTCTTTGTTTCACGGGTTTTTAAAAGTAATTGATTTTTATAATGGGGTTTAGCTGCTTTTCAGTGCTGTGTTTATGACGCTTTACACCCACTTGACTCACTTACAGAGAGATTTCAATACATAGGTTTTAAGATTCTTACTAGTCAGATATATTCTTGGGCGGTGAATAGGGGGTGTTGGGTCCCGTTCACTGAGCAAGGAGTAGGTCTTGTCTATTACATATTGGGTTTATGGAACGGTATCTGAGCTAATTTGTAACCCTGGTTTTATGCATCACCCCACCTCACCTTTCCCGTTAAGCAGCCATAGTGTGTTTTCTAAACGTGTGACTCTCTTCTGTTTTGTAATTCAGTTCAAGTGTAGCGGTTTTTACTTTCCCTCTATAAGTGATATCTTATGATAAGTTTTTTTTTTTCTGTGTGACTTATTTCACGTAGAATCGTCGTACCTAAATCCACTCATCATGCTGCTACGAGCCTTATGACGTTGATTTCATGGCTGAGTGATATTCCATTGTACATAAGGACCACAACTTCTGTATCCATTTTTCTCTTTCCTGGGATATTTAAGGTGTAACGAAGTGGATCTTCTTCTCAACAGAGCAGCCCTAAACTTTGGGGTGCCTGTGTCTTGCTGATTTTTAGTTTTCCCAATTTATACGCCCATGAGTGGAAGTGCCCTATGCTCTCTAAGCTGAGTTTTTTAGATGTTTCAAGACACACCGTACACCTCTCCAGAGTGGCTGTTGGCAATTTACATCTCGTCCATCAGCGTAGCAAGGCTCCCGTTTCTCCATGGCCTGTCCTGCATTTCTGGTTTTGACACTTTATTCAGCATGGCCCTTTTGACCGATGGGAAGCGAGACTTCTTTGTGGCGCTGATTTGCCTTTCCAGGTTGCTTGGTTGGCCAAAAAGGGCGTATGCGTTTTTTCCTGAATATATTCAGGAAAAAACGCATATGCCCTTTTTGGCCAAGGGCATCATTGTCGAGGTTTTGCCGCTTTTCCTGTGCTTTAAAGGCGATTCGAATCTCCCTCCTGAAATCTGTTTCCTGCAATTCTGCCTTGGTTTCAAATCCTCTTCGTTGCCTTCCCTCAGTATATTTGTGGACGAGAGTTACCATTTATAACTCTGCAGGTTTGTGAATTGCAGTGCCCCTGAGCTCCATTTTTCAACTCGCTTTCTTGGGAGCTGGCTGCAAAAGCGCAGGATTGCTTCAGGCCCTATTCTGCTTCCGGGCGGCAGGCTGAGCCTGTGGTTAATTCTTCTTCCTGATGGGAAAATAGAGTGACCTGTGCCTGTCCCAAGACCTAGAGCTAGTCTCTCATTGGTTCCCCCTCTTCCCTTTCATCCTCAGGACAAATTGCAACCTGTACGGAACAGGAGGTTAAAGGTGCTGATTCTCCAAGGAGGGAGATTGCTGGGAAAGCGGCTGGAATGGCGAACCCGAGAACAAGGAGATGAGAAATGAGGTGCGTTTTAGAAACCTCTCCCGATCACACGGTGTACCATTTTTTTGGTTTCTCATGCATGTTTTCGATGTAGGAAGATGCCCTTGTACCTGGAGATTTGGGACCCATTGGATGGGTACCACGCAGTATTACTTTAAAGGGTCTGCATTTGCTCACCCAACCTCAGCAAACCTCTCAGCCCCAAGAGTGTCCACCCTTATGTCTCAATCAGCTGTGGGTCTAGATATGGTCAACCCAGGTGGCATCACAGCCTCTGAACGAATTTTGTAAGAATTTCTCTCTCTTTCACTGTCTTTGTTTCACGGGTTTTTAAAAGTAATTGATTTTTATAATGGGGTTTAGCTGCTTTTCAGTGCTGTGTTTATGATGCTTTACACGCACTTGACTCACTTACAGAGAGATTTCAATACATAGGTTTTAAGATTGTTACTTGTCAGATATATTCTTGGTCGGTGAATAGGGGGTGTTGGGTCCCGTTCACTGAGTAAGGAGTAGGTCTTGTCTATTACATATTGGGTTTATGGAACGCTATCTGAGCTAATTTGTAACCCTGGTTTTATGCATCACCCCACCTCACCTTTCCCGTTAAGCAGCCATAGTGTGTTTTCTAAACGTGTGACTCTCTTCTGTTTTGTAATTCAGTTCAAGTGTAGTGGTTTTTACTTTCCCTCTATATGTGATATCTTATGATAAGTTTTTTTTTTTTTTCTGTGTGACTTATTTCACCTAGAATCGTCATACCTAAATCCACTCATCATGCTGCTACGAGCCTTATGACGTAGATTTCATGGCTGAGTGATATTCCATTGTACATAAGGACCACAACTTCTGTATCCATTTTTCTCTTTCCTGGGATATTTAAGGTGTAACGAAATGGAGATTCTTGCCAACAGAGCAGCCCTAAACTTTGGGGTGCCTGTGTCTTGCTGATTTTTAGTTTTCCCAGTTTATACGCCCATGAGTGGAAGTGCCCTATGCTCTCTAAGCTGAGTTTTTTAGATGTCTCAGGACACACCGTACACCTCTCCAGAGTGGCTGTTGGCAATTTACATCCCGCCCATCAGCGTAGCAAGGCTCCCGTTTCTCCATGGCCTGTCCTGCATTTCTGGTTTTGACACTTTATTCAGCATGGCCCTTTTGACCGATGGGAAGCGAGACTTCTTTGTAGCGCTGATTTACCTTTCCAGGTTGCTTGGTTGGCCAAAAAGGGCGTATGCGTTTTTTCCTGAATATATTCAGGAAAAAACGCATACAACCTTTTTGGCCAAGGGAATCATTGTCGAGGTTTTGCCGCTTTTCCTTTGCTTTAACGGCGATTCGAATCTCCCTCCTGAAATCTGTTTCCTGCAATTATGCCATGCTTTCAAATCCTCTTCGTTGCCTTCCCTCAATATATTTGTGGACGAGAGTTATCATTTATAACTCTGCAGGTTTGTGAATTGCAGTGCCCCTGAGCTCCATTTTTCAACTCGATTTCTTGGGAGCTGGCCACAAAAGCGCAGGATTGCTTCAGGCCCTATTCTGTTTCCGGGCGGCAGGCTGAGCCTGTGGTTAATTCTTCTTCCTGATGGGAAAATAGAGTGACCTGTGCCTGTCCCAAGACCTAGAGCTAGTCTCTCATTGGTTCCCCCTCTTCCCGTTCCTCCTCAGGACAAATTGCAACCTGTACGGAACAGGAGTTTAAAGGTGCTGATTCTCCAAGGAGGGAGATTGCTAGGAAAGCGGCTGGAATGGCGAACCCGAGCAGAAGGAGATGAGAAATGAGGTGCGTTTTAGAAACCTTTCCCGATCACACGGTGTACCATCTTATGGGTTTCTCATGCATGTTTTCGATGTAGGAAGATGCCCTTGAACCTGGAGATTTGGGACCCATGGGATGGGTACCACGCAGTATTACTTTAAAGGGTCTGCATTTGCTCACCCAACCTCACCAAACCTCTCAGCCCCAAGAGTGTCCACCCCTATGTCTCAATCAGCTGTGGGTCTAGATATGGTCAACCCATGTGGCATCACAGCCTCTGAACGAATTTTGTAAGAATTTCTCTCTCTTTCACTGTCTTTGTTTCACGGGTTTTTAAAAGTAATTGATTTTTATAATGGGGTTTAGCTGCTTTTCAGTGCTGAGTTTATGACGCTTTACACCCACTTGACTCACTTACAGAGAGATTTCAATACATAGGTTTTAAGATTCTTACTAGTCAGATATATTCTTGGGCGGTGAATAGGCGGTGTTGGGTCCCGTTCACTGAGCAAGGAGTAGGTCTTGTCTATTACATATTGGGTTTATGGAACGGTATCTGAGCTAATTTGTAACCCTGGTTTTATGCATCACCCCACCTCACCTTTCCCGTTAAGCAGCCATAGTGTGTTTTCTAAACGTGTGACTCTCTTCTGTTTTGTAATTCAGTTCAAGTGTAGCGGTTTTTACTTTCCCTCTATAAGTGATATCTTATGATAAGTTTTTTTTTTTTCTGTGTGACTTATTTCACGTAGAATCGTCGTACCTAAATCCACTCATCATGCTGCTACGAGCCTTATGACGTAGATTTCATGGCTGAGTGATATTCCATTGTACATAAGGACCACAACTTCTGTATCCATTTTTCTCTTTCCTGGGATATTTAAGGTGTAACGAAGTGGAGGTTCTTGCCAACAGAGCAGCCCTAAACTTTGGGGTGCCTGTGTCTTGCTGATTTTTAGTTTTCCCAGTTTATACGCCCATGAGTGGAAGTGCCCTATGCTCTCTAAGCTGAGTTTTTTAGATGTCTCAGGACACATCGTACACCTCTCCAGAGTGGCTGTTGGCAATTTACATCCCGCCCATCAGCGTAGCAAGGCTCCCGTTTCTCCATGGCCTGTCCTGCATTTCTGGTTTTGACACTTTATTCAGCATGACCCTTTTGACCGATGGGAAGCGAGACTTCTTTGTAGCGCTGATTTGCCTTTCCAGGTTGCTTGGTTGGCCAAAAAGGGCGTATGCGTTTTTTCCTGAATATATTCAGGAAAAAACGCATACGCCCTTTTTGGCCAAGGGCATCATTGTCGAGGTTTTGCCGCTTTTCCTGTGCTTTAAAGGCGATTCGAATTTCCCTCCTGAAATCTGTTTCCTGCAATTCTGCCTTGGTTTCAAATCCTCTTCGTTGCCTTCCCTCAATATATTTGTGGACGAGAGTTACCATTTATAACTCTGCAGGTTTGTGAATCGCAGTGCCCCTGAGCTCCATTTTTCAACTCGCTTTCTTGGGAGCTGGCCGCAAAAGCGCAGGATTGCTTCAGGCCCTATTCTGCTTCCGGGCGGCAGGCTGAGCCTGTGGTTAATTCTTCTTCCTGATGGGAAAATAGAGTGACCTGTGCCTGTCCCAAGACCTAGAGCTAGTCTCTCATTGGTTCCCCCTCTTCCCGTTCATCCTCAGGACAAATTGCAACCTGTACGAAACAGGAGGTTAAAGGTGCTGATTCTCCAAGGAGGGAGATTGCTAGGAAAGTGGCTGGAATGGCGAACCCGAGCAGAAGGAGATGAGAAATGAGGTGCGTTTTAGAAACCTTTCCCGATCACACGGTGTACCATTTTTTGGGTTTCTCATGCATGTTTTCGATGTAGGAAGATGCCCTTGAACCTGGAGATTTGGGACCCATGGGATGGGTACCACGCAGTATTACTTTAAAGGGTCTGCATTTGCTCACCCAACCTCAGCAAACCTCTCAGCCCCAAGAGTGTCCACCCTTATGTCTCAATCAGCTGTGGGTCTAGATATGGTCAACCCAGGTGTCATCACAGCCTCTGAACGAATTTTGTAAGAATTTCTCTCTCTTTCACTGTCTTTGTTTCACGGGTTTTTAAAAGTAATTGATTTTTATAATGGGGTTTAGCTGCTTTTCAGTGCGGTGTTTATGATGCTTTACACGCACTTGACTCACTTACAGAGAGATTTCAATACATAGGTTTTAAGATTGTTACTTGTCAGATATATTCTTGGTCGGTGAATAGGGGGTGTTGGGTCCCGTTCACTGAGTAAGGAGTAGGTCTTGTCTATTACATATTGGGTTTATGGAACGCTATCTGAGCTAATTTGTAACCCTGGTTTTATGCATCACCCCACCTCACCTTTCCCGTTAAGCAGCCATAGTGTGTTTTCTAAACGTGTGACTCTCTTCTGTTTTGTAATTCAGTTCAAGTGTAGTGGTTTTTACTTTCCCTCTATAAGTGATATCTTATGATAAGTTTTTTTTTTTTTTCTGTGTGACTTATTTCACCTAGAATCGTCATACCTAAATCCACTCATCATGTTGCTACGAGCCTTATGACGTAGATTTCATGGCTGAGTGATATTCCATTGTACATAAGGACCACAACTTCTGTATCCATTTTTCTCTTTCCTGGGATATTTAAGGTGTAACGAAGTGGAGATTCTTGCCAACAGAGCAGCCCTAAACTTTGGGGTGCCTGTGTCTTGCTGATTTTTAGTTTTCCCAGTTTATACGCCCATGAGTGGAAGTGCCCTATGCTCTCTAAGCTGAGTTTTTTAGATGTCTCAGGACACACCGTACACCTCTCCAGAGTGGCTGTTGGCAATTTACATCCCGCCCATCAGCGTAGCAAGGCTCCCGTTTCTCCATGGCCTGTCCTGCATTTCTGGTTTTGACACTTTATTCAGCATGGCCCTTTTGACCGATGGGAAGCGAGACTTCTTTGTAGCGCTGATTTACCTTTCCAGGTTGCTTGGTTGGCCAAAAAGGGCGTATGCGTTTTTTCCTGAATATATTCAGGAAAAAACGCATACAACCTTTTTGGCCAAGGGCATCATTGTCGAGGTTTTGCCGCTTTTCCTTTGCTTTAACGGCGATTCGAATCTCCCTCCTGAAATCTGTTTCCTGCAATTATGCCTTGCTTTCAAATCCTCTTCGTTGCCTTCCCTCAATATATTTGTGGACGAGAGTTATCATTTATAACTCTGCAGGTTTGTGAATTGCAGTGCCCCTGAGCTCCATTTTTCAACTCGATTTCTTGGGAGCTGGCCGCAAAAGCGCAGGATTGCTTCAGGCCCTATTCTGCTTCCGGGCGGCAGGCTGAGCCTGTGGTTAATTCTTCTTCCTGATGGGAAAATAGAGTGACCTGTGCCTGTCCCAAGACCTAGAGCTAGTCTCTCATTGGTTCCCCCTCTTCCCGTTCCTCCTCAGGACAAATTGCAACCTGTACGGAACAGGAGTTTAAAGGTGCTGATTCTCCAAGGAGGGAGATTGCTAGGAAAGCGGCTGGAATGGCGAACCCGAGCAGAAGGAGATGAGAAATGAGGTGCGTTTTAGAAACCTTTCCCGATCACACGGTGTACCATCTTATGGGTTTCTCATGCATGTTTTCGATGTAGGAAGATGCCCTTGAACCTGGAGATTTGGGACCCATGGGATGGGTACCACGCAGTATTACTTTAAAGGGTCTGCATTTGCTCACCCAACCTCACCAAACCTCTCAGCCCCAAGAGTGTCCACCCCTATGTCTCAATCAGCTGTGGGTCTAGATATGGTCAACCCATGTGGCATCACAGCCTCTGAACGAATTTTGTAAGAATTTCTCTCTCTTTCACTGTCTTTGTTTCACGGGTTTTTAAAAGTAATTGATTTTTATAATGGGGTTTAGCTGCTTTTCAGTGCTGAGTTTATGACGCTTTACACCCACTTGACTCACTTACAGAGAGATTTCAATACATAGGTTTTAAGATTCTTACTAGTCAGATATATTCTTGGGCGGTGAATAGGCGGTGTTGGGTCCCGTTCACTGAGCAAGGAGTAGGTCTTGTCTATTACATATTGGGTTTATGGAACGGTATCTGAGCTAATTTGTAACCCTGGTTTTATGCATCACCCCACCTCACCTTTCCCGTTAAGCAGCCATAGTGTGTTTTCTAAACGTGTGACTCTCTTCTGTTTTGTAATTCAGTTCAAGTGTAGCGGTTTTTACTTTCCCTCTATAAGTGATATCTTATGATAAGTTTTTTTTTTTTTCTGTGTGACTTATTTCACGTAGAATCGTCGTACCTAAATCCACTCATCATGCTGCTACGAGCCTTATGACGTAGATTTCATGGCTGAGTGATATTCCATTGTACATAAGGACCACAACTTCTTTATCCATTTTTCTCTTTCCTGGGATATTTAAGGTGTAACGAAGTGGAGGTTCTTGCCAACAGAGCAGCCCTAAACTTTGGGGTGCCTGTGTCTTGCTTATTTTTAGTTTTCCCAATTTATACGCCCATGAGTGGAAGTGCCCTATGCTCTCTAAGCTGAGTTTTTTAGATGTCTCAGGACACATCGTACACCTCTCCAGAGTGGCTGTTGGCAATTTACATCCCGCCCATCAGCGTAGCAAGGCTCCCGTTTCTCCATGGCCTGTCCTGCATTTCTGGTTTTGACACTTTATTCAGCATGACCATTTTGACCGATGGGAAGCGAGACTTCTTTGTAGCGCTGATTTGCCTTTCCAGGTTGCTTGGTTGGCCAAAAAGGGCGTATGCGTTTTTTCCTGAATATATTCAGGAAAAAACGCATACGCCCTTTTTGGCCAAGGGCATCATTGTCGAGGTTTTGCCGCTTTTCCTGTGCTTTAAAGGCGATTCGAATTTCCCTCCTGAAATCTGTTTCCTGCAATTCTGCCTTGGTTTCAAATCCTCTTCGTTGCCTTCCCTCAATATATTTGTGGACGAGAGTTACCATTTATAACTCTGCAGGTTTGTGAATCGCAGTGCCCCTGAGCTCCATTTTTCAACTCGCTTTCTTGGGAGCTGGCCGCAAAAGCGCAGGATTGCTTCAGGCCCTATTCTGCTTCCGGGCGGCAGGCTGAGCCTGTGGTTAATTCTTCTTCCTGATGGGAAAATAGAGTGACCTGTGCCTGTCCCAAGACCTAGAGCTAGTCTCTCATTGGTTCCCCCTCTTCCCGTTCATCCTCAGGACAAATTGCAACCTGTACGAAACAGGAGGTTAAAGGTGCTGATTCTCCAAGGAGGGAGATTGCTAGGAAAGTGGCTGGAATGGCGAACCCGAGCAGAAGGAGATGAGAAATGAGGTGCGTTTTAGAAACCTTTCCCGATCACACGGTGTACCATTTTTTGGGTTTCTCATGCATGTTTTCGATGTAGGAAGATGCCCTTGAACCTGGAGATTTGGGACCCATGGGATGGGTACCACGCAGTATTACTTTAAAGGGTCTGCATTTGCTCACCCAACCTCAGCAAACCTCTCAGCCCCAAGAGTGTCCACCCTTATGTCTCAATCAGCTGTGGGTCTAGATATGGTCAACCCAGGTGTCATCACAGCCTCTGAACGAATTTTGTAAGAATTTCTCTCTCTTTCACTGTCTTTGTTTCACGGGTTTTTAAAAGTAATTGATTTTTATAATGGGGTTTAGCTGCTTTTCAGTGCGGTGTTTATGATGCTTTACACGCACTTGACTCACTTACAGAGAGATTTCAATACATAGGTTTTAAGATTGTTACTTGTCAGTTATATTCTTGGTCGGTGAATAGGGGGTGTTGGGTCCCGTTCACTGAGTAAGGAGTAGGTCTTGTCTATTACATATTGGGTTTATGGAACGCTATCTGAGCTAATTTGTAACCCTGGTTTTATGCATCACCCCACCTCACCTTTCCCGTTAAGCAGCCATAGTGTGTTTTCTAAACGTGTGACTCTCTTCTGTTTTGTAATTCAGTTCAAGTGTAGTGGTTTTTACTTTCCCTCTATAAGTGATATCTTATGATAAGTTTTTTTTTTTTTCTGTGTGACTTATTTCACCTAGAATCGTCATACCTAAATCCACTCATCATGCTGCTACGAGCCTTATGACGTAGATTTCATGGCTGAGTGATATTCCATTGTACATAAGGACCACAACTTCTGTATCCATTTTTCTCTTTCCTGGGATATTTAAGGTGTAACGAAGTGGAGATTCTTGCCAACAGAGCAGCCCTAAACTTTGGGGTGCCTGTGTCTTGCTGATTTTTAGTTTTCCCAGTTTATACGCCCATGAGTGGAAGTGCCCTATGCTCTCTAAGCTGAGTTTTTTAGATGTCTCAGGACACACCGTACACCTCTCCAGAGTGGCTGTTGGCAATTTACATCCCGCCCATCAGCGTAGCAAGGCTCCCGTTTCTCCATGGCCTGTCCTGCATTTCTGGTTTTGACACTTTATTCAGCATGGCCCTTTTGACCGATGGGAAGCGAGACTTCTTTGTAGCGCTGATTTACCTTTCCAGGTTGCTTGGTTGGCCAAAAAGGGCGTATGCGTTTTTTCCTGAATATATTCAGGAAAAAACGCATACAACCTTTTTGGCCAAGGGCATCATTGTCGAGGTTTTGCCGCTTTTCCTTTGCTTTAACGGCGATTCGAATCTCCCTCCTGAAATCTGTTTCCTGCAATTATGCCTTGCTTTCAAATCCTCTTCGTTGCCTTCCCTCAATATATTTGTGGACGAGAGTTATCATTTATAACTCTGCAGGTTTGTGAATTGCAGTGCCCCTGAGCTCCATTTTTCAACTCGATTTCTTGGGAGCTGGCCGCAAAAGCGCAGGATTGCTTCAGGCCCTATTCTGCTTCCGGGCGGCAGGCTGAGCCTGTGGTTAATTCTTCTTCCTGATGGGAAAATAGAGTGACCTGTGCCTGTCCCAAGACCTAGAGCTAGTCTCTCATTGGTTCCCCCTCTTCCCGTTCCTCCTCAGGACAAATTGCAAACTGTACGGAACAGGAGTTTAAAGGTGCTGATTCTCCAAGGAGGGAGATTGCTAGGAAAGCGGCTGGAATGGCGAACCCGAGCAGAAGGAGATGAGAAATGAGGTGCGTTTTAGAAACCTTTCCCGATCACACGGTGTACCATCTTATGGGTTTCTCATGCATGTTTTCGATGTAGGAAGATGCCCTTGAACCTGGAGATTTGGGACCCATGGGATGGGTACCACGCAGTATTACTTTAAAGGGTCTGCATTTGCTCACCCAACCTCACCAAACCTCTCAGCCCCAAGAGTGTCCACCCCTATGTCTCAATCAGCTGTGGGTCTAGATATGGTCAACCCATGTGGCATCACAGCCTCTGAACGAATTTTGTAAGAATTTCTCTCTCTTTCACTGTCTTTGTTTCACGGGTTTTTAAAAGTAATTGATTTTTATAATGGGGTTTAGCTGCTTTTCAGTGCTGTGTTTATGACGCTTTACACCCACTTGACTCACTTACAGAGAGATTTCAATACATAGGTTTTAAGATTCTTACTAGTCAGATATATTCTTGGGCGGTGAATAGGGGGTGTTGGGTCCCGTTCACTGAGCAAGGAGTAGGTCTTGTCTATTACATATTGGGTTTATGGAACGGTATCTGAGCTAATTTGTAACCCTGGTTTTATGCATCACCCCACCTCACCTTTCCCGTTAAGCAGCCATAGTGTGTTTTCTAAACGTGTGACTCTCTTCTGTTTTGTAATTCAGTTCAAGTGTAGCGGTTTTTACTTTCCCTCTACAAGTGATATCTTATGATAAGTTTTTTTTTTTTTCTGTGTGACTTATTTCACGTAGAATCGTCGTAACTAAATCCACTCATCATGCTGCTACGAGCCTTATGACGTAGATTTCATGGCTGAGTGATATTCCATTGTACATAAGGACAACAACTTCTGTATCCATTTTTCTCTTTCCTGGGATATTTAAGGTGTAACGAAGTGGAGGTTCTTGCCAACAGAGCAGCCCTAAACTTTGGGGTGCCTGTGTCTTGCTGATTTTTAGTTTTCCCAATTTATACGCCCATGAGTGGAAGTGCCCTATGCTCTCTAAGCTGAGATTTTTAGATGTCTCAGGACACATCGTACACCTCTCCAGAGTGGCTGTTGGCAATTTACATCCCGCCCATCAGCGTAGCAAGGCTCCCGTTTCTCCATGGCCTGTCCTGCATTTCTGGTTTTGACACTTTATTCAGCATGACCCTTTTGACCGATGGGAAGCGAGACTTCTTTGTAGCGCTGATTTGCCTTTCCAGGTTGCTTGGTTGGCCAAAAAGGGCGTATGCGTTTTTTCCTGAATATATTCAGGAAAAAACGCATACGCCCTTTTTGGCCAAGGGCATCATTGTCGAGGTTTTGCCGCTTTTCCTGTGCTTTAAAGGCGATTCGAATCTCCCTCCTGAAATCTGTTTCCTGCAATTCTGCCTTGCTTTCAAATCCTCTTCGTTGCCTTCCCTCAATATATTTGTGGACGAGAGTTATCATTTATAACTCTGCAGGTTTGTGAATCGCAGTGCCCCTGAGCTCCATTTTTCAACTCGCTTTCTTGGGAGCTGGCCGCAAAAGCGCAGGATTGCTTCAGGCCCTATTCTGCTTCCGGGTGGCAGGCTGAGCCTGTGGTTAATTCTTCTTCGTGATGGGAAAATAGAGTGACCAGTGCCTGTCCCAAGACCTAGAGCTAGTCTCTCATTGGTTCCCCCTCTTCCCGTTCCTCCTCAGGACAAATTGCAACCTGTACGGAACAGGAGGTTAAAGGTGCTGATTCTCCAAGGAGGGAGATTGCTAGGAAAGCGGCTGGAATGGCAAACCCGAGCAGAAGGAGATGAGAAATGAGGTGCGTTTTAGAAACCTTTCCTGATCACACGGTGTACCATTTTCTGGGTTTCTCATGCATGTTTTCGATGTAGGAAGATGCCCTTGAACCTGGAGATTTGGGACCCATGGGATGGGTACCACACAGTATTACTTTCAAGGGTCTGCGTTTGCTCACCCAACCTCACCAAACCTCTCAGCCCCAAGAGTGTCCACCCTTATGTCTCAATCAGCTGTGGGTCTAGATATGGTCAACCCAGGTGGCATCACAGCCTCTGAACGAATTTTGTAAGAATTTCTCTCTCTTTCACTGTCTTTGTTTCACGGGTTTTTAAAAGTAATTGATTTTTATAATGGGGTTTAGCTGCTTTTCAATGCTGTGTTTATGCCGCTTTACAACCACTTGACTCACTTACAGAGAGATTTCAATACATAGGTTTTAAGATTCTTACTAGTCAGATATATTCTTGGGCGGTGAATAGGGGGTGTTGAGTCCCGTTCACTGAGCAAGGAGTAGGTCTTGTCTATTACATGTTGGGTTTATGGAACGGTATCTGAGCTAATTTGAAACCCTGGTTTTATGCATCACCCCACCTCACCTTTCCCGTTAAGCAGCCATAGTGTGTTTTCTAAACGTGTGACTCTCTTCTGTTTTGTAATTCAGTTCAAGTGTAGCGGTTTTTACTTTCCCTCTATAAGTGATATCTTATGATAAGTTTTTTTTTTTCTGTGTGACTTATTTCACGTAGAATCGTCGTACCTAAATCCACTCATCATGCTGCTACGAGCCTTATGACGTAGATTTCATGGCTGAGTGATATTCCATTGTACATAAGGACCACAACTTCTGTATCCATTTTTCTCTTTCCTGGGATATTTAAGGTGTAACGAAGTGGAGGTTCTTGCCAACAGAGCAGCCCTAAACTTTGGGGTGCCTGTGTCTTGCTGATTTTTAGTTTTCCCAATTTATACGCCCATGAGTGGAAGTGCCCTATGCTCTCTAAGCTGAGTTATTTAGATGTCTCAGGACACATCGTACACCTCTCCAGAGTGGCTGTTGGCAATTTACATCCCGCCCATCAGCGTAGCAAGGCTCCCGTTTCTCCATGGCCTGTCCTGCATTTCTGGTTTTGACACTTTATTCAGCATGGCCCTTTTGACCGATGGGAAGCGAGACTTCTTTGTAGCGCTGATTTGCCTTTCCAGGTTGCTTGGTTGGCCAAAAAGGGCGTATGCGTTTTTTCCTGAATATATTCAGGAAAAAACGCATACAACCTTTTTAGCCAAGGGCATCATTGTCGAGGTTTTGCCGCTTTTCCTGTGCTTTAAAGGTGATTCGAATCTCCCTCCTGAAATCTGTTTCCTGCAATTCTGCCTTGCTTTCAAATCCTCTTCGTTGCCTTCCCTCAATATATTTGTGGACGAGAGTTATCATTTATAACTCTGCAGGTTTGTGAATTGCAGTGCCCCTGAGCTCCATTTCTCAACTCGCTTTCTTGGGAGCTGGCCGCAAAAGCGCAGGATTGCTTCAGGCCCTATTCTGCTTCCGGGCGGCAGGCTGAGCCTGTGGTTAATTCTTCTTCCTGATGGGAAAATAGAGTGACCTGTGCCTGTCCCAAGACCTAGAGCTAGTCTCTCATTGGTTCCCCCTCTTCCCGTTCCTCCTCAGGACAAATTGCAAACTGTACGGAACAGGAGTTTAAAGGTGCTGATTCTCCAAGGAGGGAGATTGCTAGGAAAGCGGCTGGAATGGCGAACCCGAGCAGAAGGAGATGAGAAATGAGGTGCGTTTTAGAAACCTTTCCCGATCACACGGTGTACCATCTTATGGGTTTCTCATGCATGTTTTCGATGTAGGAAGATGCCCTTGAACCTGGAGATTTGGGACCCATGGGATGGGTACCACGCAGTATTACTTTAAAGGGTCTGCATTTGCTCACCCAACCTCACCAAACCTCTCAGCCCCAAGAGTGTCCACCCCTATGTCTCAATCAGCTGTGGGTCTAGATATGGTCAACCCATGTGGCATCACAGCCTCTGAACGAATTTTGTAAGAATTTCTCTCTCTTTCACTGTCTTTGTTTCACGGGTTTTTAAAAGTAATTGATTTTTATAATGGGGTTTAGCTGCTTTTCAGTGCTGTGTTTATGACGCTTTACACCCACTTGACTCACTTACAGAGAGATTTCAATACATAGGTTTTAAGATTCTTACTAGTCAGATATATTCTTGGGCGGTGAATAGGCGGTGTTGGGTCCCGTTCACTGAGCAAGGAGTAGGTCTTGTCTATTACATATTGGGTTTATGGAACGGTATCTGAGCTAATTTGTAACCCTGGTTTTATGCATCACCCCACCTCAACTTTCCCGTTAAGCAGCCATAGTGTGTTTTCTAAACGTGTGACTCTCTTCTGTTTTGTAATTCAGTTCAAGTGTAGCGGTTTTTACTTTCCCTCTACAAGTGATATCTTATGATAAGTTTTTTTTTTTTTTCTGTGTGACTTATTTCACGTAGAATCGTCGTAACTAAATCCACTCATCATGCTGCTACGAGCCTTATGACGTAGATTTCATGGCTGAGTGATATTCCATTGTACATAAGGACAACAACTTCTGTATCCATTTTTCTCTTTCCTGGGATATTTAAGGTGTAACGAAGTGGAGGTTCTTGCCAACAGAGCAGCCCTAAACTTTGGGGTGCCTGTGTCTTGCTGATTTTTAGTTTTCCCAATTTATACGCCCATGAGTGGAAGTGCCCTATGCTCTCTAAGCTGAGATTTTTAGATGTCTCAGGACACATCGTACACCTCTCCAGAGTGGCTGTTGGCAATTTACATCCCGCCCATCAGCGTAGCAAGGCTCCCGTTTCTCCATGGCCTGTCCTGCATTTCTGGTTTTGACACTTTATTCAGCATGACCCTTTTGACCGATGGGAAGCGAGACTTCTTTGTAGCGCTGATTTGCCTTTCCAGGTTGCTTGGTTGGCCAAAAAGGGCGTATGCGTTTTTTCCTGAATATATTCAGGAAAAAACGCATACGCCCTTTTTGGCCAAGGGCATCATTGTCGAGGTTTTGCCGCTTTTCCTGTGCTTTAAAGGCGATTCGAATCTCCCTCCTGAAATCTGTTTCCTGCAATTCTGCCTTGCTTTCAAATCCTCTTCGTTGCCTTCCCTCAATATATTTGTGGACGAGAGTTATCATTTATAACTCTGCAGGTTTGTGAATCGCAGTGCCCCTGAGCTCCATTTTTCAACTCGCTTTCTTGGGAGCTGGCCGCAAAAGCGCAGGATTGCTTCAGGCCCTATTCTGCTTCCGGGTGGCAGGCTGAGCCTGTGGTTAATTCTTCTTCGTGATGGGAAAATAGAGTGACCAGTGCCTGTCCCAAGACCTAGAGCTAGTCTCTCATTGGTTCCCCCTCTTCCCGTTCCTCCTCAGGACAAATTGCAACCTGTACGGAACAGGAGGTTAAAGGTGCTGATTCTCCAAGGAGGGAGATTGCTAGGAAAGCGGCTGGAATGGCAAACCCGAGCAGAAGGAGATGAGAAATGAGGTGCGTTTTAGAAACCTTTCCTGATCACACGGTGTACCATTTTCTGGGTTTCTCATGCATGTTTTCGATGTAGGAAGATGCCCTTGAACCTGGAGATTTGGGACCCATGGGATGGGTACCACACAGTATTACTTTCAAGGGTCTGCGTTTGCTCACCCAACCTCACCAAACCTCTCAGCCCCAAGAGTGTCCACCCTTATGTCTCAATCAGCTGTGGGTCTAGATATGGTCAACCCAGGTGGCATCACAGCCTCTGAACGAATTTTGTAAGAATTTCTCTCTCTTTCACTGTCTTTGTTTCACGGGTTTTTAAAAGTAATTGATTTTTATAATGGGGTTTAGCTGCTTTTCAATGCTGTGTTTATGCCGCTTTACAACCACTTGACTCACTTACAGAGAGATTTCAATACATAGGTTTTAAGATTCTTACTAGTCAGATATATTCTTGGGCGGTGAATAGGGGGTGTTGAGTCCCGTTCACTGAGCAAGGAGTAGGTCTTGTCTATTACATGTTGGGTTTATGGAACGGTATCTGAGCTAATTTGAAACCCTGGTTTTATGCATCACCCCACCTCACCTTTCCCGTTAAGCAGCCATAGTGTGTTTTCTAAACGTGTGACTCTCTTCTGTTTTGTAATTCAGTTCAAGTGTAGCGGTTTTTACTTTCCCTCTATAAGTGATATCTTATGATAAGTTTTTTTTTTTCTGTGTGACTTATTTCACGTAGAATCGTCGTACCTAAATCCACTCATCATGCTGCTACGAGCCTTATGACGTAGATTTCATGGCTGAGTGATATTCCATTGTACATAAGGACCACAACTTCTGTATCCATTTTTCTCTTTCCTGGGATATTTAAGGTGTAACGAAGTGGAGGTTCTTGCCAACAGAGCAGCCCTAAACTTTGGGGTGCCTGTGTCTTGCTGATTTTTAGTTTTCCCAATTTATACGCCCATGAGTGGAAGTGCCCTATGCTCTCTAAGCTGAGTTATTTAGATGTCTCAGGACACATCGTACACCTCTCCAGAGTGGCTGTTGGCAATTTACATCCCGCCCATCAGCGTAGCAAGGCTCCCGTTTCTCCATGGCCTGTCCTGCATTTCTGGTTTTGACACTTTATTCAGCATGGCCCTTTTGACCGATGGGAAGCGAGACTTCTTTGTAGCGCTGATTTGCCTTTCCAGGTTGCTTGGTTGGCCAAAAAGGGCGTATGCGTTTTTTCCTGAATATATTCAGGAAAAAACGCATACAACCTTTTTGGCCAAGGGCATCATTGTCGAGGTTTTGCCGCTTTTCCTGTGCTTTAAAGGTGATTCGAATCTCCCTCCTGAAATCTGTTTCCTGCAATTCTGCCTTGCTTTCAAATCCTCTTCGTTGCCTTCCCTCAATATATTTGTGGACGAGAGTTATCATTTATAACTCTGCAGGTTTGTGAATTGCAGTGCCCCTGAGCTCCATTTCTCAACTCGCTTTCTTGGGAGCTGGCCGCAAAAGCGCAGGATTGCTTCAGGCCCTATTCTGCTTCCGGGCGGTAGGCTGAGCCTTCGGTTAATTCTTCTTTCTGATGGGAAAATAGCGTGACCTGTTCTTGTCCCAACACCTAGAGCTAGTCTCTCATTGGTTCCCCGTCTTCCCGTTCATCCTCAGGACCAATTGCAACCTGTACGGAACAGGAGGTTAAAGGTGCTGATTCTCCAAGGAGGGAGATTGCTAGGAAAGCGGCTGGAATGGCGAACCCGAGCAGAAGGAGATGAGAAATGAGGTGCGTTTTAGAAACCTTTCCCGATCACACGGTGTACCATCTTCTGGGTTTCTCATGCATGTTTTCGATGTAGGAAGATGCCCTTGAACCTGGAGATTTGGGACCCATGGGATGGGTACCACGCAGTATTACTTTAAAGGGTCTGCATTTGCTCACCCAACCTCACCAAACCTCTCAGCCCCAAGAGTGTCCACCCCTATGTCTCAATCAGCTGTGGGTCTAGATATGGTCAATCCTGGTGGCATCACAGCCTCTGAACGAATTTTGTAAGAATTTCTCTCTCTTTCACTGTCTTTGTTTCACGGGTGTTTAAAAGTAATTGATTTTTATAATGGGGTTTAGCTGCTTTTCAGTGCTGTGTTTATGCCGCTTTACACCCACTTGACTCACTTACAGAGAGATTTCAATACATAGGTTTTAAGATTTTTACTAGTCAGATATATTCTTGGGCGGTGAATAGGGGGTGTTGGGTCCCGTTCAATGAGCAAGGAGTAGGTCTTGTCTATTACATATTGGGTTTATGGAACGGTATCTGAGCTAATCTGTAACCCTTGTTTTATGCATCACCCCACCTCACCTTTCCCGTTAAGGAGCCATAGTGTGTTTCCTAAACGTGTGACTCTCTTCTGTTTTGTAATTCAGTTCAAGTGTAGCGGTTTTTACATTCCCTCTATAAGTGATATCTTATGATAAGTTTTTTTTTTTTTTCTGTGTGAATTATTTCACGTAGAATCGTCGTACCTAAATCCACTCATCATGCTGCTACGAGCCTTATGACGTTGATTTCATGGCTGAGTGATATTCCATTGTACATAAGGACCACAACTTCTGTATCCATTTTTCTCTTTCCTGGGATATTTAAGGTGTAACGAAGTGGATCTTCTTCTCAACAGAGCAGCCCTAAACTTTGGGGTGCCTGTGTCTTGCTGATTTTTAGTTTTCCCAATTTATACGCCCATGAGTGGAAGTGCCCTATGCTCTCTAAGCTGAGTTTTTTAGATGTTTCAAGACACACCGTACACCTCTCCAGAGTGGCTGTTGGCAATTTACATCTCGTCCATCAGCGTAGCAAGGCTCCCGTTTCTCCATGGCCTGTCCTGCATTTCTGGTTTTGACACTTTATTCAGCATGGCCCTTTTGACCGATGGGAAGCGAGACTTCTTTGTGGCGCTGATTTGCCTTTCCAGGTTGCTTGGTTGGCCAAAAAGGGCGTATGCGTTTTTTCCTGAATATATTCAGGAAAAAACGCATATGCCCTTTTTGGCCAAGGGCATTATTGTCGAGGTTTTGCCGCTTTTCCTGTGCTTTAAAGGCGATTCGAATCTCCCTCCTGAAATCTGTTTCCTGCAATTCTGCCTTGGTTTCAAATCCTCTTCGTTGCCTTCCCTCAGTATATTTGTGGACGAGAGTTACCATTTATAACTCTGCAGGTTTGTGAATTGCAGTGCCCCTGAGCTCCATTTTTCAACTCGCTTTCTTGGGAGCTGGCCGCAAAAGCGCAGGATTGCTTCAGGCCCTATTCTGCTTCCGGGCGGCAGGCTGAGCCTGTGGTTAATTCTTCTTCCTGATGGGAAAATAGAGTGACCTGTGCCTGTCCCAAGACCTAGAGCTAGTCTCTCATTGGTTCCCCCTCTTCCCTTTCATCCTCAGGACAAATTGCAATCTGTACGGAACAGGAGGTTAAAGGTGCTGATTCTCCAAGGAGGGAGATTGCTAGGAAAGCGGCTGGAATGGCGAACCCGAGCACAAGGAGATGAGAAATGAGGTGCGTTTTAGAAACCTTTCCTGATCACACGGTGTACCATTTTCTGGGTTTCTCATGCATGTTTTCGATGTAGGAAGATGCCCTTGAACCTGGAGATTTGGGACCCATGGGATGGGTACCACACAGTATTACTTTCAAGGGTCTGCGTTTGCTCACCCAACCTCACCAAACCTCTCAGCCCCAAGAGTGTCCACCCTTATGTCTCAATCAGCTGTGGGTCTAGATATGGTCAACCCAGGTGGCATCACAGCCTCTGAACGAATTTTGTAAGAATTTCTCTCTCTTTCACTGTCTTTGTTTCACAGGTTTTTAAAAGTAATTGATTTTTATAATGGGGTTTAGCTGCTTTTCAGTGCTGTGTTTATGATGCTTTACACGCACTTGACTCACTTACAGAGAGATTTCAATACATAGGTTTTAAGATTGTTACTTGTCAGATATATTCTTGGTCGGTGAATAGGGGGTGTTGGGTCCCGTTCACTGAGTAAGGAGTAGGTCTTGTCTATTACATATTGGGTTTATGGAACGCTATCTGAGCTAATTTGTAACCCTGGTTTTATGCATCACCCCACCTCACCATTCCCGTTAAGCAGCCATAGTGTGTTTTCTAAACGTGTGACTCTCTTCTGTTTTGTAATTCAGTTCAAGTGTAGTGGTTTTTACTTTCCCTCTATAAGTGATATCTTATGATAAGTTTTTTTTTTTTTTTTCTGTGTGACTTATTTCACCTAGAATCGTCATACCTAAATCCACTCATCATGCTGCTACGAGCCTTATGACGTAGATTTCATGGCTGAGTGATATTCCATTGTACATAAGGACCACAACTTCTGTATCCATTTTTCTCTTTCCTGGGATATTTAAGGTGTAACGAAGTGGAGATTCTTGCCAACAGAGCAGCCCTAAACTTTGGGGTGCCTGTGTCTTGCTGATTTTTAGTTTTCCCAGTTTATACGCCCATGAGTGGAAGTGCCCTATGCTCTCTAAGCTGAGTTTTTTAGATGTCTCAGGACACACCGTACACCTCTCCAGAGTGGCTGTTGGCAATTTACATCCCGCCCATCAGCGTAGCAAGGCTCCCGTTTCTCCATGGCCTGTCCTGCATTTCTGGTTTTGACACTTTATTCAGCATGGCCCTTTTGACCGATGGGAAGCGAGACTTCTTTGTAGCGCTGATTTACCTTTCCAGGTTGCTTGGTTGGCCAAAAAGGGCGTATGCGTTTTTTCCTGAATATATTCAGGAAAAAACGCATACAACCTTTTTGGCCAAGGGCATCATTGTCGAGGTTTTGCCGCTTTTCCTTTGCTTTAACGGCGATTCGAATCTCCCTCCTGAAATCTGTTTCCTGCAATTATGCCTTGCTTTCAAATCCTCTTCGTTGCCTTCCCTCAATATATTTGTGGACGAGAGTTATCATTTATAACTCTGCAGGTTTGTGAATTGCAGTGCCCCTGAGCTCCATTTTTCAACTCGATTTCTTGGGAGCTGGCTGCAAAAGCGCAGGATTGCTTCAGGCCCTATTCTGCTTCCGGGCGGCAGGCTGAGCCTGTGGTTAATTCTTCTTCCTGATGGGAAAATAGAGTGACCTGTGCCTGTCCCAAGACCTAGAGCTAGTCTCTCATTGGTTCCCCCTCTTCCCGTTCCTCCTCAGGACAAATTGCAACCTGTACGGAACAGGAGTTTAAAGGTGCTGATTCTCCAAGGAGGGAGATTGCTAGGAAAGCGGCTGGAATGGCGAACCCGAGCAGAAGGAGATGAGAAATGAGGTGCGTTTTAGAAACCTTTCCCGATCACACGGTGTACCATCTTATGGGTTTCTCATGCATGTTTTCGATGTAGGAAGATGCCCTTGAACCTGGAGATTTGGGACCCATGGGATGGGTACCACGCAGTATTACTTTAAAGGGTCTGCATTTGCTCACCCAACCTCACCAAACCTCTCAGCCCCAAGAGTGTCCACCCCTATGTCTCAATCAGCTGTGGGTCTAGATATGGTCAACCCATGTGGCATCACAGCCTCTGAACGAATTTTGTAAGAATTTCTCTCTCTTTCACTGTCTTTGTTTCACGGGTTTTTAAAAGTAATTGATTTTTATAATGGGGTTTAGCTGCTTTTCAGTGCTGTGTTTATGACGCTTTACACCCACTTGACTCACTTACAGAGAGATTTCAATACATAGGTTTTAAGATTCTTACTAGTCAGATATATTCTTGGGCGGTGAATAGGGGGTGTTGGGTCCCGTTCACTGAGCAAGGAGTAGGTCTTGTCTATTACATATTGGGTTTATGGAACGGTATCTGAGCTAATTTGTAACCCTGGTTTTATGCATCACCCCACCTCACCTTTCCCGTTAAGCAGCCATAGTGTGTTTTCTAAACGTGTGACTCTCTTCTGTTTTGTAATTCAGTTCAAGTGTAGCGGTTTTTACTTTCCCTCTATAAGTGATATCTTATGATAAGTTTTTTTTTTTCTGTGTGACTTATTTCACGTAGAATCGTCGTACCTAAATCCACTCATCATGCTGCTACGAGCCTTATGACGTAGATTTCATGGCTGAGTGATATTCCATTGTACATAAGGACCACAACTTCTGTATCCATTTTTCTCTTTCCTGGGATATTTAAGGTGTAACGAAGTGGAGGTTCTTGCCAACAGAGCAGCCCTAAACTTTGGGGTGCCTGTGTCTTGCTGATTTTTAGTTTTCCCAATTTATACGCCCATGAGTGGAAGTGCCCTATGCTCTCTAAGCTGAGATTTTTAGATGTCTCAGGACACATCGTACACCTCTCCAGAGTGGCTGTTGGCAATTTACATCCCGCCCATCAGCGTAGCAAGGCTCCCGTTTCTCCATGGCCTGTCCTGCATTTCTGGTTTTGACACTTTATTCAGCATGACCCTTTTGACCGATGGGAAGCGAGACTTCTTTGTAGCGCTGATTTGCCTTTCCAGGTTGCTTGGTTGGCCAAAAAGGGCGTATGCGTTTTTTCCTGAATATATTCAGGAAAAAACGCATACGCCCTTTTTGTCCAAGGGCATCATTGTCGAGGTTTTGCCGCTTTTCCTGTGCTTTAAAGGCGATTCGAATCTCCCTCCTGAAATCTGTTTCCTGCAATTCTGCCTTGCTTTCAAATCCTCTTCGTTGCCTTCCCTCAATATATTTGTGGACGAGAGTTATCATTTATAACTCTGCAGGTTTGTGAATTGCAGTGCCCCTGAGCTCCATTTTTCAACTCGCTTTCTTGGGAGCTGGCCCCAAAAGCGCAGGATTGCTTCAGGCCCTATTCTGCTTCCGGGTGGCAGGCTGAGCCTGTGGTTAATTCTTCTTTCTGATGGGAAAATAGAGTGACCTGTGCCTGTCCCAAGACCTAGAGCTAGTCTCTCATTGGTTCCCCCTCTTCCCGTTCCTCCTCAGGACAAATTGCAACCTGTACGGAACAGGAGGTTAAAGGTGCTGATTCT
The DNA here is from genome assembly GCF_028021215.1 of Eschrichtius robustus. Taxonomy (NCBI): domain Eukaryota; kingdom Metazoa; phylum Chordata; class Mammalia; order Artiodactyla; family Eschrichtiidae; genus Eschrichtius; species Eschrichtius robustus. The sequence goes on from NC_090832.1 coordinate 77,339,045, forward strand.
CCAAGGAGGGAGATTGCTAGGAAAGCGGCTGGAATGGCGAACCCGAGCACAAGGAGATGAGAAATGAGGTGCGTTTTAGAAACCTTTCCTGATCACACGGTGTACCATTTTCTGGGTTTCTCATGCATGTTTTCGATGTAGGAAGATGCCCTTGAACCTGGAGATTTGGGACCCATGGGATGGGTACCACACAGTATTACTTTCAAGGGTCTGCGTTTGCTCACCCAACCTCACCAAACCTCTCAGCCCCAAGAGTGTCCACCCTTATGTCTCAATCAGCTGTGGGTCTAGATATGGTCAACCCAGGTGGCATCACAGCCTCTGAACGAATTTTGTAAGAATTTCTCTCTCTTTCACTGTCTTTGTTTCACGGGTTTTTAAAAGTAATTGATTTTTATAATGGGGTTTAGCTGCTTTTCAATGCTGTGTTTATGCCGCTTTACACCCACTTGACTCACTTACAGAGAGATTTCAATACATAGGTTTTAAGATTCTTACTAGTCAGATATATTCTTGGGCGGTGAATAGGGGGTGTTGAGTCCCGTTCACTGAGCAAGGAGTAGGTCTTGTCTATTACATGTTGGGTTTATGGAACGGTATCTGAGCTAATTTGAAACCCTGGTTTTATGCATCACCCCACCTCACCTTTCCCGTTAAGCAGCCATAGTGTGTTTTCTAAACGTGTGACTCTCTTCTGTTTTGTAATTCAGTTCAAGTGTAGCGGTTTTTACTTTCCCTCTATAAGTGATATCTTATGATAAGTTTTTTTTTTTTTTCTGTGTGACTTATTTCACGTAGAATCGTCGTACCTAAATCCACTCATCATGCTGCTACGAGCCTTATGACGTAGATTTCATGGCTGAGTGATATTCCATTGTACATAAGGACCACAACTTCTGTATCCATTTTTCTCTTTCCTGGGATATTTAAGGTGTAACGAAGTGGAGGTTCTTGCCAACAGAGCAGCCCTAAACTTTGGGGTGCCTGTGTCTTGCTGATTTTTAGTTTTCCCAATTTATACGCCCATGAGTGGAAGTGCCCTATGCTCTCTAAGCTGAGTTTTTTAGATGTTTCAGGACACACCGTACACTTCTCCAGAGTGGCTGTTGGCAATTTACATCCCGCCCATCAGCGTAGCAATGCTCCCGTTTCTCCATGGCGTGTCCTGCATTTCTGGTTTTGACACTTTATTCAGCATGGCCCTTTTGACCGATGGGAAGCGAGACTTCTTTGTAGCGCTGATTTGCCTTTCCAGGTTGCTTGGTTGGCCAAAAAGGGCGTATGCGTTTTTTCCTGAATATATTCAGGAAAAAACGCATACAACCTTTTTGGCCAAGGGCATCATTGTCGAGGTTTTGCCGCTTTTCCTGTGCTTTAAAGGTGATTCGAATCTCCCTCCTGAAATCTGTTTCCTGCAATTCTGCCTTGCTTTCAAATCCTCTTCGTTGCCTTCCCTCAATATATTTGTGGACGAGAGTTATCATTTATAACTCTGCAGGTTTGTGAATTGCAGTGCCCCTGAGCTCCATTTCTCAACTCGCTTTCTTGGGAGCTGGCCGCAAAAGCGCAGGATTGCTTCAGGCCCTATTCTGCTTCCGGGCGGTAGGCTGAGCCTTTGGTTAATTCTTCTTTCTGATGGGAAAATAGCGTGACCTGTTCTTGTCCCAACACCTAGAGCTAGTCTCTCATTGGTTCCCCGTCTTCCTGTTCATCCTCAGGACCAATTGCAACCTGTACGGAACAGGAGGTTAAAGGTGCTGATTCTCCAAGGAGGGAGATTGCTTGGAAAGCGGCTGGAATGGCGAACCCGAGCAGAAGGAGATGAGAAATGAGGTGCGTTTTAGAAACCTTTCCCGATCACACAGTGTACCATCTTCTGGGTTTCTCATGCATGTTTTCGATGTAGGAAGATGCCCTTGAACCTGGAGATTTGGGACCCATGGGATGGGTACCACGCAGTATTACTTTAAAGGGTCTGCATTTGCTCACCCAACCTCACCAAACCTCTCAGCCCCAAGAGTGTCCACCCCTATGTCTCAATCAGCTGTGGGTCTAGATATGGTCAATCCTGGTGGCATCACAGCCTCTGAACGAATTTTGTAAGAATTTCTCTCTCTTTCACTGTCTTTGTTTCACGGGTGTTTAAAAGTAATTGATTTTTATAATGGGGTTTAGCTGCTTTTCAGTGCTGTGTTTATGCCGCTTTACACCCACTTGACTCACTTACAGAGAGATTTCAATACATAGGTTTTAAGATTCTTACTAGTCAGATATATTCTTGGGCGGTGAATAGGGGGTGTTGGGTCCCGTTCACTGAGCAAGGAGTAGGTCTTGTCTATTACATATTGGGTTTATGGAACGGTATCTGAGCTAATTTGTAACCCTGGTTTTATGCATCACCCCACCTCACCTTTCCCGTTAAGCAGCCATAGTGTGTTTTCTAAACGTGTGACTCTCTTCTGTTTTGTAATTCAGTTCAAGTGTAGCGGTTTTTACTTTCCCTCTATAAGTGATATCTTATGATAAGTTTTTTTTTTTTTCTGTGTGACTTATTTCACGTAGAATCGTCGTACCTAAATCCACTCATCATGCTGCTACGAGCCTTATGACGTAGATTTCATGGCTGAGTGATATTCCATTGTACATAAGGACCACAACTTCTGTATCCATTTTTCTCTTTCCTGGGATATTTAAGGTGTAACGAAGTGGAGGTTCTTGCCAACAGAGCAGCCCTAAACTTTGGGGTGCCTGTGTCTTGCTGATTTTTAGTTTTCCCAATTTATACGCCCATGAGTGGAAGTGCCCTATGCTCTCTAAGCTGAGATTTTTAGATGTCTCAGGACACATCGTACACCTCTCCAGAGTGGCTGTTGGCAATTTACATCCCGCCCATCAGCGTAGCAAGGCTCCCGTTTCTCCATGGCCTGTCCTGCATTTCTGGTTTTGACACTTTATTCAGCATGACCCTTTTGACCGATGGGAAGCGAGACTTCTTTGTAGCGCTGATTTGCCTTTCCAGGTTGCTTGGTTGGCCAAAAAGGGCGTATGCGTTTTTTCCTGAATATATTCAGGAAAAAACGCATACGCCCTTTTTGTCCAAGGGCATCATTGTCGAGGTTTTGCCGCTTTTCCTGTGCTTTAAAGGCGATTCGAATCTCCCTCCTGAAATCTGTTTCCTGCAATTCTGCCTTGCTTTCAAATCCTCTTCGTTGCCTTCCCTCAATATATTTGTGGACGAGAGTTATCATTTATAACTCTGCAGGTTTGTGAATTGCAGTGCCCCTGAGCTCCATTTTTCAACTCGCTTTCTTGGGAGCTGGCCGCAAAAGCGCAGGATTGCTTCAGGCCCTATTCTGCTTCCGGGTGGCAGGCTGAGCCTGTGGTTAATTCTTCTTCGTGATGGGAAAATAGAGTGACCTGTGCCTGTCCCAAGACCTAGAGCTAGTCTCTCATTGGTTCCCCCTCTTCCCGTTCCTCCTCAGGACAAATTGCAACCTGTACGGAACAGGAGGTTAAAGGTGCTGATTCTCCAAGGAGGGAGATTGCTAGGAAAGCGGCTGGAATGGCGAACCCGAGAACAAGGAGATGAGAAATGAGGTGCGTTTTAGAAACCTTTCCTGATTACACGGTGTACCATTTTCTGGGTTTCTCATGCATGTTTTCGATGTAGGAAGATGCCCTTGAACCTGGAGATTTGGGACCCATGGGATGGGTACCACACAGTATTACTTTCAAGGGTCTGCGTTTGCTCACCCAACCTCACCAAACCTCTCAGCCCCAAGAGTGTCCACCCTTATGTCTCAATCAGCTGTGGGTCTAGATATGGTCAACCCAGGTGGCATCACAGCCTCTGAACGAATTTTGTAAGAATTTCTCTCTCTTTCACTGTCTTTGTTTCACGGGTTTTTAAAAGTAATTGATTTTTATAATGGGGTTTAGCTGCTTTTCAATGCTGTGTTTATGCCGCTTTACACCCACTTGACTCACTTACAGAGAGATTTCAATACATAGGTTTTAAGATTCTTACTAGTCAGATATATTCTTGGGCGGTGAATAGGGGGTGTTGAGTCCCGTTCACTGAGCAAGGAGTAGGTCTTGTCTATCACATGTTGGGTTTATGGAACGGTATCTGAGCTAATTTGAAACCCTGGTTTTATGCACCACCCCACCTCACCTTTCCCGTTAAGCAGCCATAGTGTGTTTTCTAAACGTGTGACTCTCTTCTGTTTTGTAATTCAGTTCAAGTGTAGCGGTTTTTACTTTCCCTCTATAAGTGATATCTTATGATAAGTTTTTTTTTTTTTTCTGTGTGACTTATTTCACGTAGAATCGTCGTACCTAAATCCACTCATCATGCTGCTACGAGCCTTATGACGTAGATTTCATGGCTGAGTGATATTCCATTGTACATAAGGACCACAACTTCTGTATCCATTTTTCTCTTTCCTGGGATATTTAAGGTGTAACGAAGTGGAGCTTCTTGCCAACAGAGCAGCCCTAAACTTTGGGGTGCCTGTGTCTTGCTGATTTTTAGTTTTCCCAATTTATACGCCCATGAGTGGAAGTGCCCTATGCTCTCTAAGCTGAGTTTTTTAGATGTCTCAGGACACATCTTACACCTCTCCAGAGTGGCTGTTGGCAATTTACATCCCGCCCATCAGCGTAGCAAGGCTCCCGTTTCTCCATGGCCTGTCCTGCATTTCTGGTTTTGACACTTTATTCAGCATGGCCCTTTTGACCGATGGGAAGCGAGACTTCTTTGTAGCGCTGATTTGCCTTTCCAGGTTGCTTGGTTGGCCAAAAAGGGCGTATGCGTTTTTTCCTGAATATATTCAGGAAAAAACGCATACAACCTTTTTGGCCAAGGGCATCATTGTCGAGGTTTTGCCGCTTTTCCTGTGCTTTAAAGGTGATTCGAATCTCCCTCCTGAAATCTGTTTCCTGCAATTCTGCCTTGCTTTCAAATCCTCTTCGTTGCCTTCCCTCAATATATTTGTGGACGAGAGTTATCATTTATAACTCTGCAGGTTTGTGAATTGCAGTGCCCCTGAGCTCCATTTCTCAACTCGCTTTCTTGGGAGCTGGCCGCAAAAGCGCAGGATTGCTTCAGGCCCTATTCTGCTTCCGGGCGGTAGGCTGAGCCTTTGGTTAATTCTTCTTTCTGATGGGAAAATAGCGTGACCTGTTCTTGTCCCAACACCTAGAGCTAGTCTCTCATTGGTTCCCCGTCTTCCCGTTCATCCTCAGGACCAATTGCAACCTGTACGGAACAGGAGGTTAAAGGTGCTGATTCTCCAAGGAGGGAGATTGCTAGGAAAGCGGCTGGAATGGCGAACCCGAGCAGAAGGAGATGAGAAATGAGGTGCGTTTTAGAAACCTTTCCCGATCACACGGTGTACCATCTTCTGGGTTTCTCATGCATGTTTTCGATGTAGGAAGATGCCCTTGAACCTGGAGATTTGGGACCCATGGGATGGGTACCACGCAGTATTACTTTAAAGGGTCTGCATTTGCTCACCCAACCTCACCAAACCTCTCAGCCCCAAGAGTGTCCACCCCTATGTCTCAATCAGCTGTGGGTCTAGATATGGTCAATCCTGGTGGCATCACAGCCTCTGAACGAATTTTGTAAGAATTTCTCTCTCTTTCACTGTCTTTGTTTCACGGGTGTTTAAAAGTAATTGATTTTTATAATGGGGTTTAGCTGCTTTTCAGTGCTGTGTTTATGCCGCTTTACACCCACTTGACTCACTTACAGAGAGATTTCAATACATAGGTTTTAAGATTTTTACTAGTCAGATATATTCTTGGGCGGTGAATAGGGGGTGTTGGGTCCCGTTCAATGAGCAAGGAGTAGGTCTTGTCTATTACATATTGGGTTTATGGAACGGTATCTGAGCTAATCTGTAACCCTTGTTTTATGCATCACCCCACCTCACCTTTCCCGTTAAGGAGCCATAGTGTGTTTCCTAAACGTGTGACTCTCTTCTGTTTTGTAATTCAGTTCAAGTGTAGCGGTTTTTACATTCCCTCTATAAGTGATATCTTATGATAAGTTTTTTTTTTTTTTCTGTGTGAATTATTTCACGTAGAATCGTCGTACCTAAATCCACTCATCATGCTGCTACGAGCCTTATGACGTTGATTTCATGGCTGAGTGATATTCCATTGTACATAAGGACCACAACTTCTGTATCCATTTTTCTCTTTCCTGGGATATTTAAGGTGTAACGAAGTGGATCTTCTTCTCAACAGAGCAGCCCTAAACTTTGGGGTGCCTGTGTCTTGCTGATTTTTAGTTTTCCCAATTTATACGCCCATGAGTGGAAGTGCCCTATGCTCTCTAAGCTGAGTTTTTTAGATGTTTCAAGACACACCGTACACCTCTCCAGAGTGGCTGTTGGCAATTTACATCTCGTCCATCAGCGTAGCAAGGCTCCCGTTTCTCCATGGCCTGTCCTGCATTTCTGGTTTTGACACTTTATTCAGCATGGCCCTTTTGACCGATGGGAAGCGAGACTTCTTTGTGGCGCTGATTTGCCTTTCCAGGTTGCTTGGTTGGCCAAAAAGGGCGTATGCGTTTTTTCCTGAATATATTCAGGAAAAAACGCATATGCCCTTTTTGGCCAAGGGCATTATTGTCGAGGTTTTGCCGCTTTTCCTGTGCTTTAAAGGCGATTCGAATCTCCCTCCTGAAATCTGTTTCCTGCAATTCTGCCTTGGTTTCAAATCCTCTTCGTTGCCTTCCCTCAGTATATTTGTGGACGAGAGTTACCATTTATAACTCTGCAGGTTTGTGAATTGCAGTGCCCCTGAGCTCCATTTTTCAACTCGCTTTCTTGGGAGCTGGCCGCAAAAGCGCAGGATTGCTTCAGGCCCTATTCTGCTTCCGGGCGGCAGGCTGAGCCTGTGGTTAATTCTTCTTCCTGATGGGAAAATAGAGTGACCTGTGCCTGTCCCAAGACCTAGAGCTAGTCTCTCATTGGTTCCCCCTCTTCCCTTTCATCCTCAGGACAAATTGCAATCTGTACGGAACAGGAGGTTAAAGGTGCTGATTCTCCAAGGAGGGAGATTGCTAGGAAAGCGGCTGGAATGGCGAACCCGAGCACAAGGAGATGAGAAATGAGGTGCGTTTTAGAAACCTTTCCTGATCACACGGTGTACCATTTTCTGGGTTTCTCATGCATGTTTTCGATGTAGGAAGATGCCCTTGAACCTGGAGATTTGGGACCCATGGGATGGGTACCACACAGTATTACTTTCAAGGGTCTGCGTTTGCTCACCCAACCTCACCAAACCTCTCAGCCCCAAGAGTGTCCACCCTTATGTCTCAATCAGCTGTGGGTCTAGATATGGTCAACCCAGGTGGCATCACAGCCTCTGAACGAATTTTGTAAGAATTTCTCTCTCTTTCACTGTCTTTGTTTCACAGGTTTTTAAAAGTAATTGATTTTTATAATGGGGTTTAGCTGCTTTTCAGTGCTGTGTTTATGATGCTTTACACGCACTTGACTCACTTACAGAGAGATTTCAATACATAGGTTTTAAGATTGTTACTTGTCAGATATATTCTTGGTCGGTGAATAGGGGGTGTTGGGTCCCGTTCACTGAGTAAGGAGTAGGTCTTGTCTATTACATATTGGGTTTATGGAACGCTATCTGAGCTAATTTGTAACCCTGGTTTTATGCATCACCCCACCTCACCATTCCCGTTAAGCAGCCATAGTGTGTTTTCTAAACGTGTGACTCTCTTCTGTTTTGTAATTCAGTTCAAGTGTAGTGGTTTTTACTTTCCCTCTATAAGTGATATCTTATGATAAGTTTTTTTTTTTTTTTTCTGTGTGACTTATTTCACCTAGAATCGTCATACCTAAATCCACTCATCATGCTGCTACGAGCCTTATGACGTAGATTTCATGGCTGAGTGATATTCCATTGTACATAAGGACCACAACTTCTGTATCCATTTTTCTCTTTCCTGGGATATTTAAGGTGTAACGAAGTGGAGATTCTTGCCAACAGAGCAGCCCTAAACTTTGGGGTGCCTGTGTCTTGCTGATTTTTAGTTTTCCCAGTTTATACGCCCATGAGTGGAAGTGCCCTATGCTCTCTAAGCTGAGTTTTTTAGATGTCTCAGGACACACCGTACACCTCTCCAGAGTGGCTGTTGGCAATTTACATCCCGCCCATCAGCGTAGCAAGGCTCCCGTTTCTCCATGGCCTGTCCTGCATTTCTGGTTTTGACACTTTATTCAGCATGGCCCTTTTGACCGATGGGAAGCGAGACTTCTTTGTAGCGCTGATTTACCTTTCCAGGTTGCTTGGTTGGCCAAAAAGGGCGTATGCGTTTTTTCCTGAATATATTCAGGAAAAAACGCATACAACCTTTTTGGCCAAGGGCATCATTGTCGAGGTTTTGCCGCTTTTCCTTTGCTTTAACGGCGATTCGAATCTCCCTCCTGAAATCTGTTTCCTGCAATTATGCCTTGCTTTCAAATCCTCTTCGTTGCCTTCCCTCAATATATTTGTGGACGAGAGTTATCATTTATAACTCTGCAGGTTTGTGAATTGCAGTGCCCCTGAGCTCCATTTTTCAACTCGATTTCTTGGGAGCTGGCTGCAAAAGCGCAGGATTGCTTCAGGCCCTATTCTGCTTCCGGGCGGCAGGCTGAGCCTGTGGTTAATTCTTCTTCCTGATGGGAAAATAGAGTGACCTGTGCCTGTCCCAAGACCTAGAGCTAGTCTCTCATTGGTTCCCCCTCTTCCCGTTCCTCCTCAGGACAAATTGCAACCTGTACGGAACAGGAGTTTAAAGGTGCTGATTCTCCAAGGAGGGAGATTGCTAGGAAAGCGGCTGGAATGGCGAACCCGAGCAGAAGGAGATGAGAAATGAGGTGCGTTTTAGAAACCTTTCCCGATCACACGGTGTACCATCTTATGGGTTTCTCATGCATGTTTTCGATGTAGGAAGATGCCCTTGAACCTGGAGATTTGGGACCCATGGGATGGGTACCACGCAGTATTACTTTAAAGGGTCTGCATTTGCTCACCCAACCTCACCAAACCTCTCAGCCCCAAGAGTGTCCACCCCTATGTCTCAATCAGCTGTGGGTCTAGATATGGTCAACCCATGTGGCATCACAGCCTCTGAACGAATTTTGTAAGAATTTCTCTCTCTTTCACTGTCTTTGTTTCACGGGTTTTTAAAAGTAATTGATTTTTATAATGGGGTTTAGCTGCTTTTCAGTGCTGTGTTTATGACGCTTTACACCCACTTGACTCACTTACAGAGAGATTTCAATACATAGGTTTTAAGATTCTTACTAGTCAGATATATTCTTGGGCGGTGAATAGGGGGTGTTGGGTCCCGTTCACTGAGCAAGGAGTAGGTCTTGTCTATTACATATTGGGTTTATGGAACGGTATCTGAGCTAATTTGTAACCCTGGTTTTATGCATCACCCCACCTCACCTTTCCCGTTAAGCAGCCATAGTGTGTTTTCTAAACGTGTGACTCTCTTCTGTTTTGTAATTCAGTTCAAGTGTAGCGGTTTTTACTTTCCCTCTATAAGTGATATCTTATGATAAGTTTTTTTTTTTCTGTGTGACTTATTTCACGTAGAATCGTCGTACCTAAATCCACTCATCATGCTGCTACGAGCCTTATGACGTAGATTTCATGGCTGAGTGATATTCCATTGTACATAAGGACCACAACTTCTGTATCCATTTTTCTCTTTCCTGGGATATTTAAGGTGTAACGAAGTGGAGGTTCTTGCCAACAGAGCAGCCCTAAACTTTGGGGTGCCTGTGTCTTGCTGATTTTTAGTTTTCCCAATTTATACGCCCATGAGTGGAAGTGCCCTATGCTCTCTAAGCTGAGATTTTTAGATGTCTCAGGACACATCGTACACCTCTCCAGAGTGGCTGTTGGCAATTTACATCCCGCCCATCAGCGTAGCAAGGCTCCCGTTTCTCCATGGCCTGTCCTGCATTTCTGGTTTTGACACTTTATTCAGCATGACCCTTTTGACCGATGGGAAGCGAGACTTCTTTGTAGCGCTGATTTGCCTTTCCAGGTTGCTTGGTTGGCCAAAAAGGGCGTATGCGTTTTTTCCTGAATATATTCAGGAAAAAACGCATACGCCCTTTTTGTCCAAGGGCATCATTGTCGAGGTTTTGCCGCTTTTCCTGTGCTTTAAAGGCGATTCGAATCTCCCTCCTGAAATCTGTTTCCTGCAATTCTGCCTTGCTTTCAAATCCTCTTCGTTGCCTTCCCTCAATATATTTGTGGACGAGAGTTATCATTTATAACTCTGCAGGTTTGTGAATTGCAGTGCCCCTGAGCTCCATTTTTCAACTCGCTTTCTTGGGAGCTGGCCCCAAAAGCGCAGGATTGCTTCAGGCCCTATTCTGCTTCCGGGTGGCAGGCTGAGCCTGTGGTTAATTCTTCTTTCTGATGGGAAAATAGAGTGACCTGTGCCTGTCCCAAGACCTAGAGCTAGTCTCTCATTGGTTCCCCCTCTTCCCGTTCCTCCTCAGGACAAATTGCAACCTGTACGGAACAGGAGGTTAAAGGTGCTGATTCTCCAAGGAGGGAGATTGCTAGGAAAGCGGCTGGAATGGCGAACCCGAGCACAAGGAGATGAGAAATGAGGTGCGTTTTAGAAACCTTTCCTGATCACACGGTGTACCATTTTCTGGGTTTCTCATGCATGTTTTCGATGTAGGAAGATGCCCTTGAACCTGGAGATTTGGGACCCATGGGATGGGTACCACACAGTATTACTTTCAAGGGTCTGCGTTTGCTCACCCAACCTCACCAAACCTCTCAGCCCCAAGAGTGTCCACCCTTATGTCTCAATCAGCTGTGGGTCTAGATATGGTCAACCCAGGTGGCATCACAGCCTCTGAACGAATTTTGTAAGAATTTCTCTCTCTTTCACTGTCTTTGTTTCACGGGTTTTTAAAAGTAATTGATTTTTATAATGGGGTTTAGCTGCTTTTCAATGCTGTGTTTATGCCGCTTTACACCCACTTGACTCACTTACAGAGAGATTTCAATACATAGGTTTTAAGATTCTTACTAGTCAGATATATTCTTGGGCGGTGAATAGGGGGTGTTGAGTCCCGTTCACTGAGCAAGGAGTAGGTCTTGTCTATTACATGTTGGGTTTATGGAACGGTATCTGAGCTAATTTGAAACCCTGGTTTTATGCATCACCCCACCTCACCTTTCCCGTTAAGCAGCCATAGTGTGTTTTCTAAACGTGTGACTCTCTTCTGTTTTGTAATTCAGTTCAAGTGTAGCGGTTTTTACTTTCCCTCTATAAGTGATATCTTATGATAAGTTTTTTTTTTTTTTCTGTGTGACTTATTTCACGTAGAATCGTCGTACCTAAATCCACTCATCATGCTGCTACGAGCCTTATGACGTAGATTTCATGGCTGAGTGATATTCCATTGTACATAAGGACCACAACTTCTGTATCCATTTTTCTCTTTCCTGGGATATTTAAGGTGTAACGAAGTGGAGGTTCTTGCCAACAGAGCAGCCCTAAACTTTGGGGTGCCTGTGTCTTGCTGATTTTTAGTTTTCCCAATTTATACGCCCATGAGTGGAAGTGCCCTATGCTCTCTAAGCTGAGTTTTTTAGATGTTTCAGGACACACCGTACACTTCTCCAGAGTGGCTGTTGGCAATTTACATCCCGCCCATCAGCGTAGCAATGCTCCCGTTTCTCCATGGCGTGTCCTGCATTTCTGGTTTTGACACTTTATTCAGCATGGCCCTTTTGACCGATGGGAAGCGAGACTTCTTTGTAGCGCTGATTTGCCTTTCCAGGTTGCTTGGTTGGCCAAAAAGGGCGTATGCGTTTTTTCCTGAATATATTCAGGAAAAAACGCATACAACCTTTTTGGCCAAGGGCATCATTGTCGAGGTTTTGCCGCTTTTCCTGTGCTTTAAAGGTGATTCGAATCTCCCTCCTGAAATCTGTTTCCTGCAATTCTGCCTTGCTTTCAAATCCTCTTCGTTGCCTTCCCTCAATATATTTGTGGACGAGAGTTATCATTTATAACTCTGCAGGTTTGTGAATTGCAGTGCCCCTGAGCTCCATTTCTCAACTCGCTTTCTTGGGAGCTGGCCGCAAAAGCGCAGGATTGCTTCAGGCCCTATTCTGCTTCCGGGCGGTAGGCTGAGCCTTTGGTTAATTCTTCTTTCTGATGGGAAAATAGCGTGACCTGTTCTTGTCCCAACACCTAGAGCTAGTCTCTCATTGGTTCCCCGTCTTCCTGTTCATCCTCAGGACCAATTGCAACCTGTACGGAACAGGAGGTTAAAGGTGCTGATTCTCCAAGGAGGGAGATTGCTTGGAAAGCGGCTGGAATGGCGAACCCGAGCAGAAGGAGATGAGAAATGAGGTGCGTTTTAGAAACCTTTCCCGATCACACAGTGTACCATCTTCTGGGTTTCTCATGCATGTTTTCGATGTAGGAAGATGCCCTTGAACCTGGAGATTTGGGACCCATGGGATGGGTACCACGCAGTATTACTTTAAAGGGTCTGCATTTGCTCACCCAACCTCACCAAACCTCTCAGCCCCAAGAGTGTCCACCCCTATGTCTCAATCAGCTGTGGGTCTAGATATGGTCAATCCTGGTGGCATCACAGCCTCTGAACGAATTTTGTAAGAATTTCTCTCTCTTTCACTGTCTTTGTTTCACGGGTGTTTAAAAGTAATTGATTTTTATAATGGGGTTTAGCTGCTTTTCAGTGCTGTGTTTATGCCGCTTTACACCCACTTGACTCACTTACAGAGAGATTTCAATACATAGGTTTTAAGATTCTTACTAGTCAGATATATTCTTGGGCGGTGAATAGGGGGTGTTGGGTCCCGTTCACTGAGCAAGGAGTAGGTCTTGTCTATTACATATTGGGTTTATGGAACGGTATCTGAGCTAATTTGTAACCCTGGTTTTATGCATCACCCCACCTCACCTTTCCCGTTAAGCAGCCATAGTGTGTTTTCTAAACGTGTGACTCTCTTCTGTTTTGTAATTCAGTTCAAGTGTAGCGGTTTTTACTTTCCCTCTATAAGTGATATCTTATGATAAGTTTTTTTTTTTTTCTGTGTGACTTATTTCACGTAGAATCGTCGTACCTAAATCCACTCATCATGCTGCTACGAGCCTTATGACGTAGATTTCATGGCTGAGTGATATTCCATTGTACATAAGGACCACAACTTCTGTATCCATTTTTCTCTTTCCTGGGATATTTAAGGTGTAACGAAGTGGAGGTTCTTGCCAACAGAGCAGCCCTAAACTTTGGGGTGCCTGTGTCTTGCTGATTTTTAGTTTTCCCAATTTATACGCCCATGAGTGGAAGTGCCCTATGCTCTCTAAGCTGAGATTTTTAGATGTCTCAGGACACATCGTACACCTCTCCAGAGTGGCTGTTGGCAATTTACATCCCGCCCATCAGCGTAGCAAGGCTCCCGTTTCTCCATGGCCTGTCCTGCATTTCTGGTTTTGACACTTTATTCAGCATGACCCTTTTGACCGATGGGAAGCGAGACTTCTTTGTAGCGCTGATTTGCCTTTCCAGGTTGCTTGGTTGGCCAAAAAGGGCGTATGCGTTTTTTCCTGAATATATTCAGGAAAAAACGCATACGCCCTTTTTGTCCAAGGGCATCATTGTCGAGGTTTTGCCGCTTTTCCTGTGCTTTAAAGGCGATTCGAATCTCCCTCCTGAAATCTGTTTCCTGCAATTCTGCCTTGCTTTCAAATCCTCTTCGTTGCCTTCCCTCAATATATTTGTGGACGAGAGTTATCATTTATAACTCTGCAGGTTTGTGAATTGCAGTGCCCCTGAGCTCCATTTTTCAACTCGCTTTCTTGGGAGCTGGCCGCAAAAGCGCAGGATTGCTTCAGGCCCTATTCTGCTTCCGGGTGGCAGGCTGAGCCTGTGGTTAATTCTTCTTCGTGATGGGAAAATAGAGTGACCTGTGCCTGTCCCAAGACCTAGAGCTAGTCTCTCATTGGTTCCCCCTCTTCCCGTTCCTCCTCAGGACAAATTGCAACCTGTACGGAACAGGAGGTTAAAGGTGCTGATTCTCCAAGGAGGGAGATTGCTAGGAAAGCGGCTGGAATGGCGAACCCGAGAACAAGGAGATGAGAAATGAGGTGCGTTTTAGAAACCTTTCCTGATTACACGGTGTACCATTTTCTGGGTTTCTCATGCATGTTTTCGATGTAGGAAGATGCCCTTGAACCTGGAGATTTGGGACCCATGGGATGGGTACCACACAGTATTACTTTCAAGGGTCTGCGTTTGCTCACCCAACCTCACCAAACCTCTCAGCCCCAAGAGTGTCCACCCTTATGTCTCAATCAGCTGTGGGTCTAGATATGGTCAACCCAGGTGGCATCACAGCCTCTGAACGAATTTTGTAAGAATTTCTCTCTCTTTCACTGTCTTTGTTTCACGGGTTTTTAAAAGTAATTGATTTTTATAATGGGGTTTAGCTGCTTTTCAATGCTGTGTTTATGCCGCTTTACACCCACTTGACTCACTTACAGAGAGATTTCAATACATAGGTTTTAAGATTCTTACTAGTCAGATATATTCTTGGGCGGTGAATAGGGGGTGTTGAGTCCCGTTCACTGAGCAAGGAGTAGGTCTTGTCTATCACATGTTGGGTTTATGGAACGGTATCTGAGCTAATTTGAAACCCTGGTTTTATGCACCACCCCACCTCACCTTTCCCGTTAAGCAGCCATAGTGTGTTTTCTAAACGTGTGACTCTCTTCTGTTTTGTAATTCAGTTCAAGTGTAGCGGTTTTTACTTTCCCTCTATAAGTGATATCTTATGATAAGTTTTTTTTTTTTTTCTGTGTGACTTATTTCACGTAGAATCGTCGTACCTAAATCCACTCATCATGCTGCTACGAGCCTTATGACGTAGATTTCATGGCTGAGTGATATTCCATTGTACATAAGGACCACAACTTCTGTATCCATTTTTCTCTTTCCTGGGATATTTAAGGTGTAACGAAGTGGAGCTTCTTGCCAACAGAGCAGCCCTAAACTTTGGGGTGCCTGTGTCTTGCTGATTTTTAGTTTTCCCAATTTATACGCCCATGAGTGGAAGTGCCCTATGCTCTCTAAGCTGAGTTTTTTAGATGTCTCAGGACACATCTTACACCTCTCCAGAGTGGCTGTTGGCAATTTACATCCCGCCCATCAGCGTAGCAAGGCTCCCGTTTCTCCATGGCCTGTCCTGCATTTCTGGTTTTGACACTTTATTCAGCATGGCCCTTTTGACCGATGGGAAGCGAGACTTCTTTGTAGCGCTGATTTGCCTTTCCAGGTTGCTTGGTTGGCCAAAAAGGGCGTATGCGTTTTTTCCTGAATATATTCAGGAAAAAACGCATACAACCTTTTTGGCCAAGGGCATCATTGTCGAGGTTTTGCCGCTTTTCCTGTGCTTTAAAGGTGATTCGAATCTCCCTCCTGAAATCTGTTTCCTGCAATTCTGCCTTGCTTTCAAATCCTCTTCGTTGCCTTCCCTCAATATATTTGTGGACGAGAGTTATCATTTATAACTCTGCAGGTTTGTGAATTGCAGTGCCCCTGAGCTCCATTTCTCAACTCGCTTTCTTGGGAGCTGGCCGCAAAAGCGCAGGATTGCTTCAGGCCCTATTCTGCTTCCGGGCGGTAGGCTGAGCCTTTGGTTAATTCTTCTTTCTGATGGGAAAATAGCGTGACCTGTTCTTGTCCCAACACCTAGAGCTAGTCTCTCATTGGTTCCCCGTCTTCCCGTTCATCCTCAGGACCAATTGCAACCTGTACGGAACAGGAGGTTAAAGGTGCTGATTCTCCAAGGAGGGAGATTGCTAGGAAAGCGGCTGGAATGGCGAACCCGAGCAGAAGGAGATGAGAAATGAGGTGCGTTTTAGAAACCTTTCCCGATCACACGGTGTACCATCTTCTGGGTTTCTCATGCATGTTTTCGATGTAGGAAGATGCCCTTGAACCTGGAGATTTGGGACCCATGGGATGGGTACCACGCAGTATTACTTTAAAGGGTCTGCATTTGCTCACCCAACCTCACCAAACCTCTCAGCCCCAAGAGTGTCCACCCCTATGTCTCAATCAGCTGTGGGTCTAGATATGGTCAATCCTGGTGGCATCACAGCCTCTGAACGAATTTTGTAAGAATTTCTCTCTCTTTCACTGTCTTTGTTTCACGGGTGTTTAAAAGTAATTGATTTTTATAATGGGGTTTAGCTGCTTTTCAGTGCTGTGTTTATGCCGCTTTACACCCACTTGACTCACTTACAGAGAGATTTCAATACATAGGTTTTAAGATTCTTACTAGTCAGATATATTCTTGGGCGGTGAATAGGGGGTGTTGGGTCCCGTTCAATGAGCAAGGAGTAGGTCTTGTCTATTACATATTGGGTTTATGGAACGGTATCTGAGCTAATCTGTAACCCTTGTTTTATGCATCACCCCACCTCACCTTTCCCGTTAAGGAGCCATAGTGTGTTTCCTAAACGTGTGACTCTCTTCTGTTTTGTAATTCAGTTCAAGTGTAGCGGTTTTTACATTCCCTCTATAAGTGATATCTTATGATAAGTTTTTTTTTTTTTTCTGTGTGAATTATTTCACGTAGAATCGTCGTACCTAAATCCACTCATCATGCTGCTACGAGCCTTATGACGTTGATTTCATGGCTCAGTGATATTCCATTGTACATAAGGACCACAACTTCTTTATCCATTTTTCGATTTCCTGGGATATTTAAGGTGTAACGAAGTGGATCTTCTTGTCAACAGAGCAGCCCTAAACTTTGGGGTGCCTGTGTCTTGCTGATTTTTAGTTTTCCCAATTTATACGCCCATGAGTGGAAGTGCCCTATGCTCTCTAAGCTGAGTATTTTAGATGTTTCAAGACACACCGTACACATCTCCAGAGTGGCTGTTGGCAATTTACATCTCGTCCATCAGCGTAGCAAGGCTCCCGTTTCTCCATGGCCTGTCCTGCATTTCTGGTTTTGACACTTTATTCAGCATGGCCCTTTTGACCGATGGGAAGCGAGACTTCTTTGTGGCGCTGATTTGCCTTTCCAGGTTGCTTGGTTGGCCAAAAAGGGCGTATGCGTTTTTTCCTGAATATATTCAGGAAAAAACGCATACGCCCTTTTTGGCCAAGGGCATCATTGTCGAGGTTTTGCCGCTTTTCCTGTGCTTTAAAGGCGATTCGAATCTCCCTCCTGAAATCTGTTTCCTGCAATTCTGCCTTGGTTTCAAATCCTCTTCGTTGCCTTCCCTCAGTATATTTGTGGACGAGAGTTACCATTTATAACTCTGCAGGTTTGTGAATTGCAGTGCCCCTGAGCTCCATTTTTCAACTCGCTTTCTTGGGAGCTGGCCGCAAAAGCACAGGATTGCTTCAGGCCCTATTCTGCTTCCGGGCGGCAGGCTGAGCCTGTGGTTAATTCTTCTTCCTGATGGGAAAATAGAGTGACCTGTGCCTGTCCCAAGACCTAGAGCTAGTCTCTCATTGGTTCCCCCTCTTCCCGTTCCTCCTCAGGACAAATTGCAACCTGTACGGAACAGGAGGTTAAAGGTGCTGATTCTCCAAGGAGGGAGATTGCTGGAAAGTGGCTGGAATGGCGAACCCGAGCACAAGGAGATGAGAAATGAGGTGCGTTTTAGAAACCTTTCCCGATCACACGGTGTACCATTTTTTGGGTTTCTCATGCATGTTTTCGATGTAGGAAGATGCCCTTGAACCTGGAGATTTGGGACCCATGGGATGGGTACCACGCAGTATTACTTTAAAGGGTCTGCATTTGCTCACCCAACCTCAGCAAACCTCTCAGCCCCAAGAGTATCCACCCTTATGTCTCAATCAGCTGTGGGTCTAGATATGGTCAACCCAGGTGGCATCACAGCCTCTGAACGAATTTTGTAAGAATTTCTCTCTCTTTCACTGTCTTTGTTTCACGGGTTTTTAAAAGTAATTGATTTTTGTAATGGGGTTTAGCTGCTTTTCAGTGCTGTGTTTATGATGCTTTACACGCACTTGACTCACTTACAGAGAGATTTCAATACATAGGTTTTAAGATTGTTACTTTTCAGATATATTCTTGGTCGGTGAATAGGGGGTGTTGAGTCCCGTTCACTGAGTAAGGAATAGGTCTTGTCTATTACATATTGGGTTTATGAAACGGTATCTGAGCTAATTTGTAACCCTGGTTTTATGCATCACCCCACCTCACCTTTCCCGTTAAGCAGCCATAGTGTGTTTTCTAAACGTGTGACTCTCTTCTGTTTTGTAATTCAGTTCAAGTGTAGCGCTTTTTACTTTCCCTCTATAAGTGATATCTTATGATAAGTTTTTTTTTTCTGTGTGACTTATTTCACGTAGATTCGTCGTACCTAAATCCACTCATCATGCTGCTACGAGCCTTATGACGTAGATTTCATGGCTGAGTGATATTCCATTGTACATAAGGACCACAACTTCTGTATCCATTTTTCTCTTTCCTGGGATATTTAAGGTGTAACGAAGTGGAGATTCTTGCCAACAGAGCAGCCCTAAACTTTGGGGTGCCTGTGTCTTGCTGATTTTTAGTTTTCCCAGTTTATACGCCCATGAGTGGAAGTGCCCTATGCTCTCTAAGCTGAGTTTTTTAGATGTCTCAGGACACACCGTACACCTCTCCAGAGTGGCTGTTGGCAATTTACATCCCGCCCATCAGCGTAGCAAGGCTCCCGTTTCTCCATGGCCTGTCCTGCATTTCTGGTTTTGACACTTTATTCAGCATGGCCCTTTTGACCGATGGGAAGCGAGACTTCTTTGTAGCGCTGATTTACCTTTCCAGGTTGCTTGGTTGGCCAAAAAGGGCGTATGCGTTTTTTCCTGAATATATTCAGGAAAAAACGCATACAACCTTTTTGGCCAAGGGCATCATTGTCGAGGTTTTGCCGCTTTTCCTTTGCTTTAACGGCGATTCGAATCTCCCTCCTGAAATCTGTTTCCTGCAATTATGCCTTGCTTTCAAATCCTCTTCGTTGCCTTCCCTCAATATATTTGTGGACGAGAGTTATCATTTATAACTCTGCAGGTTTGTGAATTGCAGTGCCCCTGAGCTCCATTTTTCAACTCGATTTCTTGGGAG